>NC_058130.1:337473432-337535598 GCF_016433145.1 Gracilinanus agilis | reverse complement strand
AGGAAGGAAGGAAGGAAGGAAGGAAGGAAGGAAGGAAGGAAGGAAGGAAGGAAGGAAGGAAGGAAGGAAAGAAGGAAGGAAAATGAGTTTTAAAGATGTCTCCATCCTTTTAACTCCTTTCCTCAAGTTCATCACCTTTTTTTTTTTTTTTTAAGCAATTAGTTGAGCCAGGATGCCAGGTTACAGAAAATCTTCAGCCTTCCTGCCCTTTCAGTCAGAAAAACCCTCAGGCTATTTGCATTGGAATCCTTGCTTCTAATTCCATTTTAATAGCACATATATGTATATGTAGCATATACATATATATATACACACACATATATATATGAAAAATTCCTTGCAAATGACTACACTTCTGCTCTGCCCTTTCTCTCCTCAGCTAAACCACTGCTTCCTCCTAAATTGCTTCAGGCCTTTGCACATGAAATTATTTCCCAGTGGACAGTGCTGCCTTATTTAAGGTGTTGAACTCATCTTGCTATGGATCTCAAGATTTTTTTTTTCTAGTTTACTATAATGAAAGCTGATAAGAGTGGAGCAAATTATTCATGAATAATGTCTCTGTTGCCGAAAGAACTAGGACAATATTCTGTGCTACAATCAGAAAGAAGATACATAGGAATTAGAAGAGTGAATCAACAAACAGTTATTGTGTTTTAAGTGTAAAGCACTACAACAAAGTGCTGTGGTGTAGGTGAGTGGAAGAAATTGAAATAGGAGATTGGATACCAGGTAGTGATGAAGACCCCAAAAATCTTCAGTGAAGCTTTTTTTTCTGCACAGAAGAAAACAAAAGGGCAGAAGGAGACCCAATTAATAAGAATAGTTATACCACTACCTTATTAAATTTGTCTCTGTCTCTCTTTCTCTCCTCTCCATCTTTCTCTCTGTCTTGCTCTCTTCTCTCTCTCACATATACATACACACTCAAAATCATCCTAGAAAGCTTCTTGAAAGAAGGAGTTCATTTTTTGTTAGGTCTAGCACATTTCCTGGAACATACTGAGTGCTTAATAAATATTATTGACTTTTGCTTTTGCTTTTCTCTGATCCCCCAAATCCAATCAGTTGACAAATTTTGTTAATTCTTTTTCTATGCCATCTCTCATATTTTCTCCTTTCTTTGTGCTTATGTGGTTTCACCATGATTTAGGCACTCATAAACTTTCCTCCTATACTATACTATACTCAGTTAACCAAATTAGTTGGGGGAATGGATTAAACTAAACTATCCATTTCAAGGAATAGGTCAGTCTGAGTAGAGGATAGAGTACATTCAAGGCAGTAAATAGATAAGTCTGGAGGGGCAAGTTGGAATATTACAATCTCTTTCAAATTTTTATCATTGCTTTTAGTCTCTATTTTATTCAATATGTTCTCTGTACAGTTACCAAAGTGATCTTGCAAAAGTATAGCTCACCATGCTATTTCTCTAATTAAGAAGAATCAGTAGCTCCCTATGTTTCTTGGGTCTATGGCTTCCTTTATATTTCCACCATGTCTATCTAGATTTAGGATCTCCTCATTTCATGCCTGGACAATACTGTAGCTTCCTAACCTTCCTCCATATCTCCATTTTCTACTTACCCCTCACCAGTTTAACTTACTATTACTTAAATTAATCTTTAAAAATGTACGGCTCTAATGTCACTCTCTTACTTAAAATTCTTTAAGAACTCCCCTGTGCCTGCCACAGATAGTCTAAAATCCTTAGCCTGTCATTCAAGGTCCTCTGTTACCTGGCCTACCTTTTTAGCTTTAACTCTCAATATTTCCCCACGTATATTCCAGACTCCAATCAAACTGGACCACTCCCTAAAGTGGAAACTTCACATGAACCCATCCCCTCTATCATCTTGGCTAATTGTACATTTTTGGATAGAGTAAATGTGGAAATTTGTTTTGTTTAATTATGCATGT
Source organism: Gracilinanus agilis (assembly GCF_016433145.1). Taxonomy (NCBI): domain Eukaryota; kingdom Metazoa; phylum Chordata; class Mammalia; order Didelphimorphia; family Didelphidae; genus Gracilinanus; species Gracilinanus agilis. The sequence continues at coordinate 337,533,678 of NC_058130.1, read as the reverse complement.
TTGTTTTAAAGGTTTCCTCTTTCTTTTTATTCAGTGGAGGAGGGATGGAGTAGGAAGGGAAAGATAGGGAAGCTTGAGTTAGGAACCCCTCCCACCAGCACCCCACTCCTGCACCCCTACATACCAAAAAAAGAAAAAGGAAAGGAAAAGAAAACAAAGAAGATCACTGGAATATATTTTTGAAAGGCACAGAAGAGAACAGAAGGAAAGCCAGAAGGGATCACAGACAAGTAAGACAGCTTTGAGAGTAACATGAATTTGTTATATACATTGAAAGAAAAACAAACTGTCCATAAGAGAGATTCACAGTTTCAGGTATAATTTTCTCTGTTTTGCTAGGTATTTTTATTTGGAAATTACTTCTTTCTAGTTGATGTTTGTTAAGTTCAAAATTATAAAAATATAAAAAATTAAAATTAAAACCAAACTAAAATGGAAATATTATTACTATAATGAACCAGCATATTATAGCATTTTTATTAACTGAACAATAATTTACATTTACTCTTCCATGAAGTCTATCCTAAATGTTCCCTTCCCCCCTGCCTTCCACCAGTCTTAAAGAGGTTGTATGATTGGGCAGATGAGTTTTTATTTTAACTACACAGTCAGAAGAACTGATGCAGAGAAAAAACATGATTTACAAAAAGTCAAAGGGAAAGTCAATGCCTTTTGTGATTGTCCATCACTCATCAAGTTCTTGAAAGGGGAAATAGAATGTATTGGACTCTAGAAACAAATACTGGACTCATATTCCTGCCCATTTTGACTCACACAGTCTCTTTTGCACTCAAATATCACCGCAGTGAAAAATCACTAAACTTCTCCTTTTTCTCATTTCTCGATTCATTTCTTTCCTCCCTTCACTGGCCCCCTCTCATTTGTAGATAAAATGACTAACAATCTTAGAAACATGTCCACTTAGGGGATTACCCCTGTTAAAGTGTGTGATCAGGTCTGGAAGCTGGAGTATTTAGTTTTTAATCTCGAAGGGCACAAGGAAAGTTGAAATCTAAGACTCCATAGGAGAGAAAGAATTTCGTGGAATTAATCTGGAGGTGAGGGGTGAAAAGGGTTGAAACAGGATCCAAAGTAAACCAGTTCAAATGAAAATACCAGTTAGCCTTGAACAATACGGAGCTCTGGATTTGTGTGTCCAAGAACAATTTCAGTTCTCTGTTCCCCCCACCCTCCACAATCTCTTCCCTCATGGGATTTCAATCCATTTTCCACCTGAAACATTGCTATTGGATTAGGCTCCAGGAGCAGGGAGCATAGAGCAAATGCCCTTAGTTAATTAAACAGAATGAGATTTCAAAATCCTTCAGGCTGCAAGGGCTGTGCAAAGCCATTACTTCCTGGAATTTTTATGTCTCATTCCTCACTCATTTTATTTAAATTGTCAGCTCACTGAACAGCATCACGCCTATGGCTTCTCAGTTTTCAGGGCTTTTTTTTATGATGTTATTGCTGCTAGAGGTTATATTAGCACTATCTCTATCATTGCTTCATTCCAACAAACTGAGGTCCAAGACATAAGGTCTGCCATTTACCAGGAAGATCCTGGGGCAAAAATCTAACTGGATTAATCATCTTCTCATTTGGTTCTCACAGCTACCCTGTGAAGTAGGTGCTATTATTAGTCTCATTTTTCAGATCAGAAAATTGAGGCTGAGCAATTTGTTCAAGATCCCATCTGGTTAGTAAGTAGCTGATGAAATTTGAACTCAGGTCATGCTAACTCATAATTGTGATCCTCATAGTCCTATATTAAAATCTTTCAAGGGCTTGTTGAGAGATAGAAGCAGCAAGGAAAAGGAGGGATAGAGCAGAGAGAAATAAACCTTTAAATAGTATGTTAAGCACATTGTTACAAATATTAGCTCATTTGATCCTCACAACAGCCTGCAAAGTAGGTGCTATCATTATCCCCATTTTACAGATGATGAAACATTTTACAGATGAAGCAAACAGAGGTTAAGCGACTTGCCCAGGGTCACACAGCAAATAAATGTCTAAGGCCAGACTTGAACTCATCCTCCTGACTCCAGGGTCAGTAGCACCAGGTGGGTTCAAATTCTACATCTAAACCTCACTACCTTTGTAATACTGGGTTAGTTATCTAATCCTTCTTCTGCCTCACTTCCCTCATTTGTAAAATGTAGTATTTGGGCTAAACAATTTCTGACCTCCCTTCCAACTATGGCTCTATAATCTGGGACTTGCGGCCCCATTCTCCCTGTTCTCACTTTCTTATCCTCACAGAGACCAACAGTATGGCATTTTGACTTGCCAATTTTAAAGGGACATGTTCACCCTATTGTCCAAGACTGGCCAACTAAAAAGGAATTAACAGGAACAATCAACTCCAGCATTTTGTTTCTCTCCCAACTTCTTCCAATCTTATAATACCTTAGAGGGACCAGAGTTCCATCAGTCTGATTTATATCATTTGGTTTCTTTGTAATAGATGTTCAGCCGCAATGCTGGGTCTAAGTGGCACAGAATCTCATTATCCCACAGCCCATAACTCTTAGTGGAAATGCTGCTCCTTCCAGGTCCATCAAGTCAGCTGCTCCCAGAATCTATCTAAACACTGACCCCAAGTGGGAGAAAGATACAGTGAAGCTCCCCCATCCTACAGCAGTCACTTCAGCAAAGGGCAATCAGGCTTCAACTGACAGTCCAGCCAGGGTTCATTTCTTCAGCAGTCAAATATAAAGTGAGAGGCCAAGAACCGCTCTGCAACTGAAACGAGAATCTTCTCCTTGGAAAAGGGATGATTGATTACCCAGAGAATGTGATAAATATTTCAATCCCTTGTATAATGGCTTCATTTATTTACTTCAGTCTCCAACAAATCATGCATCCTTTCCCCAAGACTGAAATCTGAGAGAATTTCTCCTAAGCTAAAGAAAAGTTTCTCTGTTACTATCTAAAAGAAAAATTTCCATTCGTAGCATCCTTTATTTGAAGAAAAGGCTTCCTGGTATAGGAAATCAAAACCACTGTACAGGGATCCAGGAAACCTTCAAGTGTTGACTCAGTTGCCTAAGAATTCTAATTCACGTTTCCATAAAACTTATAAGGTTTACAAAGCATTTTCATCACCACAACCCAGTATAGTAGACAGTTTTTGTTTTTGTTTTTTACAAAATAAACTTTTACTGTTACATTGTGGAGGTTTTAAAAGATAGTTTATTTTCCCAATTATATAAAATAACAATTTCAACATGTTTTCCAAAATTATAAGATCTGAATTGTCTGTCTCTGTCCCTCTCTTCCCTTACCCTTCTCCAAGATGGCAAGCAATTTGATCTGGATTATACATGTATTATTATCATACAAAACACATTTATATATTGATCAATGTTGTAAGAGAATACTCATTCAGAACCAAACTCCTCAAATAAAAACATAAATAAACTAACCTGAATCTTATATTCAAGGCTTCCATCTGCATTCTGACTCCAACAGTTCTTTCTCTGGAATTGGATAGCCTTCTTTGTCATAAGTCCCTCAGAATTGTTCTGGATCATCGCATTGCTAAAATTAGCTAAATCTTTCAAGGTTGATCATCATACAATATTGCTATCACTGAACAGTGTTTTCCCAATTCTTATTTTTACTTTGCATCAGTTCATGTAGCTCTTTCCAGCTTTTTTTCTGTAATTATCCTGTTCATCATTTCTTGTAACACAAAAGTATTTATCATCATATACCAAAGTTTGTTCAGCCATTCCTCAATTAATGGACATCCCCTCAGTTTCCAATTCTTAGTCACCACAAAAAAGAGCTGCCATAAATATTATTGTACAAATAGGTCCTTTCCCCATTTTTATGATCTCTTTGGGTACAGACATATTAGTGGTATTACTAGATCACTGGATCAAAGGATATGCACAGCTTTATAACCTTTTGGGCACAGGTCCAAATTACCTCCCAGAATGGTTGGATTAGTTCACAACTCCACCAACAATACATTAGTGTTCCAAATTTGCCACATCCCCTCTAATATGTATCATTTTCCTTTACTATTGTATTGGTCAATCAGAGATGGTAAGTGTGGTAAATTGTTGTTCTGTCATTTCAGCATTGTTCAACTCTTTGTGATCCATTTGGGATTTTCTTAGCAAAGACACTGGAGTGGTTTACCATTTCCTTCTCCAGCTTATTTTATAGATGATGAAACTAAGACGAACAGAGTTAAATGACTTACCTAGGGTTGTACAGATAATAAATGTCTGAGGCCAAATTTGAACAAAGGTTTTCCTGACTCCAGGCTCAGGGCTCTGTCCACTGCACCACTTGGCTGCCCTACTGTAATAGATAATACAGATATTTTATCTCCATTTTACAGAGAAGCTTAGTTTCAAAGAGTGAAGCATCTTGCCCAGAATCAGATAGCTGTCCATGTCAGAGATAAATACAGAGTCAGAGACTCAAACTTGGACTTTCAGACTACAAAATGAGTGCTGATACCACTCTACTGTGCTGTCTCTAACCAGCTGCCTAGATGGGGCAGTGGTTAGAGTCCTGGACTTGAGGTCAGTAAGAATGACCACCCACTCATTGTAAGAATGGGTACTCATGGGCCAGTGTTGCAAGTGTTACAGCCAGCAAGAAAAGATGATCTCTCCCCTCCTTCATCATTAGTTATTTGAGAGTTCCAATCTTATCTCAAAACCTAACTGATTGGAAAGAGCAATTTACAAAACCAATTATCCTAATTATTCAGAGGGGTTTCAGCCAATCAAAACAAGATCTATTCCAATCCTATCTATCTGAACTAGGGCTTAGGTTGGGAACACAAAACTTGTTTTGATGAAAAGACTCCTTGACTCCATCTTAGTGATTCATTGAGAGGAGTCCACCATCACTCTGAACTTCATCTCTCAGAGTCAGGAAAACCTGAGTTCAGCCCTGGTCTCAGATACTATTAACTATGTGGCTCTGGGCAAGTCACTAACTGTTTGTCTCAGTTTCCTCAACTGTATAATGAAGATTATAATAGCACCTACTTCCCAGGGTTATTGTGAAGATTCAATACAATATTGCAAAGAACTTAACATACCCAATACAAGCACATAGTAGATGCTTAATAAATGCTTATTTCCTTAATTCCCTTTGTAAATTCTCAGAACCTCAGGACTCCCATCTATAAATACAAAAATAGGAATATTCTCTTTGCCTGCCTCAACAAGACTATCACGAGGATCAATGATTTACAGGTACATACCCATAGGTATAAAAAAAGTATAAAAGTATATATTTTTAAAGTGTATAAAAATGCTTTCTAATCACCAAACCCCATATAAAGGTCTCTATTATAATGATTTGTATTAGAATGCTGTTGTTGAATTGGCACCTTTTTAAGGCATCTCTTTAAACAGAGACATTACTAGAATAAGCAGCTGACATCCAACTTGTAGGACTATGAGGGGATTTCCTTCCTGTCTGACTAATACCCATTAGGAAGATAGTAATTAAAAATAAATTGTAATTTAAAACCTGAAAGGTTTCCAGGTTGATGCTAAAGACAGTTCAATAGTACTGGAATGTCAGCTTCACACACCACCCGGTGCAATAAATAATGAAAAACCAGCACGCTGCAGGAGTCTTCATCTCTGCATCCCCCAGGGCTCACTGCTGGGTCTGGTGCCCAGTAGGAGCTCAATCAATGTTTGTTGAATGGAACTGAAGAGCAAACCCCCATCCTAGAGCAATTGCCAGGAGAGAAACAGCCATAATCATATACACAGTGTATGTGAATTCCCACATCCCAACCTGATCCTCCTGGAACTCAAGGGCTTCAAAAGAGAACAGCTAAAACTGGTGATGAATGCAAAGGAGAGTTGGCCAGGCACTGGTGTTGATTTGTACGTCCATGCCCAGAAGGTGTTGGAAAGTGGAGCTCTGTCTCATTACCAGTGTCTGCTTTGGCTGGGCTCAGAAAGATAATCCAAGGCTATTTGAACAGTGCCCCCATATTTATAGCAATCTCACCGAATTTGAAAGCCAGGCAAAGGAGAATGAAGAGTCTAGGAAGTTAACTTCAGAGTTATCTCATAACCCTCTAACTGTTGCTTTCCCAGAGAGGTGCCTCAGATGTGCATTTGTGCCATGAGGAAGGGACCATAGACATCATACAACCATGGGATTCTAGGATTTTAGAGCTAGAAGGGACCTTCAAGGTCCTCTAGTTCAACTATCCCCTCCCACTGCCATACCTCCTCTTGCCTCATTCCATTTGACAAATGAGGAAGCTGGTTGTGAATCAATTTGTCCAATATCAGAGAAGCAATATGGGGAAATGGGGACTTGAACCCAGATCAATTTGCCCAATATCAGACAAGCACTAAGGGGAAATGGGGACTTGACTCCAAGTCTATGGCATAGGTTTTCAATTCTATTGCATAACTCCTCCATTTGCCTTTCATTTATGTATGACTCTTCATGACCCCATTTGAAGTTTCTTGACATTTCCTTTTCCAGCTCATTTTATAAATGAGGAAACTGAGGCAAACGAGGTGAAGGGACTTGCCTAGTACCTATAGCTACTAGGTTTCTGTGGTTGGATCTGAACTCGGGTCTTCTTGTGACTCCAGATCCTGACTCAAGTCAGGGTGCCACATAGCTGCCAGTAGTGTTTGGTCTAATGGCCATGCCAGAGTCATATAAGAATAAAGAGAGCCTTTACCAAAAACTATAATTATAATGAGAGCCAATAACCAATGAATATCAGAAGGGGAGATAGAGAGAGTCCATGAGGGTAAGTCAACTGTCACCAACTATCAGCCACTCCTTCTCTGGCTCCTTTTGTCCCATCCCCCTTGCACAAATTCCATCCTTACAGTCAGCAAGGGTATGGGCAAAATGTCACATTCAGAAATGACCTATAATATGTTCATTGTAAAGATATTATTACTTTGTATCTTCTTTCTGATCCTCTTCCCCCCACTGCCCTAACCAAAGAGTTGCATATAGCATCTCAAACCTCTTTTATTTTATTTTAAAATTTAGAGTTTAAATTTTGACCTAAGTTTGGTCTCATGTCTAATGAGTGCTAGCTATAAGACCTTATATAAATCCCTTCATCTCCATGTGCTTCAGCTTTCTCATCTGTAAAATGGATTGGGGAGAAGGTTAGATAAAATGGATCTCTCTGATCTCTTCCAATTTGAATACTCTGTGATTTTGGTTCAGGAAAACTGGACATAGGGTGCATTGATAAAAACTTTACAATTATCTGTCCACATTCTTTCAGTACTTGGCTTGTTTCTAAGGGTCATTGAGGGTCAAGGATCCTATAGCTCCTTTGTTGAGAGTCACTGGCTTGTTTAATCCAGTAAGCTTTGGAACTCAACCCTGAGGCCATACTATGTAGATTGTTGAATGACTGAAGATTTATCTGCACCCACTAGTCTAGTTGGTCCTCAACTTTCAATGGTGCTGCAGCCATTTTAGTTGCTACTCAGCTTCTTGAGAGTAACATGTAGCATCCCCCCCTCCTTTAGGTATAACCATTGCTTCTCTGTTATGTGACCTCCAGGATCCTGTTAACCATCTAGCCTTAAGAAAGCAGTGACAATGTAAGCATTTACATGTCAGAAATCAGCAAACACTACAAATGTTCTTTGGTTGATTGTCTAGAACAGTGGTTCCCAAACTTTTTTGGCCTACCACCCCCTTTCCAGAAAAAATATTACTCAGCTCCCTGGAAATTAATTTTTTTTAAATTTTAATAGCAATTAATAGGAAAGATAAATGCACCTGTGGCCATCACCACTTCCCTGGATTGCTGCAGCACCCACCAGGGGCAGTAGTGCCCACTTTGGGAATCACTGGTCTAGAATTGTGAAAGTAATGGCAACTAATTTTAACTTCTCTTGACCTCAGTTTCCTAATCTGTTAAATGAAGGAACTAGACTTGGTAGCCTCTAATATCCTTTCCAAATCGAAATCTTTGATCCAATAAACTCTTGTGGATTGCTCAATAAGTGATTATTAAATTGCATTGCCAATGAAGCATGAGGTGCCTTTTTTCTTTTTAAATCCTTATCTGCTATCTTAGAAGCAATCCTAAAAGAGAAGAGTGGCAATGATTAGGCAATCAGTGTTGAGTGACTTGCCCAGGGTCACACAGCTAGGAAGCATCTGAGACCAGATTTGAACCCCATGTATTAAGTCCTTAAGACACTCCTTTCTGCTGTGGAGAGGGGGTTAGTTGGACTCAAAACCTGATAAGTTGAACTTAACTTTTTAGAAAGTCAACACAGCCATCAATTTTATGAATTTTCAATTGCTTTTTAAAGAACTTGTACTTTATTTTACATGCCCCACAGGCTACCTTAGATGCATCTACAAAGGTAAATCATTTTTAATGTTATCATTAATTTTAACTAAAAGAGGTGTATGTGGCACTGGAAAAATGTATTAGGGAACAGAAACCCAGGTTCCCTCCCTTCATACCCCTGTTCCAAGATTTACACACACACACACACACACACACACACACACACACACACACACACACACACACCAGGTAACGAAAGTAGACTTTAATAGATCTAAGTTAGATCTATAGGTCCAGTGACAGTCCAATAAAGTCATGGATGTGCTGGTAAACATTTAACTAGTCATACCAAAGGAAGTTTACTAGAAAATAGAGAACAAATCTACCTAATCCTCTCAATTTCCTGCACTCCATCTGCTCTGTGAAAAGCAGTGGTAGCAGCAGCTAGCATTTATAGAGCTATACGAAAATTATAAATATTACATCATTTGAACCTGACAAAAACCCTGAGAAACTGACGTTATTAACCCCATCTTACAGATGAGGAAATTGAGAGATGTTAAGTGACTTGCCTAGGGTCACACAGCTAATATTTGTGGCCAGGCTTGTATGTAGGTTTTCCAAGTCTAGTAATCTATCCATTGTGCAATCTATAGGGAGCTGTGCATCAGGAAGACACGTATACTACCTCTAACTGATGGAGAAGTAAATGGCAAACCACTCCAGTATCTCTGCCAAGAAAACCCTAAATAAAGTCACAGAGTCAGATACAACTGAAAAATTACCAAACTGAAAATAGGTACAAACATTTCTCCTCTCACTAGAATGTAAGCTCCTTGAGGGTAAGAAATGTTCTGCATTCCCAATGGCTCACTTAATGCCTGGCACAGAGTATGTCTAAGAAATATTTGCTGCTTGACATTCAGTTAAACTCAACCCTCCATTAGGAAAACTTAGTCTCCCAGGAGTGCAATGAAGAGTGAGTATATTATTATCTAGTCCTCTTTCTCCCCTTTTCTCTATTTTTGTGCAGCCTTCTGTAATGGAGGATTACCAGGGAAGTTAACTAAATTATCTGTGGGTTCACAATGGGGTGAGGGAGACAGGAATGACAGATGGACAGGTCCAAACAAGGTTGGGAGACCAGGGTTTACTGCCAAGGAGGTGACTGCTACTGAAGTGAAAGTTGGGTGCAACTGCCACCCTGCAGTATCTAGTCTAGGCCTATGGAGGCCAGCAGGTAAAAGGCAAAGGTTTATAACAGTTTAATTGTGGGAAACAATAATAAAGGATGGGAATAAGGGATACTACTCTTACAAGTTAAGGGCAAACCACAGGGTCAAGGGAGGGACTTATCTACACTAATCTAAGACCTAAGCCAGGCAAGGCCCAGAGAATAACAGTACTGGAGTGGGAATCCTCACAGTAGAGTCCAAAGATGTTTTCAGGATGCCAGGAAACAATTCCTCCAGAACTGATGGTCCAAAGTAGCCCAGTGGGGAGAGGAAATCTGCAAGCTGTCCACCAAATCACAGATCACTCCCTACTCAGTGCTGTCATGCAGGATTGATGTCCTCTGCTTCCAACCTTCACCACACTCCAGGATCCCAGGGAATCAGGGTGCAACTCCACTAGCTCTGAGGTCTCCCAGGGAATCAGTTACTACTTGTCCCAGCCACCATGGAGTCCTTCTCAGAGAGCAAGAGCCACTTCCTGCTACCCCATTCCATCTTGGAATTCTCCAGCCCTTCCTGCTAGGTCTAATACTAATACTAAGCTAATAACTAAGTAATAATCTTCCTTACAACACTTCCTACAGGGGAACATGTTAGCCTTTCCCACCTAGAACCTGTAGCAAAAAGAATACACCTAGCAATCCTGTTGTCTGAGATAGCTAGATAACAAGAGTAACAACAAACTAGCATTTATATGGTACCTACTAAGTGCCAGGCACTCTGCTAAGCACTTCACAAATATGATCTCATTGGAAACTCACAACAACCCTACAATCAAGAGACACACTCTATCCAGTGCCAGGATGGATGCTCCTTGGCCAAGTTGAGTAACAGCACAAGCCAGGACCAGAGAATCAATGATGTGGATGCAGATGCCCTGACCAAAAAGCCTACTGACAGAGAAGCAACAGCCATAGCTAAAGAAGGAGGGAAAATTCCATGTTAAATCCATGGAACTGGTGCCAAGTAAATGGCATTAGAACATCTGAGAATATGGGACCCATCACAGCATCCCAGCAGCACAGGTGAAACTTGCATCCCCGAACCAATGTTCTTTACCTCAGTTGTCCATGATGACTGACGCCAAGAGCAGATGACTGATAAGGGACAATCGGAACTGATACAGACCAAGAAATGAGTCGTGTCTTAAAATGCATAAGTTTTGGTCTCTTAACAGCACCTTATGGGAGTACCTAGGTGGCTCAGTGGATAGAGAGCTAGGTCTGGTGATGGGATGTCCTGGGTTCAAATATGACCTCAGACACTTCTTAGCTATGTAACCCTGAGCAAGTCACTTAATCCTTATTGCTGAGCCCTTAACCACTCTTCTGCTTTTGGAATCGATATTTAGTATCAATTTTAAGACAAAAGGTAAAGGTTTTTAAAAAAATATTTCATTTTTCTAATTATATTAATAATGCATTTTCTGAAATTATAAGATCCATATTGCCAACTGCATTCCCTTCCCTCCCCCTCCCAGAGATGATAAACAATTTGATCTGGATTATATATGTATTGTCATGCAAAACACACTTCATATTTGTCATTGTTGTAAGAGAATACTCATATAAAACCAAAAAAGGGTTTTTTAATGTATTTTGTAGGTATATTTTTTAAAGCTAGTTGTTAAACATTTACCAGCACATCCCTGACTATACTGGACTGTCACTGATACTGTACATGAAAGAATGAATAAGCATTTATCTAGCACTTAGTATGTACAAAGCACTGTGCTAAGCATTGAGAATACTAGTAGAAATATAAGATAGTCCCTACTTTCATGTAACTCCTTCTAATACAGGAAACAAAACATAGAGGAAGTTTCTGGGACAAGTCAGATGGAAAGACCTCATAGTCCTTAGAATATAGCAGAAAAGTAGATGATAATGCATTTTCCTTCATTTCATTTTGGGCTTACATTATTTAACATTTTAGCAATTAATAAATATTGTGCTCCTTCCCATTTCTTCTCCATTTAATAAAAAGAAAAAGAAAAAAAACTTTGCAACAAATATGCATAGCAAAACAAATCCTCACATTGTCCATATCCTAAAATGTCTATCCATTCTGCATCTTTACTCCATCACCTCTCTGTCAGGAATCATATAGTATGTTTCATTATCAATTCTCTGGAATCACACTTAGTCATTGTATCGATCAGAGTTATTAAGTCTTTCAAAATTATTAATTTTTAAAATGTCATACTATAAATTGATTTCTTGTACTATTTACTTCACTTCATATCAGTTCATACAAGTCTTCTGAGGTTTCTCTGAAACTATCCTTTTTGTCTTTCTTATGACCCAGTAGAATTCCTTTACATTCACATACCATCATTTGTTCAACTATTCCCAATTGATGGGCAGTCCTTTAGTTTCCAGTCTTTTCCACTATAAAAACTTTTACTATTAGTATTTTTGTACATATAAATCCATTTCTTCTTTCCTTGGTCTTTGGGGCACAGGCTTTGTAATGGTTTTTTGTTTGTTTGTTTGTTTTTTGGGTTTTTTTATGGATCAAAGGATATATACAACTCAATAACTTTTAGAGAATAGTTCCAAATTACTTTTCAGAATGACTGGACTAATTCACAGGTCCACTAACAGTGTATTCACATAGCTTTTTTAAATGTCATTTCCACTGATCAAAACATATCTGTCGCTGATTTGAACTATATGACAGTGCCAAAGGGATTTTTTTCCCCATGTCTTCAGCAGTTGTGATGGCTGGGAAGATAGTTGTCCTTCCTAACACCCTGCACATTAGGTTGTATGTCCCCAAAGATCACTCTCCTGTGCTGATTGTAAGAGATAAACAAATTAAAACAAATTTGAGGAGGCAAGTGATATTGTATTGTTTTCCAATTGTTTCCAGTCATGTTCAACTCTTCACGATGCCATTTGGAATTTTCTAGGCAGATATACTAACATGGTTTGCCATTTCTTCTCTAGTTTATTTTCCAGAGGAGGAAACTGAGGCAAACAGGGTGAAGTGATTTGGCAGGGTCACACAGCTAGCAAGTATCTGAACTCAGGAAGATGAGTCTTCTTGACTTCAGATTCAGCCCTTTACTTCACCACCTCACTGCTACAAGTGGTATTTCCTACAGACAAAAAAGTCTTACATGATAACCTTGAATGAGTGGTTCAAGAAAGGCCACTTAAGCTAATAAGAAACAGATTCTCCTGACTTCTAAAATGACTATAGATGTCTCCAAGAAGTGTGAGATATTCTTATTGATGCAAACAATAATAATATCAACTCACGTTATATATTTGGACAATATAAGCATCAGCAGACCTTTGGAACTTTTTCTGCATTGATTTTCTGTTTCTAAAAAAGATGAAGTAAGACCATGAATCTTGTATGCATCTTGTATGCAAACTCCTTCACAGAGTATGCACAGTTATCCCCTACCAGGAACCAGAAAGCTACCGCATCGACTAGAGTTCTGTAGGAAAAGTATTTCCCAAACATATTGTTCAGGGAAATGTTAACTTTGAATGTTATCAAAGCTCTAGCTTTATATCTTAACAGCCTTAAGGGAACTCACAGCCATTCATTCCAAAAGGGCACTGTTGAAAATGTTAGAGTCAGGGGGCAGCTAGTTGGCTCAGTGGATAGAGAGCCAGGCCTGGAAAAGGGACATCCTGGGTTCAAATCTGGCCAGGAAAGAGGAGAACTATGGTCAGCTATGCTAAGAGTAAAAGGATTTTTTTAAAATTTTCAAAATCACTGAGGATTCCCCTACTTGGAGGCCTTAAACAGATGGACAAGATTTTATTGTTAAGCATTATTATAACTACCTCTAAAAGGGAAAATAATTAAATCATTTTAATAGAGGTCGGCATGGATTTCACTGAGCACAAGTGAGCTAAACAGTGTTGTTAGGGCAAAAGAACCCCAGCAAGGAGAAGTTTCCCCAAAGTCCCTGAGAGATAATTGGCCTTGGACCACTCCCCTCCTGTTATTTCACCTGAGATAAATTAAAACGGCCTCTTCAGCCTTACCCCAGCAGGAGAAGAGTGAAGGCACTGACTAAGGGGACAACTTATCCACAAGACTCAAAGAGGCAAGAGTTGGAAAAAAGTGACTCTGTCCATATATAGGTAAGTGCCAGAGTGGGCAGTTTTCTCATGAAACCAAACTACTTCAACTTTCCTCTCCACCATTGTATCTATCCTTCTGTCTCTTAATCTATCTGCCTAGCTCTCTTTCTAATAATTTATTTATCTATATTCCTATAATCTCTATCTTCTGTTTGTCCATCTATCTATACTTGTCATCTATCAAATCATTTGTTAATCTTTATTTCTATTGTCCATGTATTTATATCTATCTATAACTCTCTATCTAATAATTTGTTCATCTATATACCTGTCGTCTCAGTCTCTGACATCTTTCTATATCTATCATCTATCAAATCATTTGTTAATCTCCATTTCTATTATCCATCTATCTTTTTCTTTATCTCCTTTCTCCCTTTTTCTCTCTTTCTCTCTTTTTAATAATTTATTTATCTATATTCCTGTCATCTCTGTCTCTGTCCATCTTTCTATATCTATCATCTATCAAATCATTTGTTAATCTCCATTTCTATTACCTATCTTTTTCTTTCTCTTTCTTTTTCTCTCTCTATTTCTCTCTCTTCTTTTTCTCTCACTTTCTTTTTATCTTTTTAAATAATTTATTCATCTATGTTCCTGTTGTCTCTGTCTCCGTCCATCTTTCTATATCTACCATCTATCAAATCATTTGTTAATCTCCATTTTTATTATCCATGTATCTCTTTGTACCTATCTATATATCTTTCTATATATACTACACTTAGGCAACCTTGTAAGTAACTAAGTCTTGTGCTCAGTGCCATGTCTGTTCTCAGATGAGTCAGGAACACACAGGATTTGGAGAGTCCATTCTGTCATAAACAAGCAGAAGGGAGCTGAACAGTAATTCAGAAGAACAGATGGAGGTCTCTCATAAGTTTGTCCAAGTAAACCCTGAAGGACTACTTTGCACTCCATTCCTCCCACAGCAAAGGCTGCTTTTGATGTTCATTTAAAACAAACTTTTACCTAAAAATGGTTATTCTCCCTTCCCTGCCCAACCTAGATCCTAAGAAATGAATGAATTTTCACCATCCTTATAGCAAAGTCATAGAGACTTAGGGGAAATGAGTTGGCTTAACATCTCAAAATTGAGGTTAGTAGGAAAATCATCCAAATTGCCCAGATTAGAATCAATAGTTTAAGGACTGGCCTTTTAGGTTAGTCAATATCAGCAGTTCATCCTGGTCAGGCACAGGAGAGCTGAGTGGGAAGAGAGGATCCGGCTGGATCACTTTTGAAAGCTGTGTAATACTTTCAATGATCTCAAGTTATTCAATTCTGTAAAAGTTGACCTTTTTATCACCCTTTTTTCCAAGTGATGTTATGAGGAAGTGAATCATGGAATGGCATGATCTCAGAAAAGTTAAAACTGCATGTAGTCTAAAGGACAATGGCAACATTCATAATATGCATGAATAGGTACACTAGCCATATAAAACAAAGACATACATGAGTCATAGCATGAAAGGGTACCAAGGACATGTATAGGTAGGAAAGGAGGTGGGCTAGTCATGAGTGAACAAAAGGGGCAACTGGGCAACTCAGTGGATTGAGAGTCAGGTCTGGAGACAGAAGGTCCTGGGTTCAAATCTGACATCAGACACTTCCTAGCTCTGTGACCCTGGACAAGTCACTTAACTCCCATTGTCTGACCCTTACCACTCTTCTGCCTTGGAAGTGATACCTAGTATCAATTCTAAGATGGAAGGTAAGGGTTTTATTTTTAAAAGAGTGAAGGAAAACAGAGAGACCATCAGAGTGCTGAATTCTACCTGTGAAATATTAAAAGAGCTGAAAGAAGCCCTCTAGAATTTGGGAAGAGAGCCTCCATAACTGATGAAGACATGGATAAAAATTACAAATTACAAAAGAAGACAAGGACCTGAAGGGCTGTGATCTTTCTCAGTGAAAGGAGCACCCACACTGATGAGATCATGGGTTCAGGGAAGTATCATAGCACAAATATAGTTCATTTATTTTTCATTTGTCTGTACTACTGCTCTTAGCATAGCTCAGACTATGCTAAAATAGCCAATAATTCAAAACTGAAAGCTTCCAAAGATGAAAGATTCCAAAATCCTCCAGAATTATAAGCATATTGTCTTAATGAATCATAAACTGTCTTATAAGAACACTGTCTTAATGAATCATGGTCTGAAAAGATTCTGATAATTCATTTTAAAATTCAAGAAATTTGGCTGATACTCTGTGCTTCTGAAGGCTTGGTTACCTTATAACTGAGTTAGACTTATTAATAAATTCATGAATTTTTAATATAGACATTGCAGGCCTGAGGTTCCAAAGCCAACAGTGTTTGATATTTTTTGAAAGGAATGAAAAGAAACTTAGGTTGATGAGCAAAAGTTATTCTTTTTTTTACAGTACATACTTAATTAGATGATTAGCCATCACAACCTAATCCCCATGTGTAAGCCTCTAAAATGATTTTTTGCTGATTTCTTCCAAACAACTTACTGTTTCTTTTCCCTCTACCTTTTAATACATCTATCGATGTTTTTTTTTGTATTGATGACTCAACTGAGAAAACTCTAAAAGATTAATAATATCTCTAACTCACTAGATTTGTTCTACCATCTTTCCATTCTATAAGAAGACTAACAAGAAATAATATGGCCTAATAAGTAGAGGGCTGGCCTTTGAGAAAGACCTGATAAATAGAATTAGATAAAACATAGTTTTATATATACATAGATCTTTTTTTGTCAAATGATGCCTTCTCTAATGAGGAAAGAGAGGGAGGGATTTAATTGGGTATTTAAATGCAAAAAAAACAAATTAACTAAAAATAAAAATATAAAGATATATAAAACATCAGAAAAAATTAAAAGATGAATTGGGAAGATCTGGGTCAGTACCTCTGATACATTCTGGTTTTGTGGCTCTGGGAAAATCACTTCAGCTATCAGCACCATCAGGTAGCTCATCAGGACTACACATTATAGTTGCATTATAGTTGTCTAAGATCTGTATATTAGGAGGAAGAAGTTTCCATGTAAGACATTCCCTCCATGGAAAAAAAAAATCATGCCCCCATCCACCAAAATGAGGGAAAGTAACTGCCATGACAGTCTTTGGGGAAAGGAATTCTCTTTTCTCTTCAATCAAGCTCAGATTTATTATATGACATAATTTTTGTGCTTTCTTAATTTTCTGTTTTACTTGCTCTGCTGAAATCTACATGAGTTCATAAAATGTTCCAACTAATTCAGTGCAAATACTATATATATATATATATATATATCAGCATCCTCTCCCCAAATCTGGGCATCACGTGGATACATAAATAGTTATATAGTATCCTAACCCTATTTCATTCTGAGGAAAAATAAGTTGGGGACCAAATGGGAGAGAATTTTTCTTTCACCTTCAAATCACCTCATTTATCGACTTCTTGGATGATAGACAGGTCTCTGCTAAAGGGAGGTTTTTTTCCCCCCAGGTTAAAAGCTCCAAAAATACATAATCAAAACACGATGTCCATGATGCCAAGTGAGAAAGAGGATGTGACAGGGTCTCATTATTCTCAAAGGCTCAGGAGAATTCTTTTTTACCAGGGCTATTTCAATATCTCACCTATTTGCAAGGACTGTGAATCCCATTAGCAGTTTCTCAGAAGCAGGACCACTAATTTTCCCTCTTTCCTTTGAAGAGTCTCTAGGTGACTAGCTTTAAGTGGTGATTCATACTCTTCTATATCTCTGTTTAGGAAGTCTCCTGGTTGGCAGTTTAGACAGAAAAGAGGTAACAGGAAGGGCTGATGGAGGGAGGAAAATACTTTATTCACTCAGTTTGTAACCTTCCATTTCACTCTTTAGAAAGCAATTAAGGAAAGGAATGAGATTTCTGACTAGATAGAACCCAATTCCCACCTTTTTAATGAATTCAGAGGCAAGAAGAAACAGAAAGGTAATCCATCATTGCATTTCTGGGCCGAGAGAGATGCCTATGTGTGCAGAAAGAACTCATTGGCTTCCTACCATTCTGTAGCCCCCATTTGGGCATCAGCAAATCAAATGAAGGCACAACTGAGCTATAGTCACCTTACTTTGTACATAGATAGGAACTGAAAATGCCTGCTCTTATTTCAGCAGATAGATATCTGTTTCCTGTGAGTTTCAGCAAACTGTCACCAATATAGGTGACTGTGGGTGGCCTTAGATGAAGTATTTAGAAATATGTCAATCCTTTATGTGGGGTGTCTGACCCCAGGTAAACCTAGGCCATTTCCTCACCCCCTCACCTATTCCTACACCCACCCCACAGCTATCTTGTGGTGCTGACCATATTATTGAGAAGTAATTCCCTTATTGGCTATCCTGAAAGGACCTCATCTTTTTTTTATTATTATTAAATTAATTTTTTTTCAACTATTAAAAATCTTCTCCCTGGGAAAGAACATGAATCATGTAACCATGGAAAAATATTCTAAATTAATCAATTAATTAAATCTTCTCCTTCCATTAAAAAAAGAAAAACAAAATCCTCATAATAAATATTCATATTCAAGGATAACAAATCTCCACAATGGCTATGTCCAAAAAATATATCTAAAATGTATTGGCACCCCAAGACTATGATCTCTCTGACAGGAGGTGAGCAGAATATTTCATCAGGAAGGAGTCTTCCTTTTCTTGAGGAGGGGAGTTTAGATTTGAAGCTAATATATGATAAGGGATATTTAGTGCCACTAGAGGGATGAGGAAAACCATCAACTTCAGGGCAGGGATTCAAATAGTAACTAACAGGTTTTTTTTAATTAAATTTAATTTTTTAGAATATTTTTCCATGTTTCCATGATTCATGTTCTTTCCCTCTCCCCCAAACCCCTGCATCTCTCCCTAATGGGGGTGGGGGGAGAGGGCGGGGTTTGAAGTAGGATTGGAAGAGTCTTTGCTTTAGATTTTGATAGCAACTCTTTTCTATGGGGACTCTTGAAAAGAAAGAATATGTTTACACCTTTTTTTTACTGGAGAATAATGTACATACTTCAGGTGGCCTTTCAGGCCAAGTGTACTTTTAGCTGAAGGTCAAGGAGAAAACAAAATAAAACAAAACCATTTCCCAGACAATCTGAGGCAGTCTTTCCCTGTACAAAGACCCTCCACAGGGGAGGGAAACAGAAGGGCAAAGTCATAGTGACCACAGACCCAGCAAATCCCAGGAGAGTGAACTGTGCATAGAATTTGCAGTGAATACAGTTTGAAAAAAAACAGACTGCTTCTCTACCTGGGGCCATCATTGTCAGAATAATGGAAGCAGATAGTGATGAAACCACCTGAAATTGAGCTCTAAAATGTTATTAACATTTAATATTATTACATTTAACCTTCCTCCAAACATAGAAACATGAGTTCTAAACAAAGATGTGACCTGAGTTGAAAAGACTCATTATGATCAAGGCTATGGATAAAAATGAAGTTTAGCTTAAGTAGGGATTCCAGCTTCAAGCCCAAGTTGGACTTTGAGTTCTTTTGCCATAATTCTAAACCATAATTTGCAATAATTAAAAGAAGAAAAAATACAAGCATACTTTGTTTAATGTAGTATTTTTGTTTTGTTTTGTTTTTTAAGGAAAATACCATTATATGAAATTACATTACAGATGGGCAGATTTCACCTGGAAAGAAATGTTCCTGATTCTTATAACTGTCCCAAAGTACAATGGGGTATTATTTTTGGTAGAACCCAGCCTGAATGAATTATATCCCAGGTTACAGAGTGAACCCAAAGCTGTGATCACTAAGTTAGACAATAATATTGACAATTAAATCATAGAGGGTAGGCAAGGGGGCACAAGGCTGAAGAATGGAAAAATATTCTGGTTTTCCAAAAGGAGAAAAAGCTAGATTCTTCAAATTAGGGGTCAATAAGCATGAGGGCAATTCCTGACAAAAACTTTTCCAGGTGAATGACCCAAAGCTCTGTCCTTTGCTCAATTATGTGCAACAAATGTGACTTTTCCTATAGGAAAAGAACTGGATGGTTTCAGTTGAGTACATGCATGTTCAATATGAGTCAATAGTGTGATATGGTGGTTCTCTCTCTCTCTCTCTCTCTCTCTCTCTCTCTCTCTCTCACACACACACACACACACACACACACATACGAATAGTTAACATAATTTTATATTGCATTAATAGAAGGATAATGATCAGAGCAAGGGAGCTGACAGCCTTTCTGTATTCTCCATTTGGAAATTAAATCCAAGTTGGCCATGCTTAATTCTCTTCCCAGCTGCATTTCTGACCATCTGGACTTCCTAATCCAAGTTCATGGAACCCCTAAATCTATCCGTAGACCCCCTAGAGGTCCATAGATGCTAGGTTAAGAACTCCTATCACAGGCCAATATATAGCTTCAATCATAGACTCTGGGAATTGTAAGAAACTTCATATGTTATCTAGTCTATTCCTTACCTTAAACCCAAGTCCCTTCTGCAATATCTTGTGTAAGGAAATTGTTCCTCATCACACCAGCTACCTTCTCAATACCCGTCCCCCTTTTTTTTTGCAGCTTCCTTTTATGTATTATAAGTTCTTTGAGCAGGGGCCATCTTTTAGCTTGTATTTATAACCTCTGTACTTGACTCAGTTCTTGGCACATTGTAATTGCTTAATTAAAGCATGCTGTTAAGCTTGCCAACATCGCCCTAGTCAGATCACACTGAGTCCATTTCTAGAAGCCATGTTTTAGGAAGGACAGTGATAAAATAGAAATCATCTGTTGTTCAATCATTCATTTATATCGCTCTTCATGACCCTGACTGTGGATGATATTGTCCATGGAGTTTTCTTGACTGATATGGTTTGCCAGATTCTTGTCCAGTTTTTTTGTTTGGTTTGGTTTTATTTTATTTTTTTACAGATGAGGAAACTGAGGGGAACAGAGGTTAAGAGATGTGCCCAGGGTCACACAGTTGGTGTCTGTGGTAGGACTTGAATTCAGGGCTTCCTGACTTCAAGGTGCAAAAAATAAAATTAATATATAATAATAACTTTTAAAATATTATGGTTTTTGTCAGATTTATTAGTAGTCACTAGAAAATAAAGCCATGTGCCATGCTAGCTTAGGCTGTTCAAAACAGCCTGCCATTCCCTGCTCCGCCATTCTGCCATAGGAAGGAAAGAGGGCGAGGAACACCAGCCCCTCAATTTTATCCCCCTGTCTAAGACAGTGCATAATGACAGGAAGCCAGTGGGCTCCTGGGAAATGTAGTTCAAAGACCCCCAAATTCCCAATAACGCATAGCCCAGGGCTTTTATTCATTGAACAACCTAGCAGCCTCTAAAAAGCATCTAAAGCACAACAAACAAAAGAGGGAGGGTCTTGAAATGATGCCATTGTCTACCCTGGAGATGAGGACACAGGTGAGGTAGGAAGGACATGATCACTTTCTTTGAAAATGAGGAAATGGTTTCATCAAGGTTCAATAACTCACCCTGGGCACACAACTAGTCCTTATCTGAAGAAGGATTTGAAATCCAAACCTTCATTACTCAAAGTTCAATCCTCTATCCCCTTCAGTATTCTCCCAGGGATGCTATAAGGATTTAAATTCTGGAGCACCACAATCTAAGACCTTAACTGAAAATTTTCCAAAGGAGATTGGAAGGTTGCGTAGTATGCATAAATATGTTACAATGACTTAAGTGTGTCATGTGGTCTAAAATAGATAATCAGAAAAGGAAGTGGACTGGTCACATAGTGGTAATGAGAGCCAATAGTACCTTATCCATACACTAATATTCCAAAGATACTGAAAGAACAAGAAGCCTCCTATGCATTTGGTCGTTCTCTGATGGAGGATTTTTGGAAAAAAATATGGAAAAGAATTGCATAAAATTGGAAAGAATTATAGGAGCAAAGATGTAAAGCTTGAAGGGACTATTTAGAGATGATCTTGTTCAATTATCATATTTTACATATTGGGAAACTGAGACCCCAAAAGAGGTAGAGACCCAAAGTACTTGTACAAAGTCACTCAGTTCAGCATCAAAGCAAGGATTGGAACCCAAATCGTCTCGGCTTTATATCTGACCAAGGGGTGTGTTGGAGTCATCTTTCAAAAGCACATTGTTTTCATTGTGAGCAATTACAACTTGGAAATTGTCAAATGTTAAAAATTAGGACTTGGTTTATTGTTTTGTTGATTGTCTAGGCTTAAGAAAGTGATGGAGAAAATGATAATGATGAAAATTAAATTTTAAAATGTGGTATGTACTGCTGCCTGTGTGACTTTGAGTAAGTCACTTAGTTTCTCTCAGGCTCAGTGACTATAAAACAGGGGAAGGTAAGATTGGACTTGACCTTGGAGGTACTTTGCAACTCTAAATCTAGGCTACTATGATCCTAAGATTCCTAATTCAAATCAAGTTCCCTTTTCATGAAACCACAATGCCTTCTCATAATGATTGTGAAAGCTCATGAAGAGCAAAAACAAAATCATAAAATGCTATATAAATGTAAGGAATTAAAGAATGAGAATGAGGCACTGTTTGCTAGGCTGTTTAAACCACTTTCCCCAAAATATAATATCTGATTTTTAAAAAGTTAAATTCATTAAATAATTATGTTTAAACACTGTATATACTTTTTGAGGGAAAGAGGGGGTGTCAGTTAAAAATTTACCAGCACTTGCCTGAATCCAGCCCTCTCAAGTTGAGATCTGCATTGATGGGGGGGAATTCCTCCCCCAATAAAATCACAGAACCACCACTGAAGCAAAGTGTCTAGAAAAGGATTGATTAGGAACACTTATTTTGTACCCCAACCATTTTCATAAGATTGAAGGTAGGAGATTATAATAAATAAGGAATTTCTCATTGTTGTTTGAATTAGTTTTTATGAGATGCTTTTTTTTTTTTTCCGCTGCCAACTCTATCCAAGGATTTGAGAGGAACCCTTCTCAGGGGCAATAGGCTTGAGAATTTAACCTTGACCCTTTTAATTCAGTATTGTATATCCCTTATCAACAGTGAGCCATCACAGGCAATATACTCTCAGTTCTTATGTCAACAAAAACTACTTTACTACAGGTGTGAAAACTGATCAGGGTACAATTTCAGAGGAAGTGTTTCTATAAAGCCCAGCTATTTTCCCTCAGATTTGCCTAAGTAATAGATTCCTTTGTCCAGTCATCTAAGTCAATTCCATTTCCAAACCAAACTCTTCTCTATTTGACTACATAAGAATTCTGTCTTCTCACTTCCACCATATTTCTCTCCACTATATTCTTTAAGTCATTAAAGTCTCTTTTATTTCTTCATCTAATCTCTACCCTAGTTTCAAGGAGTCTCTAGTCTCCAAGAATATATCTCTAAAGATTCCTCTTGAACATCTCATAGGATCATAGATTTAGAGCTCAAAGGGACCCTGGAAATCATTTAGTCTAACCTGATCATTTTTCCAGATGAGGAAAAGGAAACCTTGAGAGACTGAACAACATGTCCATGATTAAACAGAAAGTAAATGGAAGAAGTGGCGTCCAGGTGTCATAGTGAATAGGGTGCCAGACCTGGAGTCAAGAAGACTCATCTTGGTGAGTTCAAATCTAGCTTCAGAGGCTTCCCAGCTCTATGGCCTTTGGGGCAAGACACTTAATCTTGTTTATCTCATCTATAAAATGTTCCTCATTTTTAAAATGAGCTGAAGAAGGAAATGGCTAAATAACTTCGATATCTTTCTTTAAAAAAAAAAAAATCCCTTACCTTCCATCTTGGAATCAATTCTGCGTATTGGTTCTAAGGTAGAAGAGTGGGGAAGGGCTAGGCAATGGAGATTAAGTGACTTGCCCAGGGTCACAGTGCTAGGAAGTATCTGAGGTCAAATTTGAATCCAAGACCTCCTGTCTCTAAGCCTGGTTCTCTATCCACTGAGCCACCTAGCTGCTCCCCACTCTAGAAAACCCCAAATGGGGTCCCAAAGAGTTCCAAAAAGACATGACTGAACAACAAATGGAAGAAGTAGTATGTGAACCCAGATCTTCCTGCCTTCAGTTGTAGGATTGTTATGTACTGCAATTATTATCTATTATAACACATAAATTTTTAGTTGTCCCTCTTCCAACTGGTTCATCTTGAAGCTGACTCTTCTCTGTGTCTGGGTTATACACACACAGATTTCCATTTTGCCTTGCATTGTGTCTTACATGTAGAAGGTGCTTTAAAAATGTATGTCAAATTTACATTTTCTCTTTAGCTGGGCTCTACTACTACTACTACTTAAGGTCCTTTGTATCTTTTTTTTTTTTTTTTTTGCTTTTAAGATCATAAAATGAAGAGTGGGAAGGAATCTTAAAGATTATCCAGTTCAAAACTGTCATTTTACTGACATAGTAAACCCCTTCAGAGAGGGGATGTGATTTGCCCAAGGCCATTTAAGTCTTGAGGAACAGGACTAAGGTGTGAATGCAGGTAGAGCCTCTGATTCATCCTTTACAAAATACCATTCAGCCTCTCTCCTTCCCTTTGCCATCTCTTTCATTTAATCAACACATGCAAACATAGAGTCAAATCTGTAGGCCCTTCTAAATAGCTGCCTGAGAGATAGCAGATAAGGTCTTCAGGCTTGTATACTTTCCCAGAAAACAAGTTTAAATTTTAAATCTTTTTTTTTTCCTTTTTTTTTTTTTAACCCTTGTACTTCGGTGTATTGTCTCATAGGTGGAAGATTGGTAAGGGTGGGCAATGGGGGTCAAGTGACTTGCCCAGGGTCACACAGCTGGGAAGTGGCTGAGGCTGGGTTTGAACCTAGGACCTCCTGTCTCTAGGCCTGACTCTCACTCCACTGAGCTACCCAGCTGCCCCCTAAATCTTTGATTAGATACAAAGATTAGCAAAAAA
Source organism: Gracilinanus agilis (assembly GCF_016433145.1). Taxonomy (NCBI): domain Eukaryota; kingdom Metazoa; phylum Chordata; class Mammalia; order Didelphimorphia; family Didelphidae; genus Gracilinanus; species Gracilinanus agilis. The sequence goes on along the minus strand of NC_058130.1, from coordinate 337,509,176 downwards.
ATAATGATTATTATCTATATTATAGCTTTAGAACTAAAGAGATCTCAGAAATCCTGAAAGAGATCTCTGGACAAACCTTCTCTTTTTATAGATGGGGAAACAGGCCAAGAAAAATTAAGTGTCTTGGACAAGGTAACATATGAAGTAGCAGAGGTAAGACTCAAAACTGACCCTTTGATTGCAAAGATAATGCTCTTTTCAATACGCCCAGGATCTCCAAAATGAGGAAACAACTTTTAATTAATGGAGATCAGTAACTGTAGGGCATCTCATAGGGTTTGAGAGTGGCATGGGACTCTGAGATTTTCAGTAAGCTGAGCAAAGTCACCCAGCCAATGTGGGCCAGAAACAGAATGAACCCCTGCCTACTTTCTATCCATTACCCACTCTGCCATACTGCCTCCAAGGAAAAGGATAAATTGGTCAATTAGAGTTTTAATCTTACCATCCCATCTCCAAATTTGTTAGTTAATTATCTTCTCTCAGACAAAATGATGGCTGTATTTCATGAACAAATTTTGAAACTTTTATCAGTATGACATAAAATTTGACATCTTAACATTAAGGTTTCAGGAAATGGAAAAATGAAAATTCTCTTAGATATAATAATGATAATAATTACGGACACTTTTATACTACTTTCAAGTTCACAAAGACAATGTATTATCTCTCTGGTCGATGTTACATTACTGGCATTATGAATCCTAAGTGGAATTATTTGTATAACTAATGCATTTTTAATTTTAAAATGCAGTTTATTCATTATGTTTTAAATATTAAAATTTCTAATAATTCCATAATTTATTTTAATAGCATTAGTGTTGCTTAATAATAATATTTAATAGGGTAAATAATAACATTATAATTTAAATTCAAAACAATAGGAAACTATTGGAATTCTAGACTTAGAATCAGGAGACCTACACTGGGTCCTTGACCCTATCCTTTACTAGTTGTGTGACTATGAGAAAGCCTATTAATCTCTCTGAGCCTTAGATTTCTGTAAAGCAGGAATAATAAAACTCAGACTACATCCTTCATGGGTTTCAGTAAAAAAAAAGGACTGTGCAAACTATAAAGTGTTTTTATATGTTTATATGTAACATCATAATAAAATTCACATTATGACTTAAATGGATATTTTCTTTTTAAGCCTGAGAATCTTAGGAGGAAAAAAATGTAGAAATTAGAGAAAGCATAGAAAGCTGTATTAGACATATCACATTAAAAGTGAAATAGTAAACGCGTTAATAGGTTTTTAAAAAATAATAATATTTCACATAGGAAGTTAATGTTCAATGGCATGACATCTGTATAGGCTTCTTTAGTCATTTTCTTCCTACCAATTAAGTCAATGTAATCTTCAGGAGGCCAGGGTCCTGTTTCCAATGTTATGGTCATGTAAAGCGGTCCAGAATAGATATTGATATTTGAGAAATGTTTTGAGAACAAAATTAATGCCCTTCTATGAAGGCTGAAGAACTTGTTTCTGTCACTCAAACTAATGAAGTGTCCTTAGAAACCATTAAAACATGGAGCGATGCCAGGGTGGAATCCACTCTCATATCCTTGCAACAATACTAAGAAAAATCCATTGGTCATATTGATTTGCATAGCAGCTCCTTATTCTGCTCATATTTAATGACGCCATAATGCTAATGAAATCAAATACTGGAGCCCTTTACACTGATCGCATTTGATCTGTTTCCCATCCTCACTACAGAATCATTCCTGTCCAATTTTTAAAAGCGAGAAGGGTGCTTTAAACCAAACCCCCAAAGCCTCCTGTACCAGACAGCTTTGTTCTATGTCTGTTTAGCATTAGACTCTATGATCGAGGCAATCTCTCTGGGAAGCCCAGACCATGTGTTTCCTGTAGTCTCTTGGCTAGGTTCAGGAGTAAGCCCATGATTTCACTAGGTGTTAGGTAGTAAGATCTACTGTGACAGTGTGGACTTCCCCTTGAGGGGATTGTAACTAGGTCAGAACAGCCAGCAAACCTGCCTAGAACTCTGTCCCAGAGAGGGGGAGGCAGAAGGGGGTTAACCCAGAGTCAGCCTGGATAGGAGGGAACCAGCTGAAATAAATCTGCAGGAAATTCCTCAGGGGCTCTTAGCTTAGATAAGCAAAAGCTGAAAGCAGAGGGGGGAGGGACAAGAAGGTCCTCTGGCTTGCCCTCCAAGGGGAAGAAGGAAGTGACTTAATTAAGTTTGTGAATCCAGGTGAAGGAAAAGGCTCCTTAGTCTGGCTAATCCAGGAAAGAAAGAACTTTGTTGGAAAATCGGAGCATAAATGAATCTTCAAATCCAATTTGACCTCTGGTCTTTTGGGTTTTTTTTTTTCTTGAATGTTTGAAAAGGGAAAAGTTGGACCTGGGAGGAAGTGGACCTTTATCCATTGGAGATATTGCTAGAATGTTGTCTGATACTACTTGCCATTAAAAAAAGAGTTTTACAGGAGAGAGATACCCAGAGTGGATGGAGTAGTTTCCACTTAGGGATCCCCCTGAACACCCAGCCAGGATCTCCTGGTATTCTAACCTCTGGTTAGAGAAAGTAAAGCAGAATCACTTTCTCTCAATGGGCCTTGGAGACAAATGATATATAAAATCAGTATCTCTTTTATTATAAGAGGGGATACAAACTGAGAATCAGAACAAAGGGTCCCTAACTCTAAGGGATCAAGCTATTCATCCAACAATCCTCTATGTCCCTCACAAGAGGGAGTCTTTGGGTCTTCCAGCTATCTACCAGCTCCCTATTTCTATCTAGCTGTTCCCCAAAAGCTAACTAAACTACCTATCTATGACTCTTAGTAGTTAGTTTGATTTAGTTCAAAAGCTGTCTCTAAAACCTGTTATGATTGCTCTCAAATGGCTAAGTCCACCCCAGGGGATCTGACCCCTGAGGTAAAACCTCAAAGCTGATCTGACAGGATTTTTTAGATAAAACCCTTCTGGAAAGCACAACAGGTATAATCAGATACTTTTTTCTAGATATTCCCAGTCAGAGTACCTCCACAGATGATTTAGGGGTTTCTCCTCCACAGTCAGGTTGAGGTAACTAAGCTCTTACAAGCCACCTTTCCTCCACCCTTCTGGACAAGAAGACCTCAAAGCCTCCTCTAGAAAGTCTCTGACTTGACTAGTTGTCATTTCCAAACTGTTTCTCCTCTGCCTTCTGCCTGCTAAAATCCTTTCCCTTGAGTTCTTAATATGTGCCTGAAAGACAGCCTTTGACTTTTCCCATTACACCATGGAGTAAAATTGGGTGTAGAAAGGTTCTTCTTTGATTTCATCTGTGGTGCGATTTTATGCCCAAAGAACCTAGAGGACTTCATTATAAAGAGATCCAGGTAGAGATGTGGCAAAGTTCTATAATGTGGTTTGGTGAAATATTTGGATGTGTGCTCATTAGTGAGAGTTTACTAGCTATTGAGAAGCAGGAGACAAGAGAAGCAGATGAATAATCAATACAAGGCAGACTAGAGTGTACAAGTTCCATGAGACAAGGGTGGCCCTATCTTGTTGATTCATGTCTACGTGTGCTGGGTACTGACCTTGCCATGACTTTTCTCTTTCCTCCTCTTGAATAATGAAGAGCCAATATGTTTCAATCATGCTCTCCAAACCTGTTTTCAGTGGACTTAAAGTCAGGGCAATTATCACTTGGACAAAGCTGTACTCTTTAGAAAGATTAGTATTGTTGTAGGGTGTTCTTGAGAGCCATTAAAATTGGCTTCAGGCCCCTCTGAGTCATGGAAAGCCCTTGGAATTTGAGATGGGAACTAGACTTACTGATTGGGTGGGTACTTCTGGGTGGATATGCAACCTAGCACATTCTTAATTAGTTATTATTTTTTATTGTCATGCAAAACACACTTCCATGAGCAAACTCATACATAACCAAAACCCCAAAATAAAACCAAAGATACACTGATGTAAAAAAAAAGACAACCTACTTCAACGGTTCTTTCTCTGGAGGTGGAGAGCATTTCCCATTGTAAGTTTTTCAAGATTGTTCCAAGATTGTCTCCTTGTTGAGTGTGACCAAGTTTTCACAGATAATCATCTTCCAACATTGCTGTTTTTGAGTATAATATTTTCCCAGTTCTGCTGATGTTTCTTTGCATCAGTCCATGAAGATCTTTCCAGCTCTTCCTGAAATCATCTTGCTTATCATTTCTTATAGCACAATAGTATTCCACCACCACCACATACCACAATTTGTTTAGCCATCTGATAGCCAACTGATGGATATCCTCTCAAGTTCCAATTCTTTGCCACCACAAAAAGAGCTACTATAAACATTTTTATACAAGTGGGTCCTTTCTCCTTTTTTATTATCCCTTTGGGATGTTGGCCCAGTAGTGGCATTACTGAATCAAAGAGTATGCAGTTTTATAGCCCTTTGGGTATAGTTCCAAATTGCCCTTCAGAACAGTTGGATCAGTTCACAACTTCACCAACAATGCACATTAATGTCCCAATTTCATCATATCTCTTCCAACATTTACCACTTTCTTTTACTGCCATATTGGCCAATCTGAGAGGTATGAGGTAGTACTTGAATTAGTTATTCTTTTATTAGGCTCAAGAAATTGCCCTTTTTTGGAGTAGCACTCCAAGTTGGAGCAGCTCTAATGGTTATTCACAGCTGTCCCCCAGACGGTGACAGATTGATATAAAAACAGAGAGAGTTCAGCCTGGAAGCATCTAGATACACCTGCACAACCTGGATTAGCTGGGCTGTACCTTTATTATTCCTCATCTTCTAACTATGGTTCAAGAGAACCAAAGAAAATCAAATCAAGGCATCCAGAAGAGAAACCTTTCTTAGCTTTTTCTTTTCTTTTCTTTTTTTCTGAAGCAAGAGGCAAGAGAACAAGGGACAAGTCCAAATCTGAACTCTTTCTGACTTCAGGTTCAGTTTGCAGTCCACTGCACCAACTAGTTATCTTGCTCAGGGTCAGACAAGTAAAAGTCTGGATTTAAACCTGGCTCTCATCTATGCTCTTTCTACTAGATTACCTACCAGAAGGCCAGGCAGCCCCAAAAAGTTCCAGTGGCACAATGAAAATCACAAATTAATAGGATAAACATTTATTAAGTAGGTTGATTATATATCCTTTGTACTTAAAGAAGACAAAAATGTCATCACTGACAATGTCTTTTGACTTGAACATAAATTGTATTTATGGGACCCTCATTCTCTTCAGCCTCACTCTCTCTTTGTCGAGATCTATTTATCATCTCTGATAATCTGATAAGGATGGCTTAGTTGATAAGAAGTAACAAGACACAGGAGATGTTCTTGACTGCTAACTAAAAGCTGCATCTCTGAAGTGCCATTGAGTCACAAATTTAATATATATGAAAATTCAAACTCCCTTTCACCCAAAAGCACAGAGGGAGTTTTACAGCTTCGTAGACATTGCAATGAGTTTAGACAAAACATTGAAACCTCAGAAACTTCAAGGTGAAGATAAGAACCAGACTGGACCTTCAGCTGTGGGATTATCAGCAAGCTAAGTCTAAGAATACTTTTCTCAGGGGCAACTGCCCCTGCTAAACTAAGGTTTCAGCCTTGGCTGCATTTCTGACCAAAGGGGAAGAATGTTAACCTCTTAACTGTTGTTTTGCTAGGAACTTAAAGCTTTTCAATAAGGCCACAATACTTTTCAACAAGAAATCACAAGGATCACAAAAGGGGTCAAAAGAGGACTCTCAGATTTTTATCTATTTGAGTCTCTGTTTCTCTTATTGGCTTCCCACATCTCTTCTAGGGTCATCAAAGTCCAGTGGCATCTTCCACCAGAGGTGAGAGTCCCTGGGCAGCTAGGTGGCGCCATAGTGCACAGAACACTGGCTCCCACCTCCCTGGGCAGCTAGGTGGCGACATAGTGCACAGAACGCTGACCCTCCCACCAGAGGTACTGATCCTCCCAGCTAGGTGGCGCCATAGTGCACAGAACACTGACCCTACCTACCACCAGATTTGTAAGTCTTTCCCACACACAACAAACAGACCCCCAGTTGTATTAAGTACCTACTATAAGGAAGGTAAGGTGGGAGGCTCTAAGAATACAAAGACCAGGACAACACAGCCCTTATCTCTTGGAGTTTGCGGTCTTTTAGGAAGGAGAAAACCATCTGTGTCGATAACTGTTAGACCAGGAGAGTATAGTAGATGTAAGTGAGAATTCCAGCCATAGAGCTCTGAGAAGGGGCTAGGGAGCTCTTCGCGGAGGAGACATGGTACTTCACATGACCTGGAAGGAAGGAGGTAGGGGTGGTGAGTCATAGAGTTAGATGCCACGTCAGATTGAGCAGGATCTTGAATGCCAAGATCGGGAAGAGAAAAGTAAAAAGATTTTATTTAGTATATCAAGACAGCAAGCAACTTAGTTGGGTCAGAATTCTAACTACCCACTGCTTTTTACAGATGGGAGTAAACAACTTCCATACAAGGGCAAAAGTATGTGGATTGGTACACATAACTCAGTGAAGAACCGGGCTTAGCACCACTTAGCTCCTTCCCTCCTTTCAGTATCATAAGGAGAAAGGACCAGAGCACACACCTCTGGTAGGCTGGCTGCTCAGGTACCGGAAGTCTAAACAAAGTTTAAAATAGAGCCCTTCAGACCAACTCTGTACAAGTAGCTGGCTCTGCACACTAAGATCCAGATTGCAAGCTCCTTGAGGGCAAGGACTGTCTTTTTTTTTTTTTTAATCCCTTAAATTACATCTTAGAATTAAGACTGTGTATTGGTTCCAAGGCAGAAGAGTGGTAAGGGCTAGGCAAAGGTGGTTAAGTGACTTGCCCAGGGTCACACAGCTAGGAAGTGTCTAAGACCAGATTTAAATTCAAGTTGTCCTTATTCCAGGTATATTTTCGTAAAAAATATACTTTTAGGGGGCAGCTGGGTGGCTCAGTGGATTGAGAGCCAGACCTAGAGATGGGAAGTCCTAGGTTCAAATCTTACTTCAGACATTTCCTAGCTATGTGACCCTGGGCAAATCACTTAACCCCCATTGCCTAGCCCTTACCACTCTTCTGTATTGGTTCCAAGCCAGAAGATTAGAGTTTAAAAAAATATATATATATATACATATATATATATACACTTTTAAAATGTATTGTTTTTTGGGGGCAGCTGGGTAGCTCAGTGGAGTGAGAGTCAGGCCTAGAGACAGGAGGTCCTAGGTTCAAACCCGGCCTCAGCCACTTCCCAGCTGTGTGACCCTGGGCAAGTCACTTGACCCCCATTGCCCACCCTTACCAATCTTCCACCTATGAGACAATACACCGAAGTACAAGGGTTTAAGAAAAAAAAAACACAAAAAAAAATGTATTGTTTTTTCTATAACATTCTCAAAATCCATTAATATATCACTGAGAAATATTCTGTTCTCTAAACCTCTGTTCTTAAAGATTTAAAGCTAAAATTGTTTCTTCTTATAACAAATGCCATTATCCAGTTGTTTGTTTTTTTACAAACTCAGTATATTAACTCCTAATTAATTTACATTTCAAATACTTGAATTTGAGGTAGCAAAGTATTGGTTCTATTAAATGGAAAAATGGCAATTCTCTCCCAAATCCCCTAACCCCAACCCGACACCCTACTATATTAGACTCAAGGTGTTCAATTTAAGTTACCCAGGAAATGTAGCCCTCAGCATTCACCAGTTCGGCATACAAATTAAAATGCATGAATTGTCTTAGTGAAACAATATATAGTTCCTTGGCAAACATAAGAGCTCTATCTACTGAGACACCTAGCTGCCTCTTTTCCATACACCTCATCATTTATTATTTATTGAATTCAATTACTTATTGAAATCAAATGATTTTCAAATTTCAAAATAACTTGGATAACTAGAAAAAGAAGTTGAAAATGACATTTGTAGCTTTAAGAAGGCTGAAAGAAAGAGTACTAAAATTTTTTCTTGGAGGGGGCAGCTGGGTAGCTCAGTGGATTGAGAGTCAGGCCTAGAGAGGGAGGTCCTAGGTTCAAATCCGGCCTCAGACACTTCCCAGCTGTGTGACCCTGGGCAAGTCATTTTTTTTTTAATTTTTTTTTTTTAAACCCTTGTACTTCGGTGTATTGTCTCATAGGTGGAAGATTGGTAAGGGTGGGCAATGGGGGTCAAGTGACTTGCCCAGGGTCACACAGCTGGGAAGTGGCTGAGGCCGGGTTTGAACCTAGGACCTCCTGTCTCTAGGCCTGACTCTCACTCCACTGAGCTACCCAGCTGCCCCCCTGGGCAAGTCATTTGACCCCCACTGCCCCCCTTACCACTCTTCCACCTAGGAGCCAATACACAGTATTGACTCCAAGACAGAAGGTAAGGGTTAAAAAAAAAAAAAAATTCTTCTTGGAAAAAAGAGAGCTGGACCCTAAAACTAGGCCAGGTATATGACCCTTTACCAGGTGAAGACCTTACAGCTGTGTTTAGCTCATATACAATCCATAGCAACTAACATTTCACACTCCTAGAAATTGCAGATTTTTTTTTCAAACTAATTATAGCTTCCTGAGAGCCAAACAGGTGGTTGGGTAAGTTCTTCATCATTAGAAACAAATATCATGCAACTCTTTAGTAACACGGTTAGTTATTTCACACATTCAACTTGGACTTTTCCCCCCACTCTCTGGGTAATTTCATATAGTAAAAGCCTGCCCTAGAGCAGCCTGTAGGGTGATTATTAGTTCCTGTCTCCAAGTACAACATTATAGAAGGATCCCCCATTATTAAATATCTTCCATGTGCTATCCTAAACACCTTAAATTAGGAAGAAGGAAGGAGAATCTGGTAGGATTGAAGAGGTGGTAACTTTAAGAGTTGATGAGAGAAGAAAGGGCCGGAAGAGAGGTGCTTCTCAGATGGCCCAAGAAAGAATTCTCTGAATTCTCTGAGGACTTAAGAGAATCCCAGATCTTTCCAAATACAAGGTCCAGGTATTTTATTACATACAAATAAATTAGGAATCTTACTTCTTAACTAATGGGTGTTCAGAAAGGGAACCCAAGGCACTCTAGCTAATCAGCTTATGTGAAAAGTGCTGAAAATCCAGTCCTGCCTGCCTTACAGGAAGTTGAGAAGATGAAGAACCATTGTGTTTGGGAGGGAGAGGCTGAAGAGGGGGAGGCAAGGCTCCTATTGGACTCGCAGTGGTTCATACCTGGAGACTGGAGCTGGCCATAGCTCCAGAGCCCCTGAGGATGGTTTGGATAAAAAGGGATTTGCCTTTGTTCAATATACCCAAAAAGGTTTTCCCATGGCTATTTTTTTCAGATCAAGGCCCAGGTGATTGTCACAGGTCTCCCCTTTAGACCACTAATGTTGTGAAATGTTCCAGAAACCCATTAAAATCTGTTTCAAAGCCCCTCTGAATAATGTGAAAACCTTTTGCCTTTGTAAATAGGAATTGGTAAAATTATCCTCTTCATAAAAATGCAGTTCTTGATACATTCAGAATAAATCTTAGAAGACTTGAAGATGTCTTTTAACAAGCATTATTATATTGTTTTGTTTTGTTTTTAATACTGGCAAAAGAAACAATGAGTTGGATCTGGGGAATTGGGAGAGAGTAATATTACAGCCTTTTAGTTCATTTTTCCCATTTTGATTGGAAGTTGCACTGCTTTTTAAAACTCTTCAGGTTGATTTGGAAGATAGGGGATCATGCAGTAGAAAGAGCCCTGACCTTAAAGTCCCAGAGTCTGAGTTCAAATTCTACCTCTGTCATTTACTATAGGTGTAACCTTGATTGTATCATTTAAACTCCATTGGCATCAGTTGATTTTTTTTCCCCATCTGTAAAATGAGGAGATTAAATCAGATGACATCTAAGGACCTTTCAAGATCTGTGATCCTATAAGTTAATGGTTCTTAACCTGTTTTGTGTCATCAACCCCTCCGGAAGTCTGGTGAAGCCAATGTTTTTAAATAATTGAAGAAATGCTCAATTTCACTTAGAAGTTAGTGAAAATAAAGATGTGGATTTTTTCTCCCTTATATGTTCACAGACCACCCTCCCCCAGAAATCTGTTCACAGACCCTAAGTTAAGAATTTCTGATGTTAGAGATTAATGGAGAGAAAGTTCATAGGATCCTAGATTTAGAGCTGGAAGAGATATTAGAGACCATCAAGTCCAATCTCTTCATTTAACACAATGATTCCCAAAGTGGGCGCTACCACCTCCTGGTGGGTGCTGCAGCTGTCCAGGGGTACATTGATGGTCACACTTTTTTTTTATACTACATTCTATTCTGAGTTCAATAAATAGTTTCATAATTTTCAGAGGACACTAAGTAATATTTTTTCAGGAAAGGGGGCGGTAAAAAAGTTTGGGAACCACTGATTTAACAGATGAGGAAACTGAGGCATAGAGAAATCCAGGGTCACACAGCTAGGGATCCTTGAGATGGGATTTAAGCCTAGATGACACCATAGAAAGAGAACCAGGCCTGGAGTCAAGCAGATTCATCTTCCTGAGTTCAAATTTGGCCGCAGACACTCTGTGACACTAGCCAAGCCATTTCTCCTTGCTTACCTCAGTTTCCTCATCTGTAAAATGAACTGGAGAAAGAAATGACAAATTACTCCAGTATGTTTGCCAAGAAAACCTCAAATGGGATCAGGAAGAATCAGACATGACTGAAAAACCACTGAACAACAACAACTTCTTGGTTCCAAGTCTAGTAAACTGTCTCCCACACTGTCCTGAACATCCTTTCCAATAATAGACAACTCACATCATTTCTTGCGTTCCCGCAGAAAGCCCCTCCTATCACCCTACAACATGCTGCATCAGGGAGAAAAGAGAAGGATGTCTGACAGCATGTCTCGTATGCTAATTTAATCTTTTAAAAAAACATCCTAGTTGTTAATACTCTAATGACAGAACCACCTGGTAGTGATCCTTCTAAACTGCCAGCTTCCCCCATTTATAGGTTCCCTGCGTCTTCTCCCCTCCCTTTAAGACTCACTCTTGGGACTCAGGAAATGCCGAGCTGCCAAATGCCAAGGATGGAGAGCCATTTCCCCCGCCTCGAGATGGAAGTATTGTCAGGATGGGGGTCTTTGCTACAAAAATAGCTTGTTTGGGTCCTTTCCAAAGCAGGTGAATTGGCTTGGAGAAGCCCATTTCCTTTGGCTTAGATATCTGCTCTTTGGAATAAAGCCAGCTAGTGTTCTAAAAAGTGGGAGATCTCAAGCACGAGGGGCCATCCAGCCTGCTGTTAGGTCTTTTAAGGGCAGGCAGAAATGTACATTCTTATTGAAAATGGACATTTCCCAATTCAGTGTGTATCTGAGAGGGTGCTTTTCCCTTGAGTAAAATCCCCCAAATTAGCTGCCTTATGGAGGAAGGGCACAGAGTAATTCCAGAACCACCCCAATCAGCAGCTCTCAGGATTTTTTCTTCAGTTAACATCAACAGCAATAATCAGTCAATTGTTAAGCACCTGTTGATCAGGGACTAAAGGCGAGATAATGCAAAGAAGATGAATAAGGCATGACCTTTGCCTTTCTGGAATTTACAGTTTCAAATGGAGGCAAGAATTGTGCACAAACAACTCACACACACACACACACACACACACACACACACACACACAAACAATTAGAGGCAACACAGGACAGGTAAGCTAAGTGGCGCAGTAGATAGAGCTTGGAATCAGGAAGACGAGTTCAAATCTGAGCTCAGACACTTCTTAGCTGTGGGACCCTGGGTGAGTCACTTTACCTCTGTTTGCCTTAGTTTCCTCATCTGCTAAATGAGGATAATGATAGTACCTATTTCCCAAGGTTTTTTGTGAAGACCAAATGAGATAATAATTGTAAAGAACTTAATGCAGTGCTGGGCATATAGTAACTGTTATATAACACTATAAACAAATGCTAAATTGTGTAATGAGAATTTCAGTGCCGTGGGAATATAAAAGGGCAGCTAGATGGCAAAGTGGATAGAATCCTGGACTTGGAATCAGGAAGACTCATCTTCATGAGTTCAAATCTGTCCTCTGACACTTACTAGCTGTGTAAACCCAGGCAAGTCACTTAATCCTGATTGCCTCAGCTCCTCATTTATAAAATGAGCCAGAAAAGGAAATGATAAACCACTCTAGTATCTTTGCCAGGAAGATCCCAAATGGGATCATGAAGAGTAGGACGCAACTTAACAAAAGGACTATAAAGAAGAGAAAATTTGAGGTTTTATGTTAAACCTGGATAAGATGGGGAGTGTGTAATTGTGACGAAATTCTTCATAAGCTATTTTTCACTTTTAACCTAATTATAGGTTGCAGTCATAAAATTAAAATATGTAAACATAACTTAAAAGCAAATCAATTAAAATTCAGGACAATTATAGCTTTTCTAACCAATATCAATTTTCTGACTAGGTGATAAGTGAAAAACAACTCCTAGATCTGTGATTGTATAGGTTCTTAACCTGTTTTGCGTCACGGGCCCCTTGGGCAATCTCATGAAGCCTATTGATCCCTTCTCAGGATATTAGTTTTAAATAATTTAATATTAATACAATTTAATGAATAATTTAAGTAATTGAAGAAATGCTAAATTGCAGCTAATGTTTAATGGAAATAAGGATATAATTTTTTCATCCAAATTCAGAAACCTCCTGAAATCTCTCCATGGACTCCAAATTAAGAAACTCCAATACAGATTAAAATTCTTAACCTTTGACAAGGGTCATAAACCAGTTTGTGTCAGAGATAGGATACTGATATGTTTTTTTCTGATTCCAAGGTCTATTTTCAATTTACTATGCTATATTGTCTTGTGTACAAATATATACATATATATATGTATACACAAATATATGTATAAATACAAATATATGGGTTTTTTAATAAGAAAAAACTCTGAAGATAGAAAACCCGTACATGTCCAATTTTTATAACTAGTTTTAGCCTTATCCAGACTTTCTGTGACTCTGACTTCACCAAGTGGCCTGATGAGGAATGAGAACCATTTCCCTTCACGCACACAATCTCTCCCTCTCTCAGACCAGAGTTAAATAAGCCAGTAGGAATAATCCATCTTTTTCCTACAGGGTGACATCCTGTAACTGGTAGGGCAGAGGCCTTTGAGACATAAACTGTTCCTTTATCCTTAATCTATATGGTAAGATATATTCTTTATTCACATGCTCCTTTTGGCTAACTCCTAATGTCTTGAGTTAATGACTTCCCAATAGACTGAAAGCTCCTTGAGAATAATGACGTGGTTAGTTTGGGTTGGCTTTTTGTTTGGTTGGTTTTTTGGGTATCCTTAGAGCTAGCACAGTGCCTGACACATAGTAGGTATTTAATAAATGATGGTGAATTGATTGATTTCTCAGAATCTACTTCCTTTGATGTCATATGTCATAGACTCTGTTTCCAGAAGGCTTTTTCTATCTTTTTCTTCCTCAAAAATCTACCCAGACTTATAGGCCAACAACAGTATAATATACAATGTTTCCCTAACCACCAGTTCAGTTTTCAAATGACCACAACAAATATTTACAAGGATCATAAATTTTACTACCAAAGGAACTTACTGCTTAGAAATATAATCTTTAAAAATCATATGGAAAGACCTATATGAACCAATGCTAAGTGAAATGAGCAAAGCTAGGAGATCATTGAATTCATATTTTAATGATGATCAATTATGAAGGATCAAGGCAATGATCCACATGATGAAAAATGCTATCTACTTCTAAAGAGAGAACTGATGAACTCAGTGTAAATCAAAGTATCATTTTCTCACTTTCTTTATTTTTCTTGCATTTTTGCTCTGGAAATATCTGTTTTACCTGATTTCACAAGTTTAATCATATCATATTTTAAATGTATCAAAATGTTTAATTGATATCATATTTCTGGCCTTCACAGAGAGTAGGGGAGAGGAAAGAAGGAAAAAGAATTGGAGTTCAAAAAAATTTTTAAAGTATATTAAAAATAAATGAACAGGACTTCCTGGTTAAGATGGCGGCAGAGTAAAAAGCAGCTGCTAAACCTCTCTTAACCAAAACATACAGGACTCCTCAAGAAGACATAAAAACAAATCCAGAGGAACAAAGGGACCCCACAACAGGGCACAGCATTGGAGGTATGTGGAATCGGGGCATTTCCATGCTATAAAGGGGTGAAACAGCTCTCACTAAAACGTGAGCTGAGCAACCCCCTTCCCCACCCCACACCACCTACAGTGCCAAAGCCAGTGCACAAGACTTAGAGCAAGTTTGGGGCATGGATTAAGTCCTTGGCAACTACTTGGGATCACCAGGGCCTGCTCCTAAGAGCAGCAAGACTTAAGACCCCAAGAGGCTAAAGAACGCACGCATGGAACTTGATCTCAGACCATGAGCTCAGGCATGATTGCGGGCGTGGATACAAGCCCAGACACGAATCCTGAGCTCAGGCAAGGACTCAGATCTTGAGAGCAGGTGTGGACCTTGAGTGGGGACCCAGTGCAAAAGGGGTTGACAACTGGGGAAGCAACACCCTGAGACTGTTAAAGGAGCTTCAGTTAGAGGAACAAGTAAGCAGACCACCAGGAGGATTGGCCCTGAGAACAACTGAGACCTCAGGAGCCTAAAGAGCGCAGACAGACCCTGAGTGTGAGGATAAACCTGAGAGGGCACAGGGCTAACAATGGCAAGCCAGAGACAAGAACCCCAAAAGAGAAAGATCATGAAGAAGAAATCTATAACACTGGACAACTTTTACACAGAGAAAGTCCAGACAAAAGAGCAAACAGCAGAGGAGAATAAACAAGTAATCATATCCAAACCTTCCCAAAATAATGAAAACTGGCCACGAGCTATTGAAGAGTTCAAATCTGAGATGATGAGAAAGATGGAAGGGATTTGGCGAAAGAAGTGGGAAATAGCTCAAAAGGAAATAAACAGGTTAGAAGACAGAAACTCCCAATTGGAGAAAGATGCCCAAAAATCAAACGAAATGGTAAGCAAATTGGAAACCAAAAATCTGGCAAGAAAATAACAGTTTAAAAGGCAGAATTTTGCAATTGGAAAGTGAGGCTCAGAAATCAAATGAACTGATAAACAAATTGAACACCAGAAAGGACCAGATTGAAAAGGAAAACCAAAAGATTATAGTCAAAAACCAGTCCCTAAAGGCTAGAATTGAGCAATTAAAAGCTAATGATCTTTCAAGACAGCAAGAACAAATAAAACAAAGTCAAAAGACTGATAAAATAGAAGGAAACCTGAAATATCTCAATGAGAAAGTGACAGACCAAGAAAAGAGGTCTAGAAGAGACAATTTGAGAATCATTGGTCTTCTTGAAAAAGCAGAAATTAATAGAAAATTGGACTCCATACTAAAAGAAATTACTCAGCAAAATTGCCCTGAAGTTCTACAACAAGAGGGCAATATAGACATTGAAAGGATCCATAGATCACCCTCTACACTAGACCCAGAAAAGACAACCCCTAGGAATATAATAGTCAAATTTAAGAGCTTCCAAGTAAAAGAAAACATTTTACAAGAAGCCAGAAAGAGACAATTCAGATATCAAGGAGCACCAATCGGGATCACACAGGATCTTGCAGCCTCCACACTAAAAGACCGCAAGGCTTGGAATATGATAATCAGAAAGGCAAGAGAAGTGGGTCTACAACCAAGGATCACCTACCCATCAAAACTAACCATATACTTCCAGGGAAAAGTTTGGGCATTCAACAAGATAGAAGATTCCAAGTATTTGCACAGAAAAGACCAGGACTAAATGGAAAGTTCGATATCCAAGGACAAAAATCAAGAGAAACATGAAAAGGTAAATAAGAAACAAAGGGGAAAGAAAGAAAACTTGTATTTTTTAAATTTTCCTCTTTACTGGCTTCAATATGATCTAATTATTGGTATTCCTATGTGGAGAAATGTTACGTATAATTCTCTTTAAGGAACTCTATTCACTATTATAGTAATTAGAAGAATTATTCATAGGGAGAAGTTGGAATACTAAATGGTCTAAGATGATATGGGGATGGGAAAGAGGGAGGTGAATAGTAGATGACACCAAGAGAAACTTGAATGAATAAGAAAAATAGGATATTCTATTACACACAAAGAGAGCATGGGAAGGGGGAGGGATGAATACTATTATAAGAAGGAGAGGAAGAGAGCATTAAGAGGTAATAGTTAAACCTTACTCTCAGTGTAATTAACCCTGAGAGGGAAGGGTAGCTTTATCCATTGGGATATAAAACTCTATCCAACCCTACTGAGAAAGTCAGAAGGGAAAAACCAAGGGGAGCAGGGGAGTGGGGAGGTCATAAAAGGGAGGGGAGAAGGGAGAAGGAATTCATTAGGCCTTAAAAATAAATAGAGGGGAATAATAAGGTAGAGGGTAGAAAGGGTAGTAAATCAAGGGAGGGGACAAGGGTTACTGGCATAAACCAAACCACTGGTTTAAAAGGAAATAGTGTAAGAAGAAGAGGTAGAACTAGGAGAAGATACCAAAATGTTGGCGAATACACAACTGATAATTATAACTCTGAATGTGAATGGGATGAACTCATGCATAAAAAGGAAGCAAATAGCAGAATAGATTAGAAACCAAAATCCTACCATATGTTGTCTACAAGAAACACATATGAGGCGGGTGGATATACACAGGTTTAAGGTCAAGGGCTTGAGCAAAATCCTTTGGGCATCAAATGAGAAAAAGAAGGTAGGAGTGGCTATTATGATTTCTGACAAAGCCAAAGTAAAAATAGATATGATTAAAAAAGACAGGGAAGGTCATTACATCCTGATTCAAGGCAGTATAAACAATGAGGAAACAACATTGCTCAATATGTATGCACCAAATGGCATAGCAACCAGATTCATAAAGGAGAAACTGGCAGAGCTCAAGAAGGAAATAGATAGTAAAACCATACTAGTGGGAGATCTAAATATCCCTCTTTCAGATCTAGATAAATCAAACCAAAAAATAAATAAGAAAGAGGTAAGAGAGATGAATAAAGTCCTAGAAAAATTAGATTTAATAGAAATGTGGAGAAAAATAAATAGGGACAAAAAGGAATACATCTTCTTTTCAGCTGCACATGGTACATTCACAAAGATTGACCATGTAATAGGGCCTAGAAACATTGCAAACAAATGCAAAAGAGTAAAAATAATAAATGTAACCTTCTCAGATCATAATTCAATAAAAATAATAATTAGTAAGGGCACCTAGACAGGCAAATCAAAAACTAATTGGAAATTAAATATTATGATTCTCCAAAACCAGCTAGTCAAAGAAGAAATCATAGAAACAATCAACAATTTCATTGAAGAGAATGACAATGATGAGACATCCTACCAAACTCTGTGGGATGCGGCCAAGGCAGTACTCAGGGGGAAATTCATATCCTTGAGTGCATATATTAACAAATTAGGGAGGGCAGAGATTAATGATTTGGGCATGCAACTTAAAAAATTAGAAAGCGAGCAAATTAAAAATCCCCAGATGAAAAATAAATTAGAAATACTAAAAATCAAGGGAGAAATTAATAAAATTGAAAGTAAAAGGTCTATTGAATTAATAAATAAGACTAGAAGCTGGTATTTTGAAAAAACAGATAAAATAGACAAAGTACTGGTCAATCTTATAAAAAAATGGAAAGAAGAAAACCAAATTGACAGTATCAAAGATGAAAAGGGAGACCTCACCTCTATTGAAGGGGAAATTAAGGCAATCATTAAAAATTATTTTGCCCAATTATATGGCAACAAATATAACAATTTAGGAGATATGGATGAATATTTACAAAAATATAAACTGCCTAGATTAACAGCAGAAGAAATAGAATACCTAAATAATCCCATATCAGAAAAAGAAATTGAACAAGCCGTCAAAGAACTCCCTAAGAAAAAATCGCCAGGGCCTGATGGATTCATAAGTGAATTCTATCAGACATTCAAAGAGCAACTAATCTCAATACTATACAAATTATTTGATATAATAAGCAAAGAAGGAGTCCTACCAAATTCCTTTTTTGACACAAATATGGTACTGATTCCAAAGCCAGGAAGATTAAAAACAGAGAAAGAAAACTATAGACCAATCTTCCTAATGAACATAGATGCAAAATTTTTAAATAGAATATTAGCAAAGAGACTCCAGCAAGTGATCAAGAGGATCATCCACCATGATCAGGTGGAATTTATACCAGGAATGCAAGGATGGTTCAACATTAGGAAAACCATCCACATAATTGACCACATAATATCAACAATCTAACAAACAAAAATCACATGATTATCTCAATAGATGCTGAAAAAGCCTTTGACAAAATACAGCATCCATTCCTATTGAAAACCCTGGAAAGTATAGGAATAGAAGGACCTTTCCTAAAAATAATAAACAGTATATACCTAAAACCATCAACAAGCATAATATGCAATGGGGATAAATTAGAAGCATTTCCAATAAGATCAGGAGTGAAACAAGGATGCCCATTATCTCCTCTATTATTTAACATTGTTCTAGAAACATTAGCAGGTCTTTCAGTCATTCTTATGCACCCCTATGCCACTACTGAAACAAAGATAAATAAGCCTTTAAGAAATAGATTCTTTAAAGAAATAACCATGCCCCAAAGAAATAGAAACCAAGGAAAGAGGGAACACACTCTTCCAATGAAGCATCATTTCAGTGAAAAAATCATCTCCCTTGACCATACCTGATGTCAAATGATACCCCACCCCAAACCCATCCTATAGCCTCTCTTCCAAATCCCTGGTACCAACTACTCATGGTAGTTTTCTCTGTCTGATCTGCCCTTTTTTTCAGCTCCACACACCTTCTCTTTTCTCAGGGACTGTCTTTTGTCATTTTTTGAATCCTCAGTGCTTTGCACTGTACCTGGCACGCAGTACACACCTCATAAATGTTTATTGGTTAATTGATTAAAGAGTCTCATAAAGTCTATGTGATATAAACATTTTTCCATGAGGGTCTAGGCCTACCAGAGCTAGGTATCAGGCTTATCCCTGATGTAGCTATGTAATTTAAGAAACAGACATAAGTTTACAAAATTCTCACAGGTTACCATCTGTCTTCAAGTTTAGGGTTGGCTTCTTCTCTACCTCCTAAGTAAAGCCCATATGCACATTCTCTTTTAATTTTCATCATAGAATGCTTAGTGGTGGGTGTTGCTTGTTATGTAGAGATGGCTGCATGGAAACCCTGCAAAATACAGCATCAGCCTCACCCAGAATTCCAGGGGATCCCCCCCCAGAGAACTTTGGGTGAGGGGACTGTTGAGAAGGGTTGAGGCAGTTGCTTTGTGGGGGGTTGAGGTGAGCAGATCACTGTTTACTGCTCCTGACTTGGGGGGGGGGGGTTCACCTGAGTGGCCATTGTGGCATAAGCCATCATGGTTTCTACTCAGGGGTTAGCCAGCTTTGTAGGGTTAATCCTTATCAATATCAATATAACAATTCTTTAGTGATTTAATGATTAGATATATTCACTATTAGCAAGAGAGCCAGTTTAGTTAAGTGCCCTTCACCCCCTCCTGTGGGGGTGAAGGGCAGCTTCAACCTAACAGATCAGGGTCATCCTTTCCTTATCCAAAACCCTAATTAACCCCTGTAGCTTTCCCTTTTACTTCTTAATATAAGCTTTACCTACAATATCTGTACCTGGGAATTATTTGGGGGATACTCACTGCTCAAGACTGGTCATCTAGCTTGAATCCTGTCAGGTGCCAGATTTAAGAAGATCATCTATCTCAGTCCTCAACATTTAGATAACTAGCTTCTACTTATTCATTTATACCTGTGGGGAATATAAGTTAAAGAAAGGGAACATCATTAGAGTTTAGCCTCAATAGAAACTTACCAGAAGTACCTCAGTCAGTCTCCATTTTTCCAACTGAAACCTCAACTGCTTGGGGGGAGGGGTTTGAGAGTCAAGAATGTCTTACCCCCTCCCTTCTCACTAAAGCCTGTCAGTCAGTGTCTGTAAGAAGAAGTGACTTGAAGGTTACTGGTCCTGGCATAATCATCAGCTTCCCAAAAATATCTGTTATTTATCAACATAACATGCTTGTAGGTTTGTTATAGGGCAGTATACTGGATTATGGCTTGATCTAAAAGGAAGAAAGAAAAAGAGAGAGAAAGAGAGAGGGAGAGGGAGAGAGAGGGAGGGAAAGATGGGAGGGAAGGAGGAAAGACAGGAAAGGAAAAAAGAAAGGAGAAAAGAAGATAAGGGAAAAGAAAGAAAAAAACAAATGGAAGAAATAAAGGGAAAATAAAAGGAAAGAAGGAAAGAGAAGAAAGGAAGAAAGATGGGAAAGAGAGAAATAGGTTTGAAATGTAATTTGCATGAGACATAGTGCTTCTAATCAAAGACATTCAGGTTATGAAATGGAACCTAATAGTTAAAGTTAGCCCTAAGTTTCAGATAACATCATCTTTTTTTTTTAACTTTCATTTTATTTTACTTTTTTAATGAACAAACATTAATGTTCTCCTCTACTTTAGTTGAAAAAAGAAAAAAGAAAGGAAGAGTCTAGTAGCAAAGATGCATAGTCAAGCAAAGCAAATTGGCCATGTCTAAAAACCATCATCTATTGTTCCACTCCTGTCTCCTTTCTGAAATGCAGCATTTATGCTAAAAATGATGATGCAGAACATTGCCCACTTTCTTTTAAAAACATCTTAAAAGGTTAAATGGGCCAGAAGAAATGGCCCTGAGCCTGCGCTGTGGCTTTATTTAGTCAGTACAGCTATTCCAAATTGATGACAGGCTCGTTACAAGTCTGAACAACACTGCTTCTTCTGCCAAAGCCATCCAGCTAGGAGCTGTTAGTCAACATTGAGGTTCTTGGCCATTGTCTTCTCACCTGCAGGGGCTCCTTGACTCTTATCTTTGCAGACAACTATAAACAAATAGAGCTCGGTCCTTGGGCCAGTCTACAAGGACAACTCACAGAGCTATATTAGGTCACGGTAATTCTGTAGCATTCTGCCTTGGCCTTTTCCTTTCTCATCTTGGTCCATAATCTTCTAGAGTCTGCCCTCAATGCAGAGCTCCTTTAATCACAGGCAATATGTCCCCTGGAAAAAAGTATTTCACAGAAAAGGCAGGAATTTCTCCTTCTACCTGTTTACTAAGTAAACCTAGAGCTAGGGTCAGGTGATCAGAACTTTGTCCCAAGGCACCTAATTTACAGGATGCCAAGTTTAAAGGGCACTGACAGCTTTTGCAGTCCTTTAGTAGCATAAAAGCAATAGTCAAACACCTACTTAATAAGAATAATAATTAAAATAGAGAGATATCAGACAGCAGACTGAACTGAGCTACTTCCCTCCTACATCCTTACCCTGAACTCAACTGACAGTACTTACTGTAATAGTTGCCCAGGTCTCTAAAAATTCCTAGTTAATACTTGAAACCTAAGTCCTGACTATCTAACCACCATGCTATAAATAGGGCCTTGAAATTATTGGACAAAAATTTGTCCTAGCTATTTGACTTAAGGGAAGTTACTTTAAATTGCTCCTCTATACAATTGATGCATTCTAAACCAATGGTCTCCAAACGTTTTTGATCACGTACTTTTATCAGTAAAAACATCTTGAATGTGCCTTAATGTATTTATATTTATTCATTTAGCAATTATATATAATACTATTATTGTATATAAAATAATACAGAGTATACCTCATATAACTTGTATCAACAAATTAGATAAAAGATACATAAAGTTGAATTAAATAATATTTTCAAAATATTTTATTTATTAACACTAAAAATTTCATTTTACACTCACTAAAATATTCATTTATTATTTTTTTTAAACCCTTGTACTTCGGTGTATTGTCTCATAGGTGGAAGAGTGGTAAGGGTGGGCAATGGGGGTCAAGTGACTTGCCCAGGGTCACACAGCTGGGAAGTGGCTGAGGGCCGGGTTTGAACCTAGGACCTCCTGTCTCTAGGCCTGACTCTCACTCCACTGAGCTACCCAGCTGCCCCCAATATTCATTTATTATTAAGAGCAAATGTGATAAGATATGCATCATTATTTTTTTAACATATATATCCTGAGGAATAAGGGAGACTTGTAAATAATAATTGTTTATTAGAAAATAATCGTTCATTTAATTTGATCAATGTTGCTAGCCAAGTAGGATAATTTCTTTTTTTGTTAAAGATACTTTATTATTAAGTTATACAGAATACAGTAATCAAAAAACAGTCAATGACCATAACAGATTTTCAGTGGGAGTCATGTTTCTCAGAGAGTAGATATTCACCAGGGGAAAAAAATAAGTGGTGCAGTGAATACAAGTCCAGGCCTGGAGTCAGAAAGTATTCCTCTTCCTGAGTTCAAATCAGACCTTAGATACTTATTAGTTATGTGACTCTGGGAAAGTCACTTAACCTTTGCCTCAGTTTCTCCAGATGGGCTAGAGAAGGAAATGGAAAACCATTCCTGTATCTTTGCCAAGAAAACTCCAAAAGGGGTCAAGAAGAGATGCACACAACTGAAACGACTAAATAACCACAAATGTCTCCCTCCTCCTACTTTGGCTACTGTTGCTCTGAATAGTTCCTGGAATTATTTTTGTGGAGTATTTTTGTGGTTGCTCATGAAAAATCTTCTAGAAAGGACCCCTGCAGTCCATAGAAAATCTTACCCTTTCTCAGAGTTCTACTAAGTGAGTTTTCTCACTCTCATGCTTATTTTAACACTACTTTCTAAAGTCATTGCAACATCCTTTGAAATTGGGTCTTTTTATTGCCCTAGACAAAATTAATTCTGAGGTTTCCAGCTTGTTACACTCTCATGTTTTATTTATAAACTCCTTAACTGAGGCATGTAACCTGTTCTTGCTCTCAAACTGATGCTGCTCAGGCCATGGCATGTTGCCCATAAATGATCCAAATGCCAGGCTCCTTCCTCATTTGGATTTTCTTCTTCTCACCCTAATTTAATCATCATATTAATCACTCGAATATTTTCCTTCCACAAGGATGATGATGAATGAGAGTTAAATTGTCTGTCAATTGCATATTTACCAAAGTATTTAAAATTATTCCAGATTTTAGAAAACACACATATAAGCAAGAAATGCTGGGAGTTTGTGATATCTTCTGAGTTATAGCAGCAGATGTGCTGGACTTTTCCTGGAAAGGAAAGCTCAGGCAATCACCTCATTGCTTATGAGTTTGATTTTATGAGTGGCTGTCATTATTTATGGTTTGCTGAGCACCAGTGAGGCATACCAATTCACAGGTTCACTTCTGAGATCACTTACTAAGGAAATGTCAGGTCCAGGAGTATTTTATTCCCCATACTTGTCTATCTGTTAGAAAATTAATTGAGTTCACATAGACTAGGGACTGAAGATGAAAAAAGTTTTCAATTGACTGGGTCTCCTTTCCTCCCTGTTATACTTAGAGACCTTTCTTAGTTTTGAAGAATTTTTTGGCATATATTAAAATATAGGTGTTTTATTTTAGACCAGACATGATTTCACTGGAACTGAAAACTCCTGTTGAGAAACCCCTTCAACCAATTTGAATTGGCACCTGCTTAGCAACTACCTCTTAGAGAGTTGCCTGGGCGCTGAGAGGTTAAATGACTGGCCCAATGTCACAAAACCGGTACATGTCAGAATCAGGACTTGAATTCAGGTCTGTATAGCAGCTCCTGAAGCTCCTTATCCACCAGGCCAGGTTGCTTCTTGGATTACAAGGACATATTTTTTTTTCTTTTTGGTGGATGAGCGTAGAATATTTAAATAAATGGGGAGTAGGTTCATAATTTAGCTGTAACCCCATCCTAAAGGTGAACAGTCTCAAGAAGGTTGACTGATGAGTACAGTGTCAGGTTTGACATTTGGAGATCAGAAACTTGCCTAAGAAAGAGAAAGAACCTAATAGAGAAAGAACCACAACAGACTCATAATTTGACTGATCCTTTTCTTTGCCCAAGTCACCTTTATCTTTGGAACTGGCATAGAATCATAATATATTGGACCTGGGAAGTTCCTCAGACAGTCTCATCCAACTCCTTCATTTTACAATTGAAGAAATTGAGACTTAGAGTAGTAAATGTTTCACTCAGAATCCCATATATAATAAATAATAAAGCTTAGACTTGAATCCTGGTCTCCTAGATGCCAGGGCAATACTCTTTCCACTTTCCCCATATTACATCCATCACAGAAAAGCGCTACATGTTAGAAGTGGAAGAACTCTCAGAGATTATCTAGTCTAACTCTTTTTGGTTGTTCAGTCATTTCAGTCATGTCTAACTCTTCCTGACCCCATTTGGGAGTTCCTTGGCAAAGATACTGGAGTGGTTTGCCATTTCCTTTTCCAGCTCATTTTATAGATGGGGAAATTGAGGCAGACAGGATTAAGTGACTTGCTTAGGGTCACGCAGCTAGTAAGTGTCTAAGACCTGACTTAAAATCAAGTCTTCCTGACTCCAGACCTGGCACTCTATCCACTGTACCACCTAGATGCCCAATCCAAATTTATTATAAATATTATATTTATTACAAATATTATTATCTTTTATTATTTTACAGATAAGGAAACTGAGACCTAGTGAAGCCAAATGACTCTTCCAACATCCTAAATCTAATAAATATCAAGAAAGATTCAAATTGAAGTCTCCAATTTGAAGTCCAATGTTATTTTCACCACGTTGTAATGTTTCTTTGGGCCCAAATACCAATGGGAAGGGATAAAAGCATTGCACTTTTAATGGGATCTACCTTGTCCACTATAGAATTGTTTGATAAAATCACGATTCTGCAAAACCACAGAATTTCAAAATTGAAAGGGACTTTAATGGACAACTAGTTCAAAGCAACCTCAGAGAAATTCCTCAATAATTTGGAAGTCCAAAAGAATCAGAATTCTGAATCTCCAAGATAATTCAAACTTCCCTGAAATGAGGAACAAAAAATGAAAGAACAAGTTTGTAACATTTTCTTTTTTCATTTTAATATCCTTTAGGGTTTGAATTCAAGTAGGAATAGGCCTAAGTGTGCAAAGAACATGAGTTGGATGTCCCTTTCTATGCTTTATGTGCTGACCAATGGTTATAGGGGTATTTTGATAGGGAATATGTATATGTGAGATGTGTGTGAGTTTTATTAAAAAGTCAAATACGGGAAATATTTCCTAGAATTGGTTGGTCTACTAAATATATTTTTTTAATTATTTTTTACTTAACGAACACCAAAAAAGAGGCAAGGGGAAAATGAATTTCCGTATACATAATAAACAGAAAAGGAGGATTGTACCTGAAACTGTTCATCTTAATTATGTACAGTTTGTTTTTCTTTTTAAATATATGGTAAATTCAACATGTAATTTTCAAAGTCACCCTATTTGTGATTCTTTCTTGTCTTCCTTCTCTTTTTTACATAACAAACACATTTAAAAGAATAATTATTTAAGGAAAATGACTTATTAAAATATATTTTTCTATATTTTTAATATGTGGCTAGCTCTCTATCCTAGTTTCAATATGCATATAAATGTCTCATAATTCCTCAGGTTTCACATCACAATTTATCATAAACCTGGCATATCATTACAGCAGTAAAGAGCCTAAATTTAGACCACAGATCAAGGAGTGTTGAACCCAACTTCCTTATTTCTTGCAGGAAAACTGATATTCTTCCAAGCTAAACTGCTTGAATCCCCTATATCTCATTAGTTGCTAAGTCTTTTTGTTTATTTTTTTGATTCATCTCTTGGTATTACTTAGTCTTCATTGCTGTTGGGTCAACCCAGTCTTTATTATCTTTTCCTCATGCTTAGATTATCAATGAGCTGGATATTTTCCAGAGGACATAGGTGGGTAAAAAGACCTTAAGTTCATGCTCTGTGAGGTTTGCTGAAGGAAATGGGGATGTTTATCCTGGAAAAGAGAAGACTTGGAGAGGCTATCATAATTGCATTCATATATTTGAAAGACTGTGTGTTAAACTTATTTTCTTTGTCTTTAGAGGACAGAATCAGAAGCAGTAAGTGAAACAATTGTCCATAGCCAGAAGTGGAATAGATTGGCTTGGAAGGTAGTAGGTTCTCCATGATAAAAAATATTCAAGGAAAGTCAAAAAATCAGTTCTCTGGTATGGAGTAGAGGGGATTCTTGGCTGGATCAGAAGGCCTCTGAGGTCTCTGGTAGCTTTGGGTTTCTGGAAATGGAGATAATTATCTAGTCAATTATTCACTTGGTAGAACTAATTACCAGGGAAATGTTGAGATTAAAAAAAAAAAAACAAACAACAAAAAAATCACTGTCTTCCCTCAGTTACCAAAGCCTCCTACACATCTGTAAAATAGGCACTTACAGATGTGCAGAAGACTCATGTATGTGCTCATGAGATGGAAAATACTGTGTTCTGACTTGGTGGAAATAATACACATGGAAGCCAAGGCCAACTGCCAACAGGTTGCCTTAGGATATGTTTTACAGCCAGACAATGAACTCATTTGTTATTGACAGAAAGGAAGAACCTGTGCAGACCAGGCTCTTCTGTCCTTAGGCCAGCATAGGGGTTAACTCAGGCCTTGCCTCCTACTCAGGGAAATAATAGGAAGGAACTTGGAGAAAAGAAAAAGTTTTAAAACTCAAATGAGTAGGAGGACTCACCTGTTTGAATGATGGCTTCTAACTAGATTTCTCTCTTAAAGTATTTGAAGGGCTATCACATGTAAGAGCCACTAGACTTAAATGGCCCTGGGGGTAGAGCAATGAGTAAAAGTCATATGGAGTGTGACTTTCAGTCAATAACAAGAAATTTTTTCTAATAATTTCTAACAATTAGAGTTTCCTCAAAGCAGAATGGACTTCTAGATGGACCATGAGTTCACCGGCCCAAGAGAACTTCAAGTGAAGGCTAGATGAGGACTTGATTTAGTGGTTTTAGGCTAGACATAACTCAAATCGGTCCCCTGGGAGTTTATGTCCAGTATTGCAGTGAAATGAGACCTTCTCATAGGCAGTGGTGTGCTGGAACCAGCTCTTAAGTGGAAGATGGTTAAATTTCCTCATAAACACTTAGACCACTAGAAATTGGCAGATGCTACAAATCAGTGTTTGTCTTACTGTTTTCTTGATTGCCTAGTCTTAAAGATAAGAGAAAACGTTAATAATATAGAATTAACTTTAAAATATGCTATGCAAACATATTTTTAGAGAGCCAGGTGTTAAAACATTTACCAGCAACTCCTGCTTCTGTCATATAACAATCAACAAATTTACTTAGCCAAAGCAATAGAATGTTCAACTAGGATACGTATTGAGGACACCTAAAGTTTATTTAGCTAAAGAGATACTCCCTTGACTGAATTGTCTATCATTTTTCAACCAGCCAAGCATCAGAGAGAGTTCCTGTGGCTCTTTATGTCTGCTTTGTAGTCAGTGAGGAAGTGAACCTGAGTCAGCTTAGTTCCTTGGTCAATAAAATCTCAAGGAGGGCCACAATATCATTTAAGGAAAAAACCTTCCTAACTTGTATAAGGATGGGGGTTAGGATATTGCTGCAATCACAGTAGAGATGTGGGAGAATTCCTACTTCAATATGGTGGCCTCTGATGATTCTCTGGGTTTCTATAATCTTCACATAGGGCAGGAATCCTTTGCTTAATATAGAAAGAAAAGCAAGAAATGGTCCAACATGAGTGTCCTGGTTATGTAAGCCTCAGGTTGTATGTAGTTCAAAGCTTCTCTAAAGAACATTCTCTGAATGACTTGAGAAGAGGACTTGAAAGGCCAAGAAAGGAATGATTGCCTGGTGGGGGGGTGCTTGAATTTCCTCAAGAGGGTCTGGGTCCTGAAGCTGGCCTACTTTTGGAGGTGGTATTCTAGAGAGATCTGCTTTATTCATCACATTTTACTCCCATAAGGATTCTGGGATCATCTGACAGTCAAGGATGGAAAATATAGCCCAGGGAAAAACCAAAATCCAGGGGGGAAAATTTTGGTACGATGGTAGGTTCTGTAGAAAGACATTTTCCCACAACCAGTGGTTCCTTCTACCAGTACTCAGGAGAAATCAAGATTTGGGTCCATGGACTCTTCAGAAATAGTTTTCTACTGAATCAGATCCATAGCATCTGAGAGGGTTGAAGGGAACTTGGACAGCATCTATTCCCCAACCCCTCTTCAGTGGTGCATGTAGAAAGGCTTTCCACTTTTGGGGACAGACTTAATTGTTAGGTAAGTACTGGTAGCACTGAGCTGAAATATGACTCTTCACCTCTCTCCATTAGCCCTCATTGTCCCCTCAGGAGTTATGTAGAGCAAGTCTAATTAGTGAGGTAGCAGTTTTCCCCCAGAAACTTTCATTATTCTGACAAAGAACACCAGAATAAAGGATTGTGCCCTAGTTGGTAAGAAGACTCTTCATTGCTCCTACTGAGAAATCCCATTACAACAATGGAACTAGTAGGATTGAAATTTAAGGCATCATTCATATTCATTGGTCATTTATGTGAAGGGGATTCTCAAAAGTCAAATTGTTATTTACTTATTGATTTGTTTGTTTTAGGAAGTTTTAGTTCATAGTATTTTGGCAAGATACAACCAGCTTCTGTTCTCACTATAGGACTAATCTATAGAAATAATGACTTTTTGTCATTCAGAACTATTCTGTGGAATGTTAGAGTTGGAGGGAATCTCCAAGATGGGCCAGTCCAACATCTTCATTTGACAGGTGAGAAACTGGAGGGGCTGAGACCATATAACTTACCAAAAAATAAACAGCTAATGGAAGTGGTAGGATTTTCAGTTTCTCCAATTCACAGGTCAATATTATTTCCAATGAACTAGTTGCTGACTGTCTCTTCTCTTCTGGCTGGAAATAAGTTCTCCTTCAGGAATCTGTAGGCCCTAACTTTGAGGTACCCAGTGAAAAGTGAAGCTAGGACCAATGCCCTACTTTAAATGCCATTCAGATAGGAGTTTAAAATTCCCAAATTAAGATATATAGTTAGACAGTCAGTACAGTGAATTAGTTCATCTCTCCATTATTATTTCTTTTATGTCTCTGTCTCTTTCTCTGTCTCTGACTCTCTATCTCCATTCCCTCTCTTTTCACCACTCTATCTCTGTTAAAGGCCATAGATCTATGGTGTATATAAAGAGTGCCCTGGGTCTAGAATTGAATGGTAGGCAGAGTTTAAGTTGACTCACATTAAAAAAAAGTGTGCATTGAACAATTCACTATGGTTGGAAATTATGGATCTCAAAAGAATTTTTTAAAATACAAACATTTAAAAGAATGATAGAAACCTGTGAGAAGACACAGGTTTTAGCATATTTACAACGATGACTAATGCACTAGAACAGGGGTCGGCAACCTTTTTGGCTGTGAGAGCCATAAATGCCACATTTTTTAAAATGTAATTTCGGGAGAGCCTTACAGTGCTCACAGTGCACACTCCTATAACAGTGCATGCTCCTGTAACAGCGCCTGAAAAAAAATTGACTTTATGGCTCCTGCAGAAAGAGCCATATCTGGCCCTCAAAAGTGCTAGAGGTGAGATTTGAACCCAACTCTTTTTTTTTAAACCCTTACCCATGGTCACACAGCTAGGAAGTATCTGAAGACAGATTTGAACCTAGGCCATGCTGATTCCACGCCTGGTTCTCTAGTCACTGAGTTGCTACCTGTCCTTGAATCCAGTTCTTTTTGACTCTAAACTTAGCATTTTATTGGTTATGCCATAATTTAGCCTGGTCTTTTTCTTTTTTAATTTTGACCCAAAGTATATGCACTCATGGACTAACTTAATGGATTGCCCATTCAACTTTATGTAATAATCAGAGTAATGTGTGTTTGTCATCTAAAATATATATATATATATATATTTTAACTTCTGCATAGCTAGACAAATCCATAAAGTCTCTACCTTGTTGTCTTCTGATAATATTGCTTTGTCAATCACCACCCAACTAAAGTCCTTCTCCATTGCCTCATTATGGTGTGGAGGTTGACCTGGGTCTCAAAGGTAGAACACAAGATCTTGAAGTTTCTAACAAGATTTAGCCTCTGGTTCTTCAGAGAATGAGCTGCTGAATGGGTCCATGTATCCTGTTATCTGATGACTGGCTTAGAACAGTTCGGAGAGACACATCAACAGATTTTTCTCATTTACTGTATTTTTCATTTACAGCAATTCTCAAAAAGTATTTATGAAATTACAGAGGGGTTATAATTTGCAGTTAGTGGAGTGATTACCCTCACTGACTAAATCACAGATCCTTGAAGTTTTAAAAAAAATATTGAAATCATCAGAATAAGTTATTAACATTTTAAAAAGTGCTTCTTTGCCTTGACTTCAGGCAAAACTTGGCATTAAGTCTATTTTTGCAGCCAACTTATCAGCACCTGGTTATTATGGGAATGAAGGATAAATGGCCCGAAAGTAACATAGTGACATGGCTTTTAAAACCACGGAAACAAAATGACTTTCCCTGGGTCACCCCTTGACAGACCTGCAAGCACAGCCAGGTCTGCCAGACCAGGAAGGTTTCCAAGCATGCCTGACTGAGTCCTCAGGAAACCATGATGCATAGATCCCAGAATGCAAAGCCCACTTTCAAAAATGCCAGACTCCTTTTTACCCATCTTTTTTTAAAAAGGGATTTACAAAGTTTTTTTAAAAAGCTATTTATCCTTAAGAAACATGAAGTTAGGTATGGATTCCCCACCCCACCCCCACTATAATTAGGTCAAGAGCTGGAAAGTCCCTTAACAATGGCTTGCCAAGTCAACCTAAGTGATAAATTCTCTTTGGAATGTTCTTACCGGCTAGTTCCCAAGTCTTGCTCTCTTCAACAGTTCTGAACACTATTGAAAGGAAATGTATAACCAAGCAGAAGAGTGAATTAAGCACTTGCGTGTCTTCCAGGTGCCACTTTCCTGCTTTTTTTCAGAAATACATATTTGACCAACTAGCCCTTCTTCCAAAGAAGTAAAAGCAAGCCTGTCCTCTCGCAGGACCACCTTTATGGCTCCTCATGGCAGAAGTGGACCCTATCACTGCTTGGAATTATTATCTAATCGAGTGTCTGGCAAACCTAGATGTGTATTTTATTCACTATTTGACCACTCTGAGTCTTGAGAGTTGAATTGTTGTATTTCAATAGCTGTATATTTTCAGCTAGGGTAGTTAGATGGCACAATGGATAAAGTGCCAGGACTAGAGTCAGAAAAACTCATCTCCCTTAGTTCAAATCTGGCCTCAGACACTTACCAGCTGTTTACCCTGGGCAAGTCAATTAACCCGGTGTGCCTCAGTTTCTTCATCTGTAAAATGAGGTGGAGAAAGAAAAGGTAAACCACTCCAATATCTTTGCCAAGAAAACTCCAAAGGGGGCAATGAAGAGTCTGACACAATTGAAAAACCACTTAACAAGCAATATTTTCAGTGAAGTTGGGCAAGTTGAAGTGACAGCAATTAACAGGAGCTAAATGATAGACTGACTTGCTGGAGTTTTCAGATCTCTACCTGGGGTTCTTTCCAAGTTATTGCCCTAAAAAGCAGGTCTGGCCAAAATCTCTTGCTTTCAGCTTTGAGCACTTCAGAACCAGGAAAGCTGTTGATAAATTAGAAGGAGTAGAAAAGGAAGCAGCAGCAATGATTAAGAGCCTACAAATGATTTATGAGGCAAGATTAAAGTAGTTAGAGAGGTAGTTTGGCTAAGGAATGACTCAGGTGAGGGGGATGGATAATAAGTCTATAAATATTTGTATCTTGAAAAATTTTCTCACTGTGAAAACTGAAGACCGCTGGAGCGTTGTCCCCAAGGAGGGGTTGTGGGTAGAGGGAAATGCTCTTTCTTTAAAATGTTTAAAAATAGACGAATAGAGGATTTATTACAGGAAACAATGAAGTGATGGCAAGGAGAGAAGACTAGGTGACCTTTTAGGTTCTTTTTTCAACTCATTTTCATGATTTGGTTCCCTCTTTATTACAAGTCATGGCAGGGCTTGGACACAAACTCCCTCTGCACATGAGCTAGTAATTAGGCTTCTTAGAACAAAGACTGGAGATCTGCTCCTTACTTCTGCTCATAATTTGCAGAAGAAGACAAACACTACTTTTCTGTCATTTTCCTTCTGTCTCTTTAGCTAGAAGTAGGCTGACTGGTACTGTAAGTAACTTCATATATTCGTATGAGGAAGAGGTGTTGAGATTTATTCTGTGTCAGGGTATCCAGGTTGTGGGAGTGTCCCAGAACAAAAGCCTGAACCCCTTTTGTCATTATGTATATATTGTTTTCAGAGTTACTGGAATTCAAGAGGATACTTCCTTGTCAGACTGTGGTAGAACTTTAAAAATCTTTATTTGCTGTTCTTTAGTCAAATCATGTCTGACTCTGTGACCCCATTAGAGTTTTCTTGGCAAAGATACTGGGGAGGTTTACCATTTTCTTTTCCAATTCATTTTACAGATGAGGAAACTGAGGCAAAAAGAGTTAAATGACTTGCCCAGGAGTACATAGCTAGTTAGTGTCTGAGGTTGGATTTTAACTCAGGTTTTTTCTGACTCTACCCACAGTGCTTCCTAGCTTCCCATAAACCTTAAAGCATTCTATAAATATGAGTTATAGCAGGCCTGATGGACCTGAGACAGAAGGCAAGGACATGACCAATGGGACCCAGTTATATTAGTGGAATCTACAGCAATATAATGCAGTAGGCAGAGAGGCTAGGCCTGGACTTGGATCCAGGAGATCAAGCATTGGGATGGATGAGTGTGGATCTGAAATCTAGCGAAGTTTCTCCATATAGATTCAAGCCCAGTTCACAGCATCTGTGATATGACATAGTAGAGTAGGTAGTAGAGTGTTGAGCTTGGAGTCAGAAAGGCCCCAGTTCAATTCCTGACTCAGATATTTATTAGCTATGTAACCCTGGGAAAAATCATTTTAATCTCTCTGTGCCTCAGTTTCTTCATCTGTAAATGTCTTGATTGCCTTTAAGACCCCTTTCAGTTCTAAACTGATGATCCTATGAACTCCTAGGTCCATGTCATAGTGAGGTAAAGAATTCAGATATAACATGGGAAATTCAGTTCTTGCTCCTATTGCCTCAATCATATATATTTTCCAGGACCACAGCCCTTATCTAGAAGGCAAAGACATGACCAATAGGGCCAAGTCATAGCAGTGGCTCAGTGTAGTGAGAGAACAAGGCAAAAGTGAGATAGGACAGAAGGTGGTAGACATCATTTGTATTTATTCTCTTCTCAAGGCAGTTAAGTGATGCAATGTATAAAGCATCAGGCCTAGAGTCAGGAAGACCTGAGCTCAAATTTGAACTCAAGTATTTATTAAACTGTGTGACCCTAAGCAAATAACTTCACCCTGTTTGCCTCAGTTTCTTCATCTATAAAATGAGCTGGAGAAGGAAATGGCAAGCCACTCAGTATCTTTGCCAAGAAAACCTCAACTGGGGTTACAAAGAGTTGGAGACAACTAAAACAACTAACAGCAATAAAAAATTTACTTAAATATGGCCTAGATGAGGGTTCGTGTATTATTTCTACATTATACTTAAGTTGTAGAAACTATTATTTGTCTTTAGTACAATGTACTGAGGAGCATTTTTCCCTTTAACAACGTTTTATTTTTTCCATTTACAGGTAAAAATAATTTTCAGTATTTATTTTTAACATTTTAACTCTGCATTCCCTCCCTCCTTCCTTCCCCTTACCCATCTCTGAAATGGTGAGCAATTTGTTATTGGTTATACATGTGCTATCATAAAAAACATATTTCCATATTCATCACATTGTAGAAAAAGACATATCCACACACAAACATGAAGAAAATAAAGTGACGATGGTAAGCTTTGATCTGCATTCAGTCTCAATCAGTTCTTTCTCTGGAGGTAGATAGTGTTTTTCATCATAAGTCTTTTGGTACTGTCTTGGATCTTTGTATCGCTGAGAATAACTAAGTTATTCACAGTTGATCACTGTACAATACTGTTGTCACTGTGTACAATATTTTCATGGTTCTGCTCATTTCACTTTGCATCAGATCATATGGTTTTTCAAGTTTTTCTGAAATCCTCCTGCTCATCATTTCTTATAGTACAATAGAATCCCATTACACTCATATATTACAGTTTAATCAGCCACCCCCGCAATTGATGGGTGTCCCTTCAGTTTCCATTTTTTGCCACAACAGAAAGAGCTCCTATAAATATTTTTGTACAAATAGCATCCCCCCCCTTTTAAATCTCTTTGGGATATAGACCTAGTCGAGGCATTGCTGGGTCAGAGTCTGCACAATTTTATAACCCTTTGGATATAGTTTGAAATTGCTTTCCAGAATGGTTGGACCAGCAACAGTGCATTTAATGTCCCAATTTCCCCACATTCCCTCCAACATTTATTGATTTCCTTTTCTGTCAAAGTATTCAGTCTGATAAGTATGAGGTAGCACCTCAGAGGTGTTTTATTTTCAGTTCTCTAATCCATAAAGAGGTGTAGCATTTCTTCATATGACTATAGATAGCTTTGATCTCTTCCTTTGAAAACTGCTTGTTTGTATCCTTTGACCACTTATCAATTGGAGAATTACATGTTTATAAATTTGACTTAGTTCTCTATATGTTTGAGAAATTAGGATTTTGTAAAAGATAAGCTATTATTAAAAAGCTATTATTAATAATAATTCAGTATATGACCTAGGGCAAATCACATACCCTTTCTGGTCCTCAGTTTCTTCATCTATAGCAATGCTTCCCAAAGTGGGTGCGACCACCCCCTGGTGGGTGCTGCAGGGATCCAGGAGGGGTGGTGTTGGCCACAGGTGCATTTATCTTTCCTATTAATTGCTATTAAAATTTAAAAAAATTTCCAGGGGGCTAAGTAATATTTTTTCTGGAAAGGGGGCGGTAGGCCAAAAAAGTTTGGGAACCACTGATCTATAGAATGAAAGAGTTGGATTAAATGATTTCTTAGGTCCTTTCCTAATCTATGATTCTAAGTCAAAAGGAAGCAGATTTTAGGTCAATTAAAAAGGAGAGCTTTTTGATTTTTGGAGCCATGAAATAAAGAAACAGGGTGCCTCATAAATTGGTGTCCTCATCAGTACTCTACATCAGGGTTGCTAGAGAAGGGCTTCAAGCATTGGATGAAACATTGTACAAGATTTTCTTAAGATTTCTTTCCACACTATAATTCTGTAATTCTTGTATTTCATTTTTCCACTATTGGAGATGGTTCTGCTCTATAAAATAAAATTGGATAGTTTGATAAAAAAAAAAAAACCTTTCCCTTGATATTAAAAAGGTTTCTCTGAGACTTATGCCTAGAGCAGCAATTCCATTCAGAATGAACCATGTCTGTACCCTGAAGCGCAGCACTCCTTTCCATGCCTTTAGTATTTCTTACAAGAAGACCTGAGTAAATAAGTGAGATGGCATCTCACATTCTCAGATTTTATGATTTGGAATGTTTATTCTTCTTTTAGGAAAGGAAGGAAGGAAGAAAGAGAGACAGAGAGAAAGAGAGAGAGAAGAGAGATGAAAAGAGAGAGATGAAGAGAGAAAGAGAGAGAAAGAAGAAAGAACAAGAGAAAAAGGAAAGACAGAGAAAGAAAAAGAGAGATGAAGAGAGAAAGAAAGAGAAAGAGAGAGAGGAAGAAAGAGAGAGAAAGAAAGAAGGAAAAAAGAAGGAAGGAAGGAAGGAAGGAAG
>NC_058130.1:337462526-337473043 GCF_016433145.1 Gracilinanus agilis | reverse complement strand
TTTTTTTTTGTTTCCATAATGTTGTCTATCCACCTCATCCTATGCTGTCCCCTTCTCCTTTTGTGTTTATCTTTCCCAACATCAGGCTCTTTTCCAGTATCTTCTCATTATTATTTAAGCTTTAAACTCAGCATTTGGCCATTCAGTGAATAGTCTGCATTAATTTAAGTATTGACTGATTTGATTTCTTTGCTGTCCAAAGGAGGGAAAGGGGTAGACTCTGAAATGGCATCCAAGCTGCTATAAACCAAAAGGTTAGGACAGGTCAGTATCAGAATTTCCAGGAAACTAGTTTCAAGAGTAGAAATTCAGAGCTGGTGAACAATACCAAATCAAGAGGCAAGATGAAAACAACAGTAGCATTCATACGATGCTTTAAGGTTGATAAAACACTTCACAAATGTTATCTTGAGTCTCACAACAACTCTGGGAAGTAGATGCTATAATTTTATCCATTTCACAGATGAAGAAACTGAGGCATCCTGAAGTGAAGTGACTTTCCTAGAGTCACACAGCCAGTAAGTGTCTGAGGACAGATTTTACTCAGGTCTTCCTGACACTATGCTCTCTTCACTGTATCATCCAAGGAACAGAGAATTCTGCAGAATTGACTACAAATCAACCTGTCTGTGCAAAATTTGGTACTTTGGAGAGTCACTAGGTTCTCTGGCCCCACCCTACACCTCAATTCCCTTTTTGCTTCCACAACTAGTAAGTGTCTGAGGCCAGATTCGAACTCAGGAAGATGAGTGTTCTTGACTCCAGACACAGCATTTTATCCACTAAGTGTATATCTAACATTGTGTTACTACTCTACTCATTAAACTCCAGGGGTTCTCCATTGTTGTCTTTGAGTAGTTTCAGTTGTGTCTGATTCTTTGGGATTCCATTTGGGGTTTTCCTGGCAAAGATATTGGAGTGGTTTCCAGCTCATTTTACAGATGAGGAAACTGAAGTTCCCTATCCAGACCCAGCTCTCTATCCACTGAACCATCCAGCAGGCAACTTCTCCATTACCTTAAGGTTAATAAAAGAAACTTCTTGGTTTAGCTTTTAAGATCTTTTCCAGGCTGGCCCCACACTGTTCTTTCCAGTCTCTCTGTACATCCCTGCTCTATTCAATTCTATATGATGTGGCCACACTGACCATCTCTCTCTGTCTCTTACACAACATTCCATTGTACTGCCATGTACGAGTCGTCATGGGATTCTTCTTCCACGTCCCCTCTTGACTTAGCTGTGCTCCTTTGGATGTGGAATTAGACACAGCATTAATGACTATGAGACATGGAAAGAAGCAACAGCCATTTATTAAGCATCTACATGGCATCAGGTCCTACTCTAGATACTGGGCAGAGAGGTACAAGGAAGGAAGCCATCCTGCTCTCAAGGAGCATATAAGCTAAAGGAGGAGACAACAAGAGAACACAGCCAATAGGAAACACTTGTGCAGCATGAGATATTGGACCTTTGTTGTTGTTTTTTTTAACCCTTACTGTCCATCTTAAAATCAATATTATGTATTGGTTCCAAGGCAGAAGAGCCATAAGGGCTAGGCAATGGGGGTGAAGTGACTTGACCAGAGTCAGTCAGTGGGGAAGTCTCTGAATCCAGATTTGAACCCAAGACCTCCCATTTCTGGGCCTGCTCTATGCACTGAGCAATCTAGCTGCCCTCTGGAACTTTATCTTGACACAGCCTAGGGATTCTTTGAAGTAAAGATGAGGAGGGAGTGTGTTTCAGATATAGGAGAGGGTCTAGAGCAATGATTCCCAAAGTGGGCGCTACCGCCCCCTGGTGGGTGCTGCAGCGATCCAGGTAGGTGGCGATGGCCACAGATGCATTTATCTTTTCTATTAATTGCTTTTAAATTTTTAAAAATTAATTTCCAGGGAGCTAAGAAATATTTTTTCTGGAAAGGGGGCAGTAGGCCAAAAAAGTTTGGGAACCACTGCTCTAGACTGTTGTGCATAAGAAAGAGAGAGGCCAACTTGGCCAGATTAGAAGAGGGATATACAGTGAAATGAGAAAGATTGGTATGAAAAATTTAAAAATCAAAATGAAGAAGTTTCTTTTGTTATTCTTAAGGTAATGGAGAACCAGGCTGCTGGATGGCTCAGTGGATAGAGAGCTGGACCTGGAGTCAAGGATGACTCATCTTCGTGACTTCAAATCCAGCCTCAGACACTTCCTAGCTGTGTGACCCTGAGCAAGTTGCTTTAGCTCTGTTTGCCTCAGTTTCCTCATTTGTAAAATGAGCTGGAGAAGGAAATTACAAACCACTCCAGTATCTTTGCTAAGAAAATCCCAAATGGAGTTCCAAAGAGTCAGACATGACTGAAACTATTCAACAACAATAATGGAGAACTACTGAAGTTTAATGACTGGAGTAGTGGCAAAATGTCAGCTCTACACTTAATAAAAATGGTCTTGGCCATAGATTGCAAGATGGCAAGATAATTGAGTCAAGGAGACTCTGAAAGCCATTGCAATTAGAGGTGTGAAGTAACAGGGGATTGACTAGGTGGTACCTGTATAAGTAGAGAGAAGGAGAGGGATACCATAGATTTGTAGAAGTAAAAACAGATCTAGAGAGAGGAGGTCCTAGGTTCAAATCTGACCTCAGACATTTCCTAGCTGTGTCATCCTGGGGCAAGACACTTAACCCCAAACCCCTAGCCCTTACTGCTCTTCTGCCTTAGAACCCATACTTAGTAATAATTCTAAGAGAATAGTAAAAACATCAAGATTTGGCAACTAATTGGAAATGTAGGATGAAGAGTGAGGAGGATGACACCCACTGAGATTCTGAACCTGGGAGCCTGGTGGTGCTTTTGATAGAAATGAGGAAGTTTAGAAAAAGGAGAACTTTTGGATAAAGATACTGAGTTCTCTTTCAGATATGTTGAATTTGGTATGTCTCCAGGACATCTAGTTTAAAATGTCCAATTAGCTACAGATGAGAATTGTATGGGAGAGAAAGCATGAAGGTTTTAGACCTTCAAGTAAACACACTGATGAGATCACCATTTCATTGAAGTTCCTTAAAAAGGAAAATATCATTGGCTGGATGCCACATCTAAATGATTCAATTAAAATGTAATCTTCTGTGTCTAGTTTCCTTCAAAGCTCAGTTTAAATACGGTCTCCCAGGGGTAGTTGTCTCCTTTGGCTGCAAGTGCCTCCCCCTATCCCAGACCTACTCTCCCCAAATTCCCCTGTATTCATCTTGTAGTTTCTTTGTGTGCACTAATATGTGTACCTGTTGTCTCCCCTAATAAAAGCTCCTTGAGGAAAGGGACTATTTCAGTTTTTGTCTTTGTTTCCTGAACATCTAGCACAAGTGCCTGGCACCTAGTCAGTGCTTAATAAATGCTTTATTGATTGGCTGTTTGAAATCTAGGCTTAAATACCTTTGACAAATCATAGCCTTATCCTGGGAAAAGCAATGCACCCTATAGTAGCTCCTTCTGGAAGTAAATTAATTGAATGTTAGTCAGTCGATCAACTATATGCCAGACACTTTGCTAAACTTTAGAGATAGAAAGAAAAGCAGAAGGTGGCTCAGTGAGTCAGGACTGGAGTTGGGAGGTTCTAGATTCAAATATGACCTCAACTACTTTCTAGCTTATTATCCATACAACTCTAAGCAAGTCATTTAACCTTTGTCTGCCTTGGTTTCTTCATTTGGAAAATAATCTGGAGAAGGAAATGCCAAACTACTCCAGTATCTCTGCCAATAAAACCCTACATGAACTCATAATTAAAAAATGACTTTAAAAAATGTGTAAGCAAGGTACAGATAGGATGAATTTGAGAATAGTCTAAGAGAGAAGGCAATAAGATTAAGGAAGTCTAGGAAAGGTTTTCTGAAGGTCAGACTTCACCTGAGACTTCAAGAAAGTCAGGAGGCAGTGATGAGGAGGGACAGAATTCCAGAGAAGGACAACCACCCAAAATGCCCAGAGTGGGGAGAGTTTCCTATTAGAGGAACAATGACTAGTAGAACAGTGTCACTGGATCACAGAATATTCAGAAGTAAGAGGTCATGAGACTGGAAAAGTAGGAAGAAGCCAGGTTAGGAAGGGCCAGCCATGAGAAGCTTAGAGTTCCTTCCCAGCCCTTCTTGACCTTCCCATCATCCTCTTCCTGAAAGTTTTTTTTTTCAAATATCTGAGTTTCTGGGCCCTTTGAAGATCTGCTCTCCTTCTTGCCTCAAATAGCTCTCAGGGATCCCTGAGAGGAAATGGGCATTGTGTTAGTAGTTAATTTAGATTATGAGTCCATTGAACAAAGACTGAGTCTGCTTGCATTTTCATCCCTTAACATAACATGATAGGAGCTCAGCAAGTGTCATCTACCTACAGCCTGAAAAAAATTTTAAGCTGAACATTAACTTGATTGTGGAGCAAAATTAAAGAGAGAGAGGTTAAGGGTAAGTAACCTACTGAGTTGGCAACTT
This sequence comes from Gracilinanus agilis, assembly GCF_016433145.1. Taxonomy (NCBI): domain Eukaryota; kingdom Metazoa; phylum Chordata; class Mammalia; order Didelphimorphia; family Didelphidae; genus Gracilinanus; species Gracilinanus agilis. The sequence continues at coordinate 337,468,581 of NC_058130.1, read as the reverse complement.
CATTTTGTCCTTCATTTTCTTCCTTTTTTTAAGCCCTTACCTTTTGTCTTAGAATCAACATAGTTTATTGGTTCCAAAGCAGAAGAGAAGTAAGGGCTAGGCAATAGGGGTAAAGTGACTTGGTCATATAGTTAAGAATTATCTGAGGCCAAATTTGAATCCAGGACCTCCAATCTCTGGGCCTTGATCTCAATCTACTGAGAAACCTAGCTGCCCCTGTCCTTCATTTTCAAAGAGGACCAATGATATCACTTGTCCATAAATCAAATTTAAGTGAGGCAATGTTGAATCAGTCTCACTCTCTCCTCCAGTCGTCAAAGTTCATTGGCAAGACAAAAGTCAGGATACCTGGCAATGGCCCAGGATGCAGAATTTGTCTGCCTCCAAGTCTGACCAAAGCACTAACCACTCCATAGTGCCTCATCTTTGTGACCATTAGAACAAATTGTTTTCATCTGCCCATTTCCACTCTTTGAGAAGCCTTCACACACTTATGGTAGTGGAGAGATGAGAGATCTAGAGTCAGGGGATTTGAGTTTTAGCCCTTGCTCTGTCCTTGCTTTAGTCCTTACTCTCTTGCTGGTACTTGATCTTTTGAGTAAATTCCCTTCTCTGAGTCTCAGCACATGTGAAAAATTGAGAGCTGGACAAGATAACATGTAACATTCCTCCTAAGCCCAAGATTAGCAACATAGAGCTGGAATCATTTTTGAAAAAACACAAAACATGATCTCTAACTCTGAATTTCTTCAAATTACTGTTGTATTGTTGTTCTTGGTATGCATATAAACCCTGAGGAAAGCGTTGGAACAGATGATTGAATTTCAGTAACTGGAAAGATTTTATCAATCTGACAGGTAAAAAAGTTGGCAAGACATGATGCTCATTTAGAACCATCATTCAAAAAAATGCTAGTTTTTCATTTCTATACCTTCTAAAGAATGACAATATTTTTCCAGGAAGCAGCACCATGGAAGGATATGTTTAGAAAGGTAATAGTGTGGTATCATAGATAAAGAAGGTTGGTCGTTACCTGAGATTTGAAGAAAACCTGAGTCAGAAACCTGGTTCAAGTCCAACTTATGCCACATACTGGCTGTGTGAACTTGGACATGTCAATTAGGTATCTATCTGTGCCTCAAGTTCCTTATCTGAAAATTTAAACTGTAAGTCATTATACAAATATAAAGTATTACTTTCAACATAGTACTTATTCTGAGAAGGAATATACCATAGAAAGAAAAGACAAACCTAGGAGTCAGGAAAATCTATATTCAAGGTCCACTTCAAACAAATATCAGTTGTATGATCATGTACTGGTCATTTCACCTCTCTAAGATTCAAAATTACAGAAAATTAGGAAATCTCCACTGGTAAAAGGTGTAAGTGTTAAAATTAATGGTTTGGCTAAATATATGAAAATTATAAATCTTTTATTTATAAAAGAGGTGGAAAGAGTGAAAGTAGAGCAACACAAAAGGGTAAGTAAGATATTGACCTATCTAACTAAATATTGTTCCAGTGCTTGGCTTAGCCAGGACTTGTTAACCTCCAATCAGAATTAAACTATCTCCAGAAGACAGGAAGAGAAAACCAGCTATCCACTCACCCAAGTTCCCTCCAAGAGGCAGGTCAAGACAATGTTTGGAGATGAAGGTGACTCCTGAGACCAATGCTCTTCTTTGAGCCAATCGTCTTCTTGAAACTGACTTCCTTCTTGGAGTGACTCTCTTCTTGGAGTTCACTCGCCACTAGACTCAACTTTACCAGACTGTGTTCAGGGTTTGCTTTTATGGTGACTTCTTATCTCCTTCCCTCTTCACAGGGGCCAATCACATTTTCCAAATTGTCTAGTACTGCCCAGGGGGCAGTGTTTGTGGGAACTAGTTTGCATCTTCCAGAGGGGTGCATCAAACATCAAAAGAGTTCATACTTTCTGAGGGTGTGAACAAGTTTCTGAGTTAGAAAAAAAAGATGGAATTCTCTAAGTATCTTGCTGGCTTTTCTCCTACCACTAGGTAGAATGTGAATTCATTAAGTAGTTTGCTAGCTCTTCCACCTAGTTCAAGCTTGTGTTGATTCAAAATTATTGTTAACCAAAGTGTTAACTTCAACTAGGCAAAGAGAATAAAGGATTCCCTTTCACAAGTGTGAACTCAAAGAAAACCAAGAATTCCCTTTTACAATCCCCCCTGTGATTCTTTAGGAGACTAGTCTCTTCAATGAATAATTTTACATAATCAGAAACTACAATAGTTAGAGATAAGTGGGAAATGAAACCAGTGTTTGCTAGGTGCATTGACAATAAGCCAATTAGGGGGCAATCCCCTTTGGCATAAGAGTATACATATAAAATAAATGTGTCACAATCCCCCCCACAGTTCAATCAATTATGTTCCATGGTTCATTCTGGTTTTTCTGTTGCAGTGGAGGTTTCCTTTGGGCATCTTCATGGTGCCTTCTTCAAACAATTCGTCTTTTAGATTCAAAGAGTTATCTAGCTCTTTTTCCTAAAATGTTTCTTTCTTAAGAGATTTTTTTTTAGTTTTATGGCAATTATACAATCCCTATGGCAGTTATACAAGGACAATTGAGTGGTGCAATGACTAGAATCCAAGGTGTGGAGTCAAGAAAACCTGAGTTCAAATTTGGCCTCAGATACTAGCTATGTGACTCCAGGCAAGTCACTTGACCCTGTTTGCCTCAGTTTCCTCATCTCTAAAATGAGTTGGAAAAGAAATGGCAAATCACTCCAGAATCTTTGCCAAGAAACACCAAAACAGGGTCACAAAGAGTTAGACAGGACAGAAACAATTGAACAACAACCAATTGGTGAAGAGTCTTTTCACTCTGGAAGTTTGCTACCCCAGAGAAATCACAAGTCCAGAACAACAACAAAGAAAATTACTTATCCCCATCATTAGGTTCTTTTTTTCCATTTAATAATTTTTATTTTTTAGAAAAGTTAACATGGTTACATGATTCATGCTCTTACTTTCCCCTTCACCACCCCTGACTACCCCCCCCCATAGCCGATGCGCATTTCCACTAGTTTTAACATGTGTCATTGATCAAGACCTATTTCCAAATTGTTGATGGTTGCATTGGTGTGGTAGTTTCGAGTCTACCTCCCCAATCATGTCTGCCTCAACCCATGTGTTCAAGTAGTTGCTTTTCTGTGTTTCCACTCCTGCAGTTCTTCCTCTGAATGTGGGTAGCGTTCTTTTCCACAAGTCCCTCAGAATTGTTCTGGGTCATTGCATTGCTGCTAGTACAGAAGTCCATTACATTCTATTTTACCACAGTGTATTGGTCTCTGTGTACAATGTTTTTCTGGCTCTGCTCCTTTCGCTCTGCATAAACTCCTAGAGGTCTTTCCAGTTCACATGGAACTCCTCCAGTCTATTAGTCCTTTGAGCACAATAGTATTCCATCACCAACATATACCACAATTTGTTAAGCCATTCCCCAATTGAAGGGCATACCCTCACCCATCATTAGATTCTATAGCAACAAATTATCAGATTACTAGCTCATGTTAACAAGTGTCTGCACAGGAGTCCAAGGTTTGGTATTTCCGGTTATAATAAAAGATGCTTTTGCCAATTTGATTTTTATGGAAGGCAATGGCTTTGCTCTAAGACTGCTACTCTGTCCATATGATGACGAAGTTGATTTCTACAGTCTGGTGTGCTTCCACAACGGACACACATGCTTGCCTCTCCGAGCTCTAGATTGTATCTCTTTTATAGGGGCTATAAACTACTGGTTCCTTCTGTAGGTGGAGGGCTTGATGAGCTAGGAAATTCAAGATAAGAGATGATATCCTAAGATTCAGGGTCCATAGAATTAGCGCTCTCTTTACTTGTGTGGTGCTGAAATGTGCTGTAGCATAAAAGGCATTAATGGACTTTACTTATGGTTGGGGGGATTGAGATAGGAAAGAAGGGAGGGAGCAAAGATGGCATTCTCTACCACTAAAAATGCTGCCAATGACCTCCTTGGGGACCCTGGATTCTGTTTAGCCCAGCAGGTCCAGCCGTTGTTCTGCAGGGCTCCTTCTGCAGAACTGGCATTTGGCCTTTTCTCCCCATGGAGTATTCATTCTCCTATTTGGATTTCCCAGTCTCTGGAAGAAGCCTTTGCCTTTTAACATTTTCTCTAAATGTCAATTTTCAAGAAGGGTTACTATTGCTTTAAGTTAAAAAAAAAAAAAAAAAAAGACAGCGACCCATCAGCAGGATCTGAAATATCCAGTAATGCCACTCCAGGGTTCCCTTTCCTCCCCCCTGAACTTTATTCAGCTTTATTGAGGGGCTCCTGTCGTTGGCCTGTCCCATGAAGGGGCACACTGCCAAAGTATACATTCAATGAGCTTGTCTTTCATATAGGGGCTGCTCCTGCCTATTGAAGGCTGAATTCAGGCAAGCCCCTATCATTCTGACCCTCTTAGCTGGATTAGGGCTCCCCCAGGAGACCAAGATCCAGGAATGGCTGTTGGGACTCACAGGCACCATGGTGGAGAGAAGGAAGGATCACATTGCACTGGACTCCTGGCCAGGCGAGGCGGGGCTTGGGCTGCCCACTTCATAGGCTGCAGAGCGGCTGGCGGAAAGAATCCTTCAAGGGAAGGAAGGGTCTAATGCCACGGGAGAAAGACATCAATTTGCCAGCTTCGTTATTTGCACTCAGTTCAAAGCTACGAATAATCGTTTCAATTTTCTTGGAAGGCTGATAAGATTCCCGTGGAAACCACAAGCTTTGTGCTGGGGGCCCCAGGCCAGAGCTCCCCCAGACTTATCTCCAGCCATCAGCAGGCGCTGTCTTTCTCCTTTCCCTCTGACCCCAGCCTTTCCAGAAGGGTCAAGCATTCAATTTCAGGGCCCTTTTGTGCTGAAATGCTTTTTCTACACAGATGAGATCAGCTGATTGCTTTTCCTTTCAGTTTCTGCTTAACGGTTCTTTCTGAAATCAGCTTTGAACTTCTTTGTGGAGCCCTCAGCACCATTTAGAGAACATCTTTTTGGCTATTATAACTGACCAGGAATCAGGAACCCGATCATTTCTCTAGCTGTGGGGAAGTTGCTTCTATCAATTCACCAATTCATTATAAGCAGAATAGGCTAATTACTATATACCACTTACAGTCCTCCTAGGTGCTGGGAATACAAAGACAAAATGAAGAAGTCCTTGCTCTCATGGAGCTTACATTCCAACTGTGTGTGTGTGTGTGTGTGTGTGTGTGTGTGTGTGTGTGTGAAGTATGGACAATTTGAACACAGAGAAATAAAATTGTTAAAGTAAACAAAACAGAAGAGATAGAGAGCATGAAGAACTGAAGGGATCAAGAAGGTTCTTGTAGAGGAAATATTACTTGGGCTTACGTGAGCTTCATACTGGGCTAAGCCTTGAAAGGAGGTAGAGAATCAGAAAGACAGAGTAGGAGGGAGAGCATTTCCAGCCGAGGAGACAGCTGGTGAGAAGCCCTGGGAGCAGGAGAGGGAATCTTGTATGTAGGGAACAAGAAAGTAGGCCTGTTTGGCTGGAACATAAAGTGTGGAAAGGAAAGGAATATGCAGTCAATTTAGAAAGAGATGTTATCATCCTAATATAGGGAGTTAGTGTAACGTGCCGAAAATCTCACTGGATTTGAGGCAGAAGGCCTAAGTTCATATTCTGGCTCAAACTTCTTGGCCATATCACTTGTGAACAAAAGATGCACCAGATCGGACATTACATGTCCTCTAAAACTACTTCCAGCTCAAAATATGTGATCCTGGGATATGAGGCTTAGGAAATTACATTAATATTATTTTTTTTCTGGAAAAATGTTCCTATTTCATGATTACATAGCAGCCTTTTGATACTTTCCTTCTTTCCTTCCTTTCTTCCTTCCTTCCTTCCTTCCTTTCTTCTTTCCTCCCTTCTTTCCTTCCTTCCTTCCTCCCTTCTTTCCTTCCTTCCTTCCTCCCTTCTTTCGTTCTTTTGTTCTTTTCTTCCTTCCTTCCGTCTTCCTTTCTTTCCTTCCTTCCTTCCTTCTTTCTTTCTTTCCTTC
>NC_058130.1:337438010-337462437 GCF_016433145.1 Gracilinanus agilis | reverse complement strand
TTCCTTCCTTCCTTCCTTCCTCTCTTTCTTTCTTTCTTTCCTTTCCTTTTCTTTTTTTTTCTTTTCTATGTCTACCTCTCTCTCTGTCTGTCTCTCTGTCTCTGTCTCTGCCTCTGCCTCTGCCTCTGTTTTTCTCCTATAATTTCTCCAAAGTGGGAACCTCGCCTTCCCATGCAAATTGGCAATGTATATGTCACTTACAATCTTGGAGAGTTGTCTTAGACTCTAAGACACAGTCACTTATTCATAGTCACAGAACTAGTTATGTATTAGATTTAAACCCATGTCTTCCTGATTCTCAGACTGGCATTGTGACAGTGATGCCACACCACCTTTCAGCAGTCTTCTTTCAGAACAGATTAAACATTTCCCCACATAACAGGATATCATATCCATGATCAGTGCTCCCCTCCCATGAAATCAAGAAATGAAAACCAATCCTGACCAATTTGAATCAGCTGTGTGGCAAAGTAGATAGAAGGCTGGGTCTGCAGTCAGGAAAACCCAAGTTCAAATCCAGCCTTAGATACTTAGGAGCTGTGTGATCTTAGTCACTGTCTGCCTCAGTTTCCTCACCTTTAAAATGAGTATAATAACAACCCTTGTCTCTCCCAAGAATGTTGTGAGGATCAAATGAGATAATAATTGTAAAGTCCTTAGCCCAGTGCTCCTACAAAAATGCTTATTCTCTCTTACATTTTCAAATATAATCTGCCAATCACTGGAAAGGTAACTCCTCCACATTTTATCAGAGAGTTATAGGCACAGGGACTGTGTTATGTTGGTAAAAACAGAAATATTGGGGAAGCTGATAATTAGGCCAGGGCCAAAAATCTCCAGGACACACTCCTCCCACACTGACAAGCTTGTGTGAGTTTGGAGGGGGTTAGGTGCTCCTTGCTCTCAAACCCCTCCCCCCAAAGCAGTTAGTTTCAGTTGGAAAATGAAGACAGGGCTGTGTTTCTTCAAGCAAGTTTCTGCTCAGGCTAATCTATAATGATGTTCCCCTTTCTTTAACTTATATTCCCCACAAGTCTGATAGAGGGCTGAATAGTAACTAGTTATCTTAATATTGTGAGCTGAGATGGATCTGATCTTCTTAAGCTGGCAACTGAGAGGATTCAAGCTAGATGGTAACAATGAGCAGTGAGTATCCCCAAATAATTCCCAGGCACAGATATTGAAGGTAAAGCTTATATTAATGAAGAAGGTAAGGGAAAGGGAAGGCAGGAGGGGTAATAAGGGTTTGGATAAGTAATGGGAAACCCTGATCTGTCAGGTTGAAGCTGCCCCTTCCCCCCAGGAGGGAGTGGCAGGCACTTGGTCAACTTGTTCTCTAGGTTAATATTAATTATTTCTAATCTCTATATTACTAAATAATTGTTATATTGATGTTGGTAAGGTCTAATCCTACTAGACAAGCTAACTCCTGAGTAGAAACCATGAAGGCTTTTGCCACAATGGCTCCTCAGGTGAACCCCCAAGTCAGGAGCAGCAAGCAGCAAGATCTGCTCACCTTAACTCCCAGAAAGCAACTGTTTAACCCCCTCTCAACTGTCGCTCACCCAAGTTCTCCAGGGGGGTCCCCTGGAATTCTGGGTGAGGCTTGACCCTGTATTTTGCAGGAATTCCATCCTGCCATCCTCTACATTACAACTGCATCTAGGATTTCATTCCCACACAAAGAATTGGAAAGTCTCAGATCCTAGAGCATTGAGAAGTTAAGTGACTTGCCTACGGTCACAAAGCCATTACATGTCTGAGATAGGATCTGAACTCAGATCTTCCTGACTTTGAGGCCATTTCTCTACCCTCTAGGAAGTACTGTCCCTTTCTGCCTGAGAAATAAAATATGAAAAACACCACCTCTACTTGCTTTTATCTACTGGAACACTAATTTACCTCTATATCCATAATGTCTAACTTTAAGAGGAACTGGACAAGTCCTCTGGTTTGTTCTTGATCTATCTGTTAGACAGCTAGGTGGCACAGTGGATAGAATTCTAGATCTGGAATCAAGAAGACTTGAGATCTTTTCTGGAAAAAGATTTTTTCCCAGTTTATTTCCCTTCTGATTTTGGTTGCATTGTTTTTGTTTGTACAAAAACTTTTTAATTTAATGTAATCAAAATTATTTATTTTACATTTTGTAAGTTTTTCTAACTCTTGCTTGGTTTTAAAATCTTTCCTTTCCCAGAGATCTGACAAGTATACTATTCAGTGCTTGCCTAATTTTCTTATAGTTTCCTTCTTTATATTCAAGTCATTCACCCATTCTGAATTTATCTTGGTGGAGAGGAGAAACATTTAAAGAGAAAATAGGGAACAGCTTCCTGTAGGAGATAGGATTTTAGATGGAATTTAAAGGAAGTCAGGGAAGCCAGTAAGTAGAGATGTTGAAAGAAAGTATTCTAAGCATGGGAGTCAGCTGAACAAAAGAGCAGAGATGGAGCGACTTGTTAGTGGAACAGCAAGGAGGACAGTGTCATCGGATCAAAGAGTACACAGCAGGGAATAAGGTGTAATCAAACAGGAAAAGAGGGAAGGGGCTAGGTCAGTGATGGGCAGACTACGGCCTGCCTGCGGGCCATGTGAGCCCCCTGAAACGTTCTATCTGGCTGCATGACATTATTCCTAATCTAACGAATACAATGAGTAGGATACAATACAATGAAACTTTGAAAGAGTTGCCTTAGAAACAGATTAACATATGAGCATTTCTTTTCCTTTGGCACCCTCTTTAAAAAGTTTGCCCATCACTAGGTTATGAAGGGCTTTGAGTGCCAAATAGCATTTTCTAGTTGATCCTGGAGGCAAGAGGGAGTCACGTTAGATTATTAAGTAGGGAGGATATTATGCTTTAGCATAGTTAATTTGGTGGCTAAATGGCACATGCAAATGTATGATCTATCAGCTACATTATGGTTAAATAATAAATATTTTTGGACATGGTCAATGAAAGGATTTCTTTTGCTTGATATGCATACTGGTTGCAAGGGATTTTCTTTTGTTTATTTGTATAATAGAAGAGAGAGGTTGAGAGGGAGGAAAAAAATTTAAAAATTTTAAAAACAGAAAACAAAAAGAATAATTACCATTCTCATGAGGAGTCCTTGGAGCAATTTTTTTGGTTTCTAAAGACCAAAGGTTTCTCATTCCTGCTTTATCTCATAGACAAATAAATAACATCACCGAGAGACCTCTCAAAAATTGGTGTATTTTAAACCGGACATTCACCTTCCTTTGCAGTTAAAATTGTAGACTTTATAAGCCTGGAAGAAATCTCAAAAGATGGTCTAGATTGTTTCCTTATCCCCAGGAAAGACCCCATCTAAATCAACCTAAGTAACATGTGTCTACTCTTTACTTAAACTTCTCCCTTGACATCCCAGTGCCTTTAGAACCTTCAACATCAGAAAATTCTTCTTTACATCTGCTCAAAGTCCTGCATGAAGTAACATAAGCCCATTTTCTTCTGTTTCTTTTTCCTGGGAATGGAAAACAGTTTATCAGCATCTCATATACAATAACAATTCATATATTCAAGGCCAAATAAATCTCTCTTAATATGTCTCTTCTTTGAGGTAACATTTTGGTGTCCCTGGGTGCCTCTTCCAATGCCTTTTAGCTATTAGAAAAAATATATACACACACATATTCATCCATGAGAAATAAGATTTTTCTATGAGAATAGAGTTAAGAACTCCCTGGAAAACTGTAGGATAGGCTGATTCTCAAATTCACTTTCCCATGGAATTCTTTGGGACTAAAGATACACAATTTAGTCAGTTGCCAGATATTCTCTTTTCTCCTTCCACAACTCTTAAATATGCCCTCCCTCTATTTACATGGTCATCGCTCTAGTTCAAGTCCTCATTACCTCTTATCTAGACCATTGCAGCAGTCACCTAATTGATCTGTCTGTCATAAGTCTTTCTCCACTCCAATCTTTCCTTCATACTGCTACCAAAGAGATTTTCCTAAAGCATAAAAGTGACAGCATTATTCACCTACCCCATGGTCATTCACCTACTCAAGGACATTCTCTTACCTTTAGGAGCAAAATATAGGGGGTAGCTAGGTGGATCCAGGTTTGAGAGTCAGGCCCCAGAAATGGGAGGTTCTGGAATCAACTCTGATCTCAGATACTTCCTGGCTGTGTGACCCTGGGCAAGTCACTTAACACCCATTGCCTAGCCTTTACCACTCTTTTGCCTTGGAACCAATTCATAGTATTGATTCTAACATAGAAGGGAAAGGTTTTTTAAAAAACCATTTAGTACAGAGATTGGAACATAAATTGGTGCTTAATAAACACTCCCTTCATACTGAACTGTACTAGACCGAAAACAAAGGATCTTCACTCCCGACTTATAAGACCTGCCAGCCTTTTTAAAGTGGAATGAACTACCAAGCCAAAAAAATCTCTGAATTATGTTCCTAAGCTTCCATCTCCTTCACCAGAAATGTTCTATAAAAACCCAGAGTCCAATTCTACTCCCTCAACCCAAGAGAGGTCCCAGTGACCAAGTAAAAGTGGGCAATAAGAAGTTTGACCATTTGTTTGTAAAGGGACCTCAGACTTTCCCCAGGAAAGGATTGAGTGCTTTTGCCAAGAACAATACAAATGATCCAGCAGGATTTAGCCAAAACACAGGAAGCTGCCTTCAAAGGCACAGGGAAGCTACAAAACAGGTCAGAGGAGCTCAAAGTGGGTGAAGTCAAATACCAAGACAGACAAGGAAGAAAAATCATGACATTTTTTTAAACCCTTACCTTGCATCTTATTTTTTTTAACAAATTAATTTTATTTTTAAATATTTTTCCATGTTGACATGATTCATTTTCTTTCCCTCCTTCATCCTAGAGTCGACAAGCAATTCCACTGGGTTGTACAAATGTTATCACTTGATACTGTAAGGATTTTTAATATCAGCCATGTTGGGTCAAGCTTGATTGCCAGTTACCCGAATGGAATCAGAATGAACTGAGGTGGCATGAGCCTGGTGTGAGCCAATGGGCGGTTGGAAACTGCCTATATAAGGGGCAAACCTGGACCACTCCCTGTCTCAGTCCTTGAGATAAACTGGGCAAAGGAGGGAGGGAGGTGTTTTAGGCTTAGGCTAGGCAGAATTAATTCTGATATTACTCTCAATCTTTATCAACTAGAAATACATTCAACCTTATCTATCAACTTCAGTTCTCTGATATTTATATCATCAACATTTATTCAAAATCAAACCATCATCAGCTGAGCAAAACTTCAATCAAAGGGGTCAGGACATCTAAATCAGTAATGGGCAAACTTTAAAGAGGGGACCAAAGGAAAGGACATGCTCGTCTGTCAGTCTGTTTCTAAGGCAACTCTTTCGAAGTTTCCTTGTATTGTATCCTATTTATTGTATTCCTCAGATTAGGAATAATGTCCTGCAGCCCAATAGGACATTTCAGGGAGCCACATCTGGCCTGAGGGCCATAGTTTGCCCATTACTGGTCTAAAGGCTTCTGATTATCAATTGATTATCTGGGAGATTCACCTATCAATAACTTAACTTCAATTTAGAAATCCTATTCCCACTTTCCATCATTAATCCCATTTTCCTTTTCCACCAGTATTAACTAACATTAAATCATTTACAAAGAAGCCATCTTCAAACCTGTCTGTGATTCTCAGGATTCCAGAGAGGGGGCGTCAGTAGAAGGAGTCATCTTGGTTGTTAGGGAAGAAGATTTCAAATTTAATAATCCTCAAATAATATTCTGAGTCAATCCTCAGTCAGAACTAGTTAACTACACTAATTAGTCTTGATAAACCTAACACACAAGTTTACTAGTTTAGTAAGAGAATACAGGCATCTTCATTAGTTTCTTAGGGATTTAGTTGGAACTAGTCAGCTGTGTTCACCACCTGATTTCTTCAGTTCTCAAACTGCAGTACTAATCAACTGTTAGGAAGTCATCTAATTCTTGAAGTAGGAAGATTCAGCACTTTCTTCTACTGTGCAAAACTGCATTTGGGATTGACCTTTTGCGATCATTATTCTACATTTGTGACCCATCAAGATCTATAACTCCCAAAATTATCCTAACAATACCTATTCCTATATTATTCATAAGTCCTTCAGGAGTGTCCTGGCTTGTTGCATTGCTACTAGTAGCAAAGTCCATTATATTATCTTGCATCTTAGAATCAATACTGTATATTGGTTCCAAGGCAGAAGAATGGTAAGGGTTAAGCAATGGGGGTTAAGTGACTTGCCCGGGGTCATACAGCTAGGAAGTGTCTGAGGCCAGATTTGGATACAGGACTTCCCACCTTCTCTAGGTCTGGATCTTCATCCCTTGAGCCACCTCACTGACTTCTACTCCATGAACTAACCCAGCCCAGGTGGCAACCTTTGAAGACAGGCTGGCCCCAGAGGAAGCATTCTTGGTTTCCTCTCTACTATACAAACACACCTGCTTTGGACACTTGAGGAAGCTCCTGAATTTTAGTGCTGTTCACAGAACCTACTTCCTGCCGTGTCTGGAAAGCTTTGTTCAAACCTCTGAAAACTTCAGACTTGCTGAGTTTTCATTGCTGAACGTGGCCTGGAGTCTGGGAGTGCCTCTGGGGGCTGAGCAAATGAAGGGACATGAAAAGAAAGTAAGATAACATTCAGAAATGTCTCTCGCACAGCATGTAATGGAAAATAATCATGTGGAAAATAAATGGCAACATGTCCTTCGGGGACCCTGCACTGCTACCCAGTGACGGGCTTTCTATTCTTCTGGAAGGAATTATGCGGTGATGACTGTCCCTGTGCAGGCACTCGGCTCAAGTTTCCTCTACAATATCCTGACTTTGGACACATGTGTCTCTGCAAGATATATGTCCATTGGAGTAGGAGAGCACAATCACTGCTTGGTGGCTTGGTGGAAGATTGAATGCATAAAGCAAGGCAGCAGTTTTTATTTTTAAAACTCGGTCTCTTTCAAATGGGAAAATGAGAGAAATAATACAGCTGGCTAACCAGGGGCTTACTCAGTCCCTTTCCTCTCAAAAGCTTGAAGACCTCTGGAGGAATGGGATAATTTCCATAGTCAAATCACACTAAGACTTTGCACCTATTCTATTCTTATAAAAAACCCAACTAACAATTTGGTTGTCTACCTGGGTGGAAGGGAAAGCATTTTCTACTTGCTTCATAGTGTGTTTTTTTTGGAGGGGGGAAGTGGGTAGGAGAGAAATGGACTTGACAGAGAAGTAAGAAATATTCTTCATTCTCCTCTACCCTCCTACCATGATAATAATTGTTGTTGCCATTCAGTTATTTTAATAGCATCCAACTCTTCATCATCCTTTTGGGGGTCTTCTTATCAAATATGTTTGAATGGTTTGCCATTTCCTTCTCTAGCTCATTTTACAGGTGAGGAAACCAAGGTAAACAAGTTTAAGTGGCCTGCCCAGGGTCTGAGGTCAGATTTGAACTCAAGTCCTCCTGACTCTAGGCCTGGCACTCTGTCCACTGAGCCACCTACTTGCTCAAGATAATAACAAATACTTTTGTAGTGCTTTACAATTTACAGCTTGAGCCATAGGCATGATCTCATTTCAGCTTCACAATAATCCCAGAGGTGTCTTATATTGTCTGTTTTTCAGATGAGGAACTTGAGTCATGTAGAGGCAATATAATTTATGTGTGGTCCCAGAGTTAGTGGCTATCACAGACAGAATTTGAACTTGCGTCTTCCTAACTCCAAGGTCAGCACTATATCTACTCTGTCATTTGGTTTCTCATGAGATTCTTGATGGAAGATGTAGAATCCAAGGATAACCTCCCACCTGCATCCTCACAAGACACATACTGCAAAATGGGGTGAGGTTAGAGCTACAGGATCACTTAGACTCTGTTTACATCATTGCCATTGCTCTACAGGCAGCAGATTTTGAAGCAATTCAAAATGATCTTGAATGGTCAAAGTGGGTTCCTAACACCCTGGGGAAGTTCTCACCTATCTACACCCACTAAACTTCACGTCTCCAAGTGCATGAGTAGAAACGTGCAGGAGTCTGGAAATGTAGAAGTCATTGTATGCTAACATGGAAAACAAAAGGCTGCCTTTGTCATACATTTAGATTTTAGGTGACCTTGTACCTTGCTAGGAGCAGGTAGGTGACCCAGTGGATAGAGTGCTTGACCTGGAATCAAAAAGGCTCATCTTCATAAGTTCAAATCTAGCTTCAGACACTTGCTGTCTCATCCTGGGCAAGTCCCTTAATTCCATTTTCCATTTGCCTCAGTTTCTTCATTGGTAAAATGTGCTAGAAAAGGAAATGGCAAACCATTCCAGAATCTTTGCCAACAAAACTACAAATGAGGCCACAGAGAATCAGACAAAGCAGAAAAACAACTGAATCACCATAACAAAATTTCTTGCTACTAAACTGCCATCCTAAGTCATTAAGGATACCAAATGTGAGAATGTCGGTGTGAAGATTTGCTGGAAGCCAACCAGCAGCTCCAGGAGGTCTGGGAAGGTGTACGGTTTAGGTGAGAAAGAAGAGAGACAGAGACATAGTGGATTTGCGGAAGCTATTCTGAGAATTTCCTGTGAATCTTTATTTTTTATACTTTTCTCTCACAGTCACACAAATTCTGGGAAAATTTGCATTTCAAAATCAAAACAGAAGAACTCAAGGTTATACCTAGTTGCATAAAATTTGGCACACAAAACATATTTCTACATATAGATTATATTTAGTCTAAACAATCTTCAAGGCTACCAAAACCCTACTTCATCTGTTTTATTTTAATAAAAAGAACCTTCAACATATTTCAAAGCGGATTAAAGTGTGAGAACGTTTGGGTTCATGGGGTTAAATTCAGTGTGAGAAAATAAAGTAAGAGTGTATTATGTTTTGATTTTGCCATGCTGTGTTTTTCAGACTCTTGAGACAGAAAGAAAAAGATAAAAGCAACTTTTGCTATTTTTCTGAGGGTATGAACTATTAACTCATTAAATGTTGGTTTATTATAGAGTATTACGTGGAATTCTATAAGGAGAGTTCTATAAATGGATTTCTATAAAGGGATTTTATATCTATTCTATAAAACTTGGGGCTGCCTTAAAAATAAAGATTATAATAATTTTAATAATTAAAAGTGTTGATCAGAAGAGCATCACACAGAGGGTTATCCATCCATCCTGTGGCCCAATTTTGAGGCTGCAGGGATCAATGTAGGGCTCTGCCATCTGCATTGACTCGATGGTACCCTGATGGGGGACCCTTATTTCTCTGAGGGGCTCTCAGCAAAGACTGGCATCTGTATCCAATTCATCACTAAGATTCATCCCTCATTCTAACCTAAGAGATGCATTTGACCAAGGCAATATATCTTCAAAGTGAAAGTTTCATTTAGTGATGAACTTAAACTTCTCTAGAAGAACCCTTGGAGTCTGCAGGCTCAGATACAGTGAAGGAAATCTTAAGATGAATGAATAATGTTTTAGAACAAAGGGGACCTGGTAATCCTTCTGTCCTCTGCCCCAGTGACACCACATCTGGGAGTGGCAGTCAGTTCTAGGAACCATATTTCACATAGAATATTGACATCCTGTAACATATTCAAAGGAAGAGGACCATGTTATGGTGAGAAAATTGGAGACAGAATCAGATTCACATAAGAATAGATAAAAGAACTGGGGGTGGGGTATTCAGCCTAGAGGAGAAAGGACTCAAGAAGGCCATGTTAGCTGTCTTCAAGTCACTGGAGAGCTATCACACAGAAGGATTCATTTTATTTAGTTCAGTCCTGGAATGTGGAACTAGTAGTGATTTGTGGAGATGGCACAACTTAAGGAAAAACTTCCTAAAGTTTAGAGCTGTCCAAAAATGGAATGAGCTGCTTCAGGACACAGCAGAGGCCTTCTTCAGATGCAGGATCTATGGCTACTTGCAGGAATGTTGGATTTGACTAAATGGTCTCTGAGATCTAAATTCTAGGGTTCTGTGAATGTTTATTCAAAACTAAATGAACTCTTTCCAGAAAAAGCTCTCATTACCCTGTTTTGAGAATAAAATCAATAACATATTGAAAAGGGGAGTAACCCTGGACTTTAAGAGTCCAGAAAGTGTGAGTTCTAATTCTGCCCATTATTCATTTTTAAATTTTTCTTAATTTTATTTTAATAACAAATTTCCACATAAGTTTTCCAAAGTTATATGATTCATGTTGTCTCCCTCCTTTCTCCCCTCCCCATTCCTGGAGGTGACAAGTAATTCAATCTGGGTAATACATGTATTATCTAGCAAAGCACATTTCCATATTATCCATTTTTGTAAGTGAATAATGTTATAAAACCAAAACCACCAGTCATATACCCAAATAAACAAGTGATAAATCATATGCCTCCAACTGCATTTCTATTTCAACAATTCTTTCTCTGGAGGTGGATAGCATTCTTTCATAAGCCCTCAGAGTTGTCCTGGATCATTGTATTGCTGTTAGTAGCAAAGTCTATCACATTTAATTGTCCCACAATGTTTCAGTTACTGTGTACAATGATCTCCTGGTTCTGCCTATTTCACTGTATTAGTTCATATAGCTCTTTCCAGCTCTTTCTGAAATCATTCTGTTCATCATTCCTTATAGCACAATAGTAGTCCATCATTATCATATACCACAAATTGTTCAGTCATTCCCCAATTGAGGGACATCCCTTTTGTTACCAATTCTTTGCCACCACAAAAAAAGCTCTACCTTTTATTCTTACTACCTATAAAATAATGGACAAGTCACCAAGTCCCTTGGAATCTCAATTTCTTCATCTGTAATATGGAGTCATCTGTAATAAAACCTAGTCTCTTTCTCTCTGGAACTGAGCCCCCTTGGAATCTCAATTTCTTTTTCTGTTATATGGGGCAATAATACTTGTAGTGTATGCCTTGTAGGGTTGTCATATCAAATGAAATAATGTTTGTAAAGCAACTTGGACAAGTAATTTATCTTTGTTGAGCCTGAGTTTCCTCATCTGTAAAAATTAAGAGATTGGATTAGAAAGCCTCTGAGGTCTCTTCCAGCTCTAGATCAATGTGCTTATGAACTTGTTTTATATACCTTAAAATGATATTTAAATGTCAGCTGATATTACTATGAATTTAAAATTGAGAATAGCTCTATATTTCACAATCACACTTATACTGAATTGTGGCATGGAGGTACAGAGCTCTGAAGTCCAGCTCCATTTGTTAGAGAAAAATAACTCCCAGTTATATAGTGATTCAAGATTTACACAGCATTTTTTTGTGTGTTTTTGTGCCTACTTTACAGATGAGGAACTTGAATTTCAGAATTCACATACTCAGTAAATATCAAGCTGACATTCAAGCTCAGACTTTCTGCTATCAAGCCTGCTATTATTCCCACAATAGTTCTCTACAGTGGGCTCCTCATAGCATAACTAAAGAGTGTTCCAGCTAAAGGGTACCCAGGTGGCACAGTGGATAGAGTGACAGACCTGGAGTCAGAAAGACTCATCTTCCCGGGTTTTAATCTGACCTCAGATACTTAATGGCTGTGTGACCCTGGGCAAATCACTTAACCCTGTTTGCCTCAGTTTCCTCATCTGTAAAATGAAATGGAGAAGGAAATGGCAAACCATTCCAGTGTCTTTGCCAATAAAACCCCAAATAGGGTCAAGAAAAGTTGGACAGAACTAGAAATGACTCAACAAGTCCCAGCTGTTAAGTTTGCTGTGGAAACACTTGATTTGAAAAGCAAAGAGAGTTGACTAAAGAAGTCTCAGATGTCTATCATATCTGAATCTCCCAGCTGTGGCAGGTGAATACCTCCTGTTCACTGGAATTGCTAGCAGTAAGTCTACATCCAGGTTACAGGACCACACCCAGGATAGAAGAGGTAAAGTTGTGAGAACTCCTTGGGTTGAGCTTAGTGCTTTTGCATTGTGTTTTAATTAACTAGCATTAAGAGCCCAAGAATGGTCTGGCAGCATTCTGGGAAATCATCAGATTACTCTCTACAGTTTAATTTCAGGACTGAACTTATTTTATCAATCCTAAAGAAAATGGATTTCCCCCATGTAAGTTAGCAAGCATTTATTAAGAATGAACTATGGGGGGGGCAGCTGGGTAGCTCAGTGGATTGAGAGCCAGGCCTAGAGACAGGAGGTCCTAGGTTCAAATCCGGCCTCAGACACTTCCCAGCTGTGTGACCCTGGGCAAGTCACTTGACCCCCATTGCCTACCCTTGCCAATCTTCCACCTATAAGTCAATACACAGAAGTTAAGGGTTTAAAATTTTAAAAAAAATGAACTATGTGCCAGGTATTGGGCTAAATGCTAAGGAACAAGCTTAAGTTTTGTTTTTTGTTTTTTAAACCCTTAACTTCTGTGATTTGGCTCCTAGGTGGAAGAGTGGTAAGGATGGGCAATGGGGGTCAAGTGACTTGCCCAGGATCACACAGCTGGGAAGTGACTGAGGCTGGATTTGAACCTAGGACCTCCCGTCTCTAGGCCTGACTCTCAATCCACTGAGCTACCCAGCTGCCCCTTTGATTAGGTTTTTAATGAGCAATGTGGAAGATCCTAGATTTAGAGGTCAAAGGAACCTCAGAGTCCGTCTTGTAGAAACCTCTCATTTTATAAATGAGAAATCTCTGGCCTAGAGAACTAACATGACTGGCCTGGGATCACCCAAGTAGAGGTGAGTGGGATTGAAACTCAGGCCCTATGACTCCAGATTATACCATGCTTTCTCAGATTCAATTCCACAAAGCTATATTTTATGCCATTTATGCACAAAGCCTGGTGCTAGACATGTATGATATTCCCCAAACAATTAGACTATTCTTAGACTTACATCTCTTTCTTTTGTTCTATTTCTTATATGTTCAATTATTTCCTGTGACTCCTAGAGACTTCTTTATGGCTTTCCCCCTTTCATTTTTTGGAATTTCCTGTCACAATGCAACAGAATATGTTTTTACATTTGGGACATGGCTGCTTAAATGGTTTCCTCTACTCTGTGTGTGTGTGTGTCTGCACGTGCATGTCTGTGTCTGCCTCTCCATCTCTGTCTGACTCTCTGCCTGCCTCTCTCTCTCTCTTTCTATCTCTGTCTCTCTCTTTCTTTTTCAAGAAATACATGGCATATTTGGCTCCCAGCACATTTTTCTTTGTTGCTCTGTCTTGGGTGATGGAAAGAGAATTGAAGGTATTGTCACAGAACAGGACCTGATCAGGAAAGAATATGTGCAAAAAGATTGAGGACAAATGTGGGGAGAAAGGGAAGAAGGGAGGGCACTTTCATCAGTCTTCATCACTCCCTGGGGCAAGCTAGAGAGATAAGGCGCCAGCCAGTTCCATGTATGGTAAGCCTCACCCTCACTCCCTTCCTTTCCACAGGGTTCTGGTGTGAGGACCTGTTTGTGGGCTGGGGGGAGGTGGGGCATTGGTAAAGTAACTTCTTTTATTCCTCTAGAAAATTTATGGCTAAACATTGGAAATTACCCTGTAAAGTGGCTCTATAAATTTACTGGTTACACCCACTTCCCCTTGTCTTGAAACTCAAGACAAATCCAACCTGGTTGAAGGTAAAAAAAAAAATTGAGGATGTAATTTGATATCAAATTCTTATCTTATTGGCAACTCCCTGGGTCTTATATGAGCCACTTTAATTGTTCAACATGGTTGACTGATCATTGACTGGGAAAACACAGTTCCCTTTCAGCAAAGCTCAAAACCTGCTGGGAGAACCTACAGAGGTCCTCTTGTGACATAAGCCAGCAGCCTGGCAGGGAAGAAGAGTCACCCTTCTTATGACCTCTCTGTGGAAATGTGCAGGAATCTGGAAATGTGGAAGTCATTGCACTCCAACATGGGAACTTCCTGGAAAGCAAAGAGTGAGGCTGCCTATGTTATTCATTTGGATTTTAAGTGACCCTTTTCTTTGCTAGTAAGCTGCCATCCTAAGGCATTAGATGGATGTTGAATAGAAGAGTATGGGTCTGAAGATTGAGACCTGTATCCAGACAGGTAAGATTTTTTAAGGATAAGACCTGAGCTCCCAAAGTAGTCCCCCTAAGCCCAGGATTCAAGGTACTTCCTGGATTGGCACCCATTGAAAACTATAACTTATGTGCCCACTAACATGTTGATCTTCACTAAGTCAACCAGAAGGAACATATTAACATAGCAAAAAATTTATTCAAAAAGCATAGCAAATTAAGTAAAACAAAAAGACATCCCATATCAACAGAGCTATATAGTCTTTCATAGATTTTCATACCTTTGGTTATGGGAGTGAACACATCCAGAAAAATCCCTTTAGCTCAGGAACACAAATGAAGAACACAATATAGGTATGCATGTGGCCAAAGAAATACATCTCCAAAGCAATGGACACTTCAGAGTCTACCAGTGTTCCCCAATAATGTCATTATGCTGAGCTCTGCTGGGAACCTTTGCTGGTCTCTAGCTCTGATATTTCTAGCTGAATTACTCTCTGGAATCATCTGTAGTCTAAGGGGCCATCTTCTGCTTTCTGCTTCTATTGCTGGATGTAACTATTGCTATGCTGTTTCCTTATCCCTCAAAGAGATAGATGGTTGTGGAGTGATGAGGCTCTCCTTATCTCTCATAATACTCCCAATTAATAAATGAAAGCAATCCTGGGATAAGAATTTTGAATTCTTTGTTTTGATTCCTATTTTTATTGTGGATAGTTGCCAACAACAAAATCATTTATCTTTGCTTAACTTTCCTGACAACAGCTCTCCCTGATGCTGTCATAAACCTTTACTGAGTTCAGGACTTAGTCAGAATATCTAGAATGCAATGGTCATGTGGCATTTCCCTGATGTCAATGGAATTAACTGATATTGTTATTTTTGTTACTGTTTTTAATTATCATTTTTAATCATGAAAAACAAAGCCCCAGGGACTTGGCATCACCCTAAACCTTCTACCTTATATTCTAGCACTCTGGAACAGAATCCACACTTCTATGTGGAAGTAACAGAGTATCTGCACAAATGTTCATTCTCTCTAATTGTTTTAAATTGTGGGCAGATGATCAAGTTGCATAATTCTATATAGACAAAAAATTTATAGAGCTTAGTCTTTTAAACAAATAGAACTCACAACAAAGTTAATCCTACACATTTAAGAATATATGTTTGTTATTGTCTTACATAAGACGTTGGGCACAAAAAGCAATCAGTTCATATATATTACTGTTACTAATGTTTCTTTTGCATAGACAAAGTAATTTTTTAGTTGTTTTCTTCTTGATTTGCTAGCTTTCTAGAATTTATAATTAGTGTCAGTGCTTGAAAGTTCCACCAGATAGCCCATATTCCTTACCAATCATCACAGAAACACAACCTGACATTCACACACTTAAAAAGTCAAATACTTTGAATCTTTTGACAGAGCAGCTAGATGACACAATGGATAGAGCACTGAGCCTATAGTCAGGAAGACCGGAGTTCAAAATCAACTTTGAACATTTGGCAAGCCACTTAACCTCAGCCCACCTCAGTTTCTTCAACCATAAAATTATGATAATAATAATAAAAGTCTACAAAACTATGCATGTGCTTTGACCCAACAACATCTCTACTGTGTCTGAACCTCAAGGAGATCAAAGAAAAAAGACCCATATGTGAAAAATATTTATAGAAGCTCTTTTTGGCATGGCAAAGAATTGGAAACTGAGAGGATGCCCATCATTGGGGAATGATGAAAAAGTTGTGTTATATGATTGTGATGGAGTACTATTCTGCTATAATAAATGATGAGTGAGATGGTTTCAGAAAAAGCTGGGAAGATTTATATGACCTGATGCAAAATGAAGTGACAAAACCAGGGGAACATGGTACAACGTGACAGCAATGTTATAAGTATAATCAGCTGTGAAAGACTGTTACTCTGATTAATTGTTGCTGTTGAGTCATTTCAGTTGTACCTGACTCTACATGACCCCATTTGGGGTTTTCTTGGCAAAGATATTGGAGTGGTTTGCCATTTCCTTCTGTGGCTCATTTTACAAATGAAGAAATTGAGGCCAAAAAAGGTTGAGACTTGTCCTGGGTCACACACTAACTAGTAAGTGTCTAAATATGAATTTGAATCAAGGTCTTCCTGACTAAGCCCTCTATCCATAGTGGCACCTAGCTGCACTATTTTGATCAAAACAATGATTCAAGATAATTCTAAAGAAGGCATGATGAAAAATACTATTAACCTCCAGAGAGCAAACTGATGAACTCATGTGTGTGACTTGAAGCATATATTAAAAATTCTCTTCATTTTCCTTGCTTTTTTTGTTACATAGAGAAATATGGGAGATCTGTTTTGTATGATTACATATATGTGTGTATATATATATACATATATATATATTTATTATATATAATGGGTATCTTATTTCTTACCTTCTCAATTTGTGGGAGAGGAGATCAAGGAAGAGAATTTGGAACTAAAAATTTAAATGAGCACAATTAATTTTAAAAAACGGAAAGACAAAGACAAAAATAAATTCTTATTCCCTTTCCCCTTGCTCCCTCTTCCACACACATCCTTCCTTAAGGCGCTAGCTGAGGTTGGATGTGCTCCAGCCAAGAAATCCCTAATCCCACCACTTTTCTCCTCTTAGTCCCCACCCCACCCACCAGAGCTACTCAGCCAGTTGTTCCCTGTTTCTCTGTCCCTGTACACGATGTCCTGAGTGCAGCAGATATGTAGGATTATTAGGTTTTGGGCTGCCTAAATAAAGATGACAACATAATTACTGTGCTGGGGCATAATAGGGGGGTAAGAAACAGGAAGAGGACAGTGAGAATAGGCTCGGCATCTCCATCATCATCTGAGTATTTGGGTCATAAGGAGTGAAGGAGGAAAATTAGAATTTAAGAAGAGAAAAGGGGACAAGTCCAAATACTCTACTATTTCTTTTAATTTTTTTCAGATGCTCTTTTTTTAACCTTTACCTTCTGTCTTAGAATCAATACTGTGTATTAGTTCCAAGGTTGAAGAACAGTAAGGGCCAGGCAATGAGGGTTAAGTGACTTACTTAGGGTCACACAGGAAGTATCTGAGGCAAAATTTAAACCCAGTATCTCCCATTTCCAGACCCTGCTCTCAATTCACTTAGCTGTCCCCAACCTATGTTTTTAACTATATAAAATGAAATACACAGGATTATAAAGAAAATTATTTTAAAATGTAGTTATAAAAACATTAAGGCGCCAGATTAAGATCCCCTAATTTAGAGTATTATACCTTAGAAGAGGGGGTGGTACAAGACCTTGACAACTTTGTAGCGACCTCTAGCAAGTTTATAGCTAATGGATCATCTGTTGCCCACAAACCACTATCCCTGGTCCATAACTCTCTACTCACAAATAGACCATATCCACTTCAACTAGCACTGGGAAAAGTGGGGATAGCAGTGATCTGATTTCTACTATTGTCATAGATTTCACTGAATCTAAGCTACAAATAACCTTAAAGTTCGTGCACTCCAATGCCTTCTTTTTTTTTTTTGTACGAATTATGCTATTCTCTAGTTAGGATGTCCAGATGTGACCTCTCTGACATATTGGTCCTGGTCTCAGCTACCTCCTGGAAGTCAGAAAGTATAAAATGTTTTTAGATGGTCAATTTTCAGCCCACACCACATGAAGGGGAAGAGTGAGCTAAGACTGGACAGGTGGGTTAGATTGTGAGATACCTTGAACACCAGGTAGAAAAGTTTGGATTTTATTTAGAAGGTAATGAAGAACAATTGAAAGTTTTTATGAAGTGGGATGGTCTGATGACAAGAATTTATTAAAATGTTTAATCTGGCAGCAAGTGAATAGAATAGATTGAAATGAAGAGATGCTGAGGCATGGAAATTCATTGGGGGCTATTTCAGTGGAAAAGGAATAGGTGAAGGAACTGAGCAAGGCCGATGGCAATGAGAATGGAAAGGAGGACATGCTTAGAAGCAGCATGGCCTAACAGATAGAGAATTGGCCTTAGAGTCAAGTCCCATCTCTGACATAATAACTCTGTATCCTTGGAGCAGCAAATTGAGAACCAGGCCTGGAGCCAGGAAAGTTCATCTTCCCAAGTTCAGATCTGACCTCAGATACTTCCTAGTTGGGTGACCCTAGATAAGTCACTTAACCCTGTTGTTCTCAGTTTCCTCACCCATCGAATGAGCTGGAGAAGGAAATAACAAAACACTCCAGTATCTTTACCAAGAAAACCTCAACTGGGGACATGAAGAATCAGACATGACTAAAATAACAACAAGCCCTGGACAATTCACTTTACTTCTAAATGCTCCAGAAATATCTCCAAAGCTATAGGTTGCAGAGCAGTTTCCTGTCTGCCTACGTAGGAGTTTCTGCATCAGAGATTTCCACACAGATACAATCACATTTCCTGTTCAAATAATTATGACTACAGTAATATTTATGTAGTGCTTAAAGATTTGCAAAGTGCTTCACACATATTATCTTATGTGGCCCTCACAGCAACATTTTGAGGGAGGTCTTGTTATTATCCCCATTTTCTTTTATTATAATAAAGCTTTATTTATTTTAATACTCATTTAAAAATTTTGGATTCTGTCTTTCCTCCAGGCCCTCCCTAACCTATTGAGAAGGCAAAAAATATGTCATCCCCATTTTCAAAGAAATAATATGACTTACCTGGGGGACCTAGCTAGTAAGCTTCTGAGAGAGGATTCCAACCCAAATCTTTCATATTCCAAGTCCAAGATTCTATCCACTTGTGACTGTTGTTGTCCTACATACTTGGAGAGAACCCAAATGGCATCACCATTTTGGTGTCAGTGTACAATGTTTTCAGCTATGGCTAACCAGACAATACAAACTTGGAAGGCTCTACAACGGGTTGGGCACAAATAGCCCCTTTGAGCATTTGGGATGAAGATGTCTCTAAATGAGTGCATCTCATGTTTCTTTTGAGCTACAGCAATTCTGCTGTGCTCATAGAGCACAGTGCCTCCTTTGATGTAGGCATGCCGTGTTCTGTGCTAGGGTTTCCCATGTTTCACAATCAATACCAAAGTTCTTCAGAGATAGCTTAAGAGGATCTTTATGCCACTTGTGGTACAGTCATGTGGAATGTCCTTGGGAAGTGAAGGTGATGAGCAGCATCTGAGGAGATTCCTCCCTTTTCATGTCTCAAGACAAACTAAATTCTCTTAATTTCTATATTTCTTGCTTTGGACCTCTGACCAGTTGGAACTGAGTCTAGGTCATGTACCTCCAAGAACAGGATCCATATTTTTCTATCCCCAACAACCAGCGAGAGACAGATGAGAGACTGGGGAAAAGGGAGAGAGAAGGTATTTTAAGTGGTTCTACCTCACTTTTCTGGGAAATATCATCCTGAAGCTATTCTGATCAAGTAACAAATTTTATATTGCTTCCTGGCACCTCCTTAATGGAACAAAGCTGAAAGAATGTCCTGAGTATTGTCAGGTGTAGCCTGTGATTAGTCATGGTATTTACTATTGAAGTGACCAGTGGGGGTACCCATAAACAGAACAATTGTCAAGTACAATTGGATTGACCAGAAAAGAGCCAAAAGGTGTAATGAGGGCAAATGTTCCTCACAGAGGCCTGTTGGGGCTCCCCTCCAGCCCAAAGAAACCTTGTGTAGGCTGCAGCTACCAGCTGTGTTTACAGGCCAGCCCAGCAGGAAGGCACGGTGCCAAAGGGTTAACACCAGCCTGAGTAGTAGCTGTTTGCTTGGTTTACACCGTAAAGAAATCTCTATTTCCCCAGTCTTTTGTTCTTCTAGCAATAAGGTATGACGGTATAATAAAGAGTAGGAGAGTTAGAGTTAGAGAATCTCTAGTTAAGATTTGGAAAGGTTTAAGTAGTATTAAGTGGCCTCATCTCAATTTCATCTGCATTTTTGTGGTCAGAAATTTTTCTTATAATTAAAAAATGGAAAAGATATTTTTTCTTTGTTTGGGGATCAGATTTTCTTCCCAGAGTTCAATTATATTTACACTTTTTATTTTAAATTTAAATAAATATGCATATCACCATCCAGCCTGTGGAAGTTTTTACCAGATGGAGTCTCAGTAGTTTGGCTAATTCAGTCTCCTAAGCAGAGAAAAGTGTCCCTAGGAAGAACCATCAAATCCCACTACTACATGTCAATTCCTTCCCAAGATTCCCTATTTGGATCAAGTTGGCCAAGGAAAAATGTGAGAGAGAAGTCATTTTCCATTAAGAAAAAAAGCCTCTTTCTCTTAAAAAAATCATTGGACCACAAGTAAGAAAACCCAGATTCTATTTTTGACTAGCTATGTGGTCTTCTACATTTTTCTTTACACTTGATCTTAGCCAAAAGTCCAAGAAATGATGCATTTTTCTTTAAAAGAAGAGACTCAAATAGATGAATTTCTGTGATTCTATGTTCTCTGGGTCCCTTCCAGTTCTAATATTTCTGCTACCATTACATAGATTTAAAGTCCATTATAATACCATAGGAGATACATAAGTTATCAAAATGTATAAAAAAAAGTTTTCAGAATAATTTCATATTGTTAACAATCCTGTGAAAAATGGGCAGCTAGGTGGCACAAGGAAATAAAATGCCAGGCATGGATTCAGGGAGCCCTGAGTCCAAATCTGGCCTCAAATGCTAGCTGTGCGATACTGGGCAAGTCACTTAACCCTAGTGGCCTCAGTTTCCACAACTTTAAAATGAGCTAGAGAAGGAAAATGATAAACCAGTATCTCTGCCAAGAAAACCCCAAATGGGGTCAAGAAGAGTGAGGCACAACTGTAATGACTAAGCAACAGCATAAACAAAATGCGGGGAAATGCTTCATATTGCTAATAGTAAGAAAAACACAAATTAAAACAACTCTGAGATTTTACCTCACTCTTAGTAAAGAGACAAAGATAACTAAAATTCCAATTAGCTAATGTCAGAGTGATTGTGGTAAAGAGGGCACAGTAACATAGAGTTGGAAGAGCTGGGAATTGGTCCAAAATTTCTGGAAAACAATTTTTAATTCTGTGAAGAAAGTGACTAACATATCAATGATCCAGAGACTCTAAAGCTAGGCATATACCCTAAGAAGGTCAATGATTTTTTAAAAAGTGAAGTCTTACATGCACTAAAATAGTCATAGCAGAACTTTTTTTTTTAGTAGGAAAGAACTGGAAACAAAGTAGGTGGTGTGGTGCAGAGAGGTAAATTTGTATCAAGGGTAAGCCCTATTTGACTAAACTATCAAAGATTTGAACTAACTCTCAGATCTACTCTCCTTTCAAAACTTCTCAGACATTCAGGTAGGGAAAATGAAGGTGGGAATAAGGAAGGCTAGGGAGATTCAAAGGAATTAGCTAAACTAACAATTTTAAAAGAAAAGCTGCAAAATATAGGCCAGGTTTCAATCTAAAGAAGGAGCTCAGATGGACCCCGATTCTCTCCATGAGTTCCCAGGACCAACTGAACTTTTTCCCAAGATTCTAAAACCCTCATCAACTGACAGAAGAACTCTGCAAAGCAGTTATGCCCCCTCTCTGCACCACATTAGCCATCAGTTGAAGAGTGACATCTGTGATATGAATATAATGAATTGTTACTCTACTATAAGAAATAATGAAAACGATAAGTGAAGAAAAAATATGGAGAGATATATACACAGATATAAGGTGAAATAGAATACGAAAAATAATATTCACATTGACTACAACATGTAAATAGAACAAAAGCAAAATAACTGAAACTGCATGCTATGAAGTTATAATCTTTGAACTTTGCCTCAAAGAAGAGATAAAAGGAAACACTTCCTCTTCTTTTCAAAGACTGGAGATATGTGGAAATGCTACAGATAATATCTTTTATGATATATTGGTTAGTTTTGCTGACAAGATTTTTTGATTCTTTTTAAATTCTTTGTTAAAGAAATGACTCTGAGGGAGAAGGGGGAAGGATGCAATGGGAAATGGAGGTAACATGAAAACAAAAGATCAATGAAGTTAATTTTAATAGTTACAGAGGTGATATTGAATGTAGCAATGGGAGAGACTGATGACTAATTTGATGTACACTTATTAAGCCCCTATTATGTATAAAGTTTAATGGATAGATGGGCTTGAAAGCAAGAAGAATTGAGTTCAAGTCATACTTCTTGGCTGGTTGACACTGGCTAAGTTACTTAATTTCTCAATGCTTTAGGATCTTGGCAACTCTTTAAAATGATAAACCTGCAGGAAAGGTGTTGATCTGCCTCGTTAGAAGCAGTTTCTTTACTTGAGTTCTCCATATCAGCAAAACCACAAGTATACTTATCTCTGTTCCATGTATAAAGCACTATGTTAGTCCCCAAGGATACAAAAAACAAGAGAGGCTCCCCTCAAGGAGAGTACATTCTACATTACCATGTACATAGATAAGTAAATATGAAGTAATTTCTGAAAAGGGCAGTAACTGGGAGAATCAGGAAAGTGTTTTATGTAGAAACTAAGTCTTGAAGGAGATTGTTGTTTTTGTTGTTCAGTTGTTGTGACCCCACTGACCATAGCACACCAATGCTGTCCAGGGGGTTTTCTCAGTAAATACTAAATACTGGAAATATTACCAAATACTAGATCCTGGAATGGTTTGCCATTTCCTTCTGCAGTGGATTAATTAAGGCAAGCAGTTTAAGTGATTTGCCCAGAGCCACACAGCTACTAGATGTCTGAGGCCATATTTGAATTCAGGTCTTCCCAAGTCTAGATCTAGCATTCTATTCACTGTGCTGCCTCAGAAGGTACCTTCTCAGTCATCTAATCTGAAAGAGGCCCACTAAGGTTAAAAGTCCTGCTCAAAGACACAGAGGTAGTCAATATTAGAGGTGGCATTTGGAGCCTGGTCCTCTGACTCTAGATTCAACCCTTTTTCCAGTGGGCAGTCTTGGTTTTCTCAGTGTTATTACATATGTGACCAGGGTCTGGAACAAGCACAGCTGCAGCTTGACAGAGAGAGCTTCTTCTCCATGTAGAGAAGTGAGGAGCTTGCTTCCAGATTGCAATGACAAGTAAGGGAAATGCCTCAGAGATACTGGCAAACATGTATGGAACTTCTGTAACAGCCAACCACACATGGAAGCTGGGGAGAGTCTTCTTTGTGAAGGGCAGGCTGCCCTGGAACAACTACACTCCAAGAGAGGGGACTTTACCTTAGAAAGTGTTGTGACTAAGCCATGACAAGTGGGAGGTCCTCTGTGGTACTGCTGGAAGCCATGAATACAGCCTGCATTGGGCCACTAAGGATACAGATCTTGGTGGAAGCAGCAAATATTCAAATAAGAACTGTGAAGGTCTCCAAAGTGGAGCAGAGTTCTAGGTAAACAGTGGTTGAATATGAGTCTGTTGGTCCTGAAAGTTAAGTAAGGACAATTCCAAAGGGATTGATGGTGACTTCCACTGCCCTTGGCTGATTCTAAAAGAATTGGGTTAGAATCCCTAAATCTGGAGTGGCAGAGATAGGTTCCATGAAATGTGATAATGCAACGGATCTTGGACAAGGTCCCTATGTGGAACATTTTTGTTCTGTTATGATTAAAATTCTCTGGAGACCATATCATAATTTATAATTATTTGTTAAATGATAAAAAGTAAGCCAGAGAAAGAAAAGGCACCAGCCATGTGTGGCCAGCCACTTTTGTAGTCACCTCTCTTGCTAGCCAGCCACAGTCCTGAGCCAGGCCACATCCTCCTCAGTCTAGGATTCCAAGGAAAGAGGATCTAGTTTCTTCCCCTTCTCCAGTTTATGCTCTTCGTGACATTCCTATCCCAAGCCTCTTTGATTGGAGGATTCCGACCTCAGTCCAGACAAGAGGTGGGTCTTTCAGACACCAGTGGTCATGCCATATTTAGAGTGGGTACATGGTGCACATGTCCACTTTTCTCTGCCCAGCTGTTCTTATCTTACTTAGTCACTTCATTACCCAAGTCTTGTTTACAAAGACTCTTTGTCTTTTTGTCTATAGACAAGCAAATAACTTGTTTCCTGCCTACTTCAGCAAAGCAGAAGAACCAAGTTTGTAGCTTTAGATTTAAAATCAAATCTCTTCTTTTCCTTTAAAATTAAAAAAGGTTGTTTTGGGGTACCAAAAAGAGATTAATATTAAATTACCACAGCTCTGATTTATTCTCCCAGAGCTGGGTAGGATCCATCTCCTCCTCCTAGTTCTGGGATATCATTAGGAATTAAACTGTCCCTTTTCTCTACTGTTGGTTAGAGCCCCAATCGGTTGTAAACTCATGGAGCCCCTCATTGTTAGGGGGCCAGTCACTACTGCCCCTATTTTACTTAACCACTTAACATCAATTAGTTTTTTTTTAACATTTATTAATATTCATTTTTGACATGGTTACATGATTCAAG
>NC_058130.1:337431600-337433010 GCF_016433145.1 Gracilinanus agilis | reverse complement strand
CTCCTTTTTGTTTTTAAAGGTCTTATGAATTCCCTCCCCCTTCTCCCCTCCCTTTTTTTGTTCTCCCCACTCCCCTGCTCCCCTTGGTTTATCCCTTCTAACTTCCTCAGAAGGGTAAGATAAGAGTTTTATTTCCCAATGGATAGTATAGCTACTCTTCCCTCTCCGGGTTAATTACACTGAGAGTAAGGTTTGATTATTACCTCTTTATGCTCTCTTCCTCTCCTTCTTATAATAGTATTTGTCCCCTCTCTCTCCCATGCCCTCTTTGTGTGTAATAGAATATTCTATTTTCTTATTCGCTCAAGTTTCTCTTGGTATCCCCTGCTATTCTCCCCCTCTTTCCCATCCCCCATGCCATCTTAGATTATTTAGTGTTCCACCCTCACCCTGTTAATTATTCTTCTGATTACTATAATAGTGAATATTATAATAGTGAATAGAGTTCACTACAGAGAATTAAACATAATATTTCTCTACAAAGGAATACAGATAATTAGATCTCACTGAGGCCCTTAAAAAGGCAAATTTAAAAATTATAAGTTTTCTTTCTTTCCCCTCTGTATCTTATTTACCTTTTCAGGTTTCTCTCGATTTTTGTGGTTGGATATCAAACTTTCCATTTAGCCCCGGTCTTTTCTGTGCAAATACCTGGAATTCTTCAATTTTGTTGAATGCCCATACTTTCCCTTGGAAATATATAGTCAATTTTGATGGGTAGTTGATCCGTGGTTGCAGGCCCAGCTCTCTTGCCTTTCTGAATATTGTATTCCACGCTTTGCGGTCTTTCAGTGTTGAGGCTGCCAGATCCTGTGTGATCCTGATTGTTGCTCCTTGATATTTGAATTGTTTCTTTCTGGCTTCTTGTAAGATTTTTTCTTTTGCTTGGAAACTCTTGAATTTTGCAATGATGTTTCTTGGTGTTTTCCTTTCTTGATCGAATGCTGCAGGTGTTCTATGAATCCTTTCAATGTCTATATTGCCCTCTTGTTGTAGTACTTCAGGGCAATTTTGCTGAATTATTTCTGTTAGTATAGAGTCCAGGTTTTTATTAATTTCTGGTTTTTCTGGAAGACCAATTATTCTCAAATTGTCTCTTCTAGACCGGTTTTCTTGGTCTGTCACTCTCTCATTGAGATATTTCATGTTTCCTTCTATTTTTTCAGTCTTTTGGCTTTGTTTTATTTGTTCTTGTTGTCTTGAGAGATCATTAGTTTCTACTTGCTCAATTCTAGCCTTTAGGGATTGATTTTCGGCTATAATCTTTTGTTTTTCGGCCATAATCTTCTGGTAATCGGCCATAATCTTTTGGTTTTCGGCCATAATCTTCTTGTTTTCGGCCATAATCTTCTGGTATTCCTTTTCAATCTGGTCATTTCTTGTGTTCAATTTGCTTATCAGTTCATTTGG
>NC_058130.1:337343412-337431509 GCF_016433145.1 Gracilinanus agilis | reverse complement strand
TTTTCGGCCATAATCTTCTGGTATTCCTTTTCAATCTTGTCATTTCTTGTGTTCAGTTTGCTTATCAGTTCATTTGGTTTCTGAGCCTCGCTTTCCAGTTGCAAGATTCTACCTTTTAAGCTGTTATTTTCTTGCCAGATCTCTTCCATTTTCCTCATAATCTCAGATTTGAACTCTTCCATAGCTTGTGAGGAGTTTTCCTTATTTGGGGAGGGTCTGGATGGTTGTTTGTTCTCCTCCTCTGTTTGCTCGGTTGTCTGGATTTTCTCTGTGTAGAAGCTGTCGAGTGTTAAAGACTTCTTTTTTTTGTTATTATTCTTTCTCTTCTGAATTTCCTGTAACTGGTTAGCCATCATTAGCCCAGCAGCTTCTCAGGTTTATCCTCGCTCTCAGTGTCTGTTTGAGATCTATTGGCTCCTGTGGACTGAGTTCTAGTTTTTTCCAAGGTCAAGCCCCCTGGTGGATTCCCTTGTTTGATCCTCTGCAGGAGGTTTCTTTACAAGTCTCAGGGAGCTACTTCCACAGTCGTATACCCGTCTGCTCTGGTTCCTCACTTAGGCTTTAGTTCCTGGCTGTGTTTGCCTCCCCCCAAGCCTCTGCTCAGCCGGCACCCACGCCTCTGCTCAGCCGGCCCTCACGCCTCTGCTCAGCCGGCCCTCTGCGCGCCCAGCGTCCGCTCTCTGCTCCCGCGCTCAGATTTCGTGTGCGTTCTTGACTTAATAGGGTCCTAAGTCTTGCTGCTCTCAGGAACAGGTCCCGGAGCTGCTGATGACTCGATGGGTGCCCCAAACTTGCTCTATTTCTTTTTAGCTGGGTTCGGAGCTATAGGTGAGTGTGGATGGGGTGGGGGTGGGGCGGTTGCTCAGCTCGCGATTTAAGGAGAGCCCTTTTTAGCCTGGAAATGTCTCGATTCCACGTACCTTCCACGCTGTGCCCTGTTGTGGGGTTCCTCCGTTCGTCTGGACTTGTTTTTATGTCCCCTTGAGGAGTTTTGTGTGTTTCGGTCAGGAGAGGTTAAGAGCTGCTTCTTACTCTGCCGCCATCTTAACCCGGAACCCCCATCAATTAGTTTTTAAAGTAATATTTATTTCAAAGATATAACAAGAAAAAAACACAAGCAAACAGATCCAAACCTCCAGATCAAACCATCCATTACAACTTTTTCAGTCTCTAGGGAGTGATTTAGCTCAGTTCCTGTATAGCATTGTTCCCAAAGAGATCATGTCTAGGGGCTGCATGACTGTCAGATGATTTCCCATCTCAGTTTCTGATGCCCTGGGCTACTGAAGGTCAGTGCTTGCTGATTCTGGCATCAATGCTGCACTGTCTCTGGAACCTAGACTCTGGGACACCAGGATGCTATGATACCCTATAAACCTTTCACACTCATAAGGTCATGGAGGCCATTCATCTAGAATGGAAAAGAATAAATGCAAAGGCCAAGGACCAAGGCCCTTCTGCCAAGCCATATGGGGGATTCATAAGGGGGATTTCCCCTTACCACATGACCTCTCATTGGGTGCCACAAGCTAAAGAGTCACTGATATCTTCCAAGGAGCAAAAGAGACAAAATAGATATTGGCTGATGGTGTCAGGCCTTTTTTAATGCCTCCACCAGCAGGCAAAGAGCCTCCTCTACAACAATTGGTTAACCAAACAGAACCAGTTACAGAAAGTCCATGGTGTGTCCAATAAAATTCCCCTACACATTATTTCTGTTCTTCCAAAAGCAAGCTTCCTGTCCTCCCCACAAGCTGATGGAGTCTCCATGTGTATCAAACCCCAGTTACTCATAATCCCTAGTACCATTACCTAAGCTATCTTTGTTACATTTTCTTAAACCCTTAACTTTCATCTTAGAACTGGTATTGTGTATTGGTTCCAAGGCACAAGAGTGATAAAGCGCTAGACTAGCTAAGTGATGGGGGTTAAATGACTTTCCCAGGGTTACCTAGCTAGGAAGTATCTGAGACTGGATTTGAACCCAGGACTTTTTGTCTCTATCCCTGGTTCTCAATACACTGAGTCACCTAGCTGCCCTCTCTTTGCTGCCCCATCCAGGTCCCCTTGATGAGGCAATGGATGTTTTATCTTTTCTTTAGGCTTTAAGAACTGGAGGAATGAAATTCAATGGCTCATCAGGTAAAAAAGAAGTAAGTTTTTTAATTAAATTTTTTTTTCTCAGCTTCCTATAGCCCATTAACTACAGAGTTGGGGGTGGAGGCGGGTTCCAGGATAAGTGATATATTGTCATTTGGGCTTCCCCACAGTTGCAGAATATAGAAGGTATTCTCTCTGGTTGTTCCCATCAATTTTCCACTGGTCTCTAAGAAGAGAATGGGAAATTCTGTCTAATTCTCCTGGAGTAACACTCTGGCCTGAGCTTGCCATCGTCATGTTGCTGTTGGGTGAGAAGCAGGAATGAGCTGCCTTTTAATCTCTAACAGTAGCTACTCTCCAGGAGGCTTGATGTGGATTTTTTTTTTAGTCATTATCTGATTACATTTCATTCCACCGAGAAAAAGTTGTTTTCATTTATGTGCTTACCCACAGAGGCTTTACAATTGGTGTATTCACCAAAGTCAATTAGAGTCAGTAAATTACACAGAGACATAAAAGTAATGAAATTTTCTGACATAATTGTTTTCTGGAAAGCATAAGGTGTCTGGAGAGCTACAGAATCAAACCATCTGACTCGTCCCATTCCTATTCTTGTTCAAATATGAAAGCAGGGTTTATTTTTCTTTCTCTATATTCCTGTTGTCCAAAATATCATTATCATCATATTTATTATTATCATTACTGCTACTACTTTGGGAGTAAGACATTGTGGATAGATAGCTGTTCTCAGAATCGGGAAGACTTAGATTCAAAACCTTCCTCTGATGTCTAGTGTGCCTTTGAAGCCATAGGCAAGTCCCCCCAACATCCCAGGGTACTTTCTGAGTCTCTAAGTCACAAGTGAATCACCTATCTACACTGAGGGAGGGATCTTTCACACTAGAAGAACTCCCCCCACACCATTGAAATCACAGATCTGGAGACCCACCCCACCTCCCAAAACACAGAATTTCATTTCAGAGGCTCTCAGTACTGGAAGGAGGAATCTTCTCTTGGCTTCTAAGTAGGAATATTTTAAAACACTCCCAAGTAATTGATGCAGGACTACCTGCTAAGAAAGTTGGCCTGAAAAGGAGTTCAGTATCCTGTCTCTTTTGATTTGTTATACCTCTTTCCTCATCTATAAAATGGGGGTAATAATAATACCTTTCTCATAGTGTTCTTTTGAGAAGTAAGTTAATATGTAAAATGCAACATAATGTTAGCTATTATTATCATCATCATCATTCCAGAAAGTCCTTCTCTTTGCTGAAACACTGGGCTTTTTGTTATTTGCTTTTCATGATTGCACTTTCCATGAGTTCTTCAGTCTCTTAATAAAAATATCTGTTAAGAGAAAAAGGAAGGAGCAGCTAGGTGGCTTGGTGGATAGAGAGACAACCCTAGAGACAAGAGGTCCTGGGTTCAAATGTGTTTCAGACACTTCATAGCTATACAAGTCACCCCATTGCCTAGTCCTTGTCACTCTTCTGTCTTAGAACTAGTACCTAGTATTGGTTCTAAGACAAAAGATAAGGATTAAAAAGGGAGAGAGAGACAAAGAAGATAAATAGCAATTTTGTTACTATCTGGATACGTAGTATTTCTAATGTGTATATGTACACGTATATATTACACATATACACAGATATGCATATATATAATAAATATATCTATGTATATACATGTAACTGTACAAATGTGGGGCAGCTAGGTAGTGCAGCAGACAGAACACCACACTTAGAGTCAAAAAGATTCATCTTCCTGTGTTCAAATCCAGCCTCAGACACTTACTAGCAGCTGTATGATCCAGTTTCCTCATCTGTAAAATGAGCTGAAGAAGGAAATGACAAACTCTCTAGTAGTATCTTTGCCAAGAAATCCCTAAACGGGGTCACAAGAATCAGAAATGACTAATCAACTAAACAAACGTGGGTGTGTATTTTTAAATTATTCATAAAAATTCAATTTATTTTATTTTTTCTTTATGTATTGGAATGATTGTGTTTGTTGATGAGTATTAAGTTAACAATTATGAAAGGTTTTCGTTTTTTTGTTTTTAAGGAGCAAAAGATTTAACATGCTCCAATACTGACAACATTAAGGCTACTTTTGGGTTAAATTTCCTTTCGCTTCCATGCTCAAAATTCTTCAATGACTTCCTATTGCCTCCCAAATAAAGTCCAAACTTCTCACCCTCTAATTCAGGACTCTGATTTTGGCTCCAACCTATGTCTCCAGCCTTATCTCACAGCCCTCCATTCACCTGCTTTATACTCTGGCCAAACTATTCCATCAACACTGCTTGCTCAACTTTGCCTTTACTCCTGCTGCTATTTGTTATGCTTGAATTGAAATGCTGGCTTCTTCATATTGAGATCCTACAGGCTCTTCAAGACTCGGATCAAATACCATCTTCCCCTCAAGCCCTTCTCAGTTCCTTCAGCCAGGAACAATCTCTGCTTCCTTGGAATCATCCCAGCACTCTTCACCATTGTACCTGGTAGGATGGTTATCTGTGTACATGTTTTTCATCTTTAAGAGGCTTTACATTTCCTGAACAGAAAATTCGTGTTTGATTCATTTAATATTTCACTCATTCTCTAGTCTATTGCCTTGCATATAATAGGCACTTGATGAATCTCTGTTGAGTCGAATTGACACAGGCCTGACTATGTCATGACTCCACTCAAAAAGTTTTAGTGCCTCTAGGATAAAATATAATTTTTTTCACTTGACATTTAAAGCTCTTCAGGATATGACACCACCCTTTGTTTGCAGTTTTATTGCACTCTTGTCCCCTTCTCAGCCTAATTGGACTACTGTTCTTCAGTTTCATATTGCTCTTTCCTCCTATCCACATATTTTTGCACAGGTTCTTCCTCCTCCCAGCCTCCCCTGCTAGGAATGTCCTTCTACCACATCTCAGCCTGTGCATCTCTTTCTCTTCCTTCAAGTCTCAGTTCAGTTCAGTTGCCACTTCTCTCGTGAAGTTTTCTCTGATCCCTTAGCTAGGGATCTTGACTGAACTTCTTTTTGGCCAAAATGATATTCTACAAACTGACATCGAACTTATTTGTGCATGTGCCTTATTATTAGATTGTAACTATTGAGGACAGGGACTATGCTGTTTTTTCATCTTTCCATTCCTGGCTCACTGACTTGAATATAGCATATGCTTGGTTCAAGATTACCAAACTGAAGTGAATTGAGCTGAATCGAACAGATGTCCATCTGGATCCCAAGACCACTGGGAAGAATTGTATCTAATTCTTTGCACTACACTATATCACATTTAAATAGAACTGTTTAAATGCCCATACCATACAGTAAGCACATAGAGGCAGAGACTATATCTTGATCTTCTCTTTTCTTCGTGGTACCCAGCCCAGTACAGATTACAGCATAAATGCCCAATAAATCATTATCTATTTAACTTCTTATAGCTTCATGCAGTTCTCCATACAGAGCAAAACACAAATCAGTCACTTCTTCCTCTTTCAGTTCGTAGCTTCCTTAATCGAATAACATCAATGAGATATCTGTAAAGTTGTTTAACACAGTGCCTGGCAATAATAAGTGCTTAATAAATGCTTGCTCCCCTTCTTTTAGGACTTAGTTCTTGAACCATTTCCTAGGACAAGCCCTTATATCCTGAAGTCCTTAAATGCTCATATACCCCTCCTCCTCTCTCTCTCTTCATCTCCCTCCCTACTTCCCTTCATTCCTCTTTCCCTCCCTCCCCCCTCTCTGTCTGTCTGTCTGCCTCTCTCTCTCTCTACCCTTCCCCAGAATCCTTCCCCCTCTCCCCCCTCCTCAAGTTTCTTAATATTTACTTGCCAGTATGTATATTCCAATTCCTATTCCTTTATAGAATATAAGCTCCTTGAGCTGGGCGACTGTTTCATTTTTGTCTTTGTATTCTCAGTGAATTGTACTGAGTAGGCAGTTAATAAATGCTTGCAGTATTGGATAGAACCATATTGGAATGGTTCTTGCCTTCCCTGTGCTGCCCAGTGCCCAATCCACTGCCAATTTCTAGTGCATGCTGTTATTTTTAATATATCATCCATGACTACCGTGTACCCAAACAAAACCATATGCTATTATTTTTGGAGGCTATCGCCAATATGAAATGAATTCAGAAAACTTGGCTTTCAGCCTACTGAAACTTGAGTAATCAAGCAAGCGTATACAGTTGGTCTAGTTGGGAAATGTTCCTAAAGATGTGTGGCTCCCTTGGTTTTAGTTCCACATTCTTTGGGCATTTGGCTAGGCTACCTTGGACTTCAAGGCTCTAATAGTCTGGGAGCTGCAGAGTGTATTGAAATATTAGGAAATGCATCTCACTCTGAAATGTTCACACCTCAGTGAGTCCAATTCATTATCATGAAAATGGCTGTAGTGTTTGACAAAGGTACCCTGTACATTTTCAATAATCACGTTTTCTATTTTCACCTAACTTGTCATGAAGCAAGTTATGTATGTATAAACAAACAGTTTAGTACACAAATGACTATTCAGAAAAGGGCTCACCTTTGCATAAAAAAAAGGCATTAACATCTAGAAATCTGATCCTAATTTGAAACAAGGCAATTATCTGAATATTTCCTCCTTGCCTACAGTGCCTTCCAATGGTCCATGCCCATATTTTCCTTCTAGCTCCCTTTTACTACTCACCTTCTTTGAGAAAGTTTCCCTGAATCACTATAGTCCAAGGTTATGCCAATACGTTGAAATTGTGATATGGTTTATATCCATTATATTGCAGCAATTTACAGAAAACCACTGGCTCCAAAGAACCAGAAGTTACTGTCATCACACATAGGGCAAAAAAAAGAGGTGCATGGAGGATGTGAGGAAGCTGTAGCATGCAATTAAAAAGCATTTTGGAAGGAGAGTAGGAGTAAAGGTCATCATCAAGAAATTAGAGGCTAGGAAGAAAAAAATGACGAGAGCAAAGAATGACAGGGAGACAATCTGAGAGCAAAGGCTGTGTCAGAACAAAGTGTAGGTCTCCGGGATGCTGGGTAGACCCTCTACAGTCACCTTTAGGCAGGACATGGACAAGAGTATCCCAGAATGGGCAGGTAGGAATGGCTTAGGATTGTCACATTAGAGAGAATTCTAAAATCAGTCTGAGTAGAGAGATAGATGAGCAAATGAATCTATGATCTCGTTTTACTAGCATAGATTCTGAAGCATATACATGTAAATGTAATTTATACATAAAATGTATTTATACATATGCATATGGATATATACATGTGTGTATGTAGCTACATATGTCTATACATATGCCCATGTATAAACACACATATTAGCATGTATATGTAAATTGTTTGTGTTCTCTTGTCTTTTTATGTATGCGCCATGTTTCAATCTTCTCTCTCCACCTTACTAGATGTAAGGTAGGTATGGGTAGAGGCCATTTATTCTATTTGGGAAGGGGTACCACAGAGTCTGTACTTGTAAAATGCATAGTAAATGCTTGCAGAAATTTGCATGGTAGGATATAATGTTCCATAAAAGTGTTTGTTTTTTTTAAATTAGTGGATAGGGCACAAGAATCCAGAATGCTCGGGCTCCATGCCTGACTAAAATACTTCATCTTCTATGGGAATATAGTGTGATACAATGGAGAGAATCCTGGATTTGGAGTCGGAATCAAAAGATCTCTGGTGAATTCCCACTTTTGCTATTACGAGCAGTGTGATCTTGGTGAAGTCACTTCTTTTGGAGGCTCAGTTTCCTCATCTATAGAGGTGAGAAATAGCATATACATCACAGAGTTGTGAAAATAAAAGAAGATAATATGTATGAAAGACTTTGTAAATACTATAAAATGTGAACTATTATTATTATATTAATTCTATTGTTATATTATAATATATTTATGTAATATAACAACAATTATCATTGAAATCAGTCATGGGCCCAGCAGCATACTGAAAAGAATTGGAAACATTAGACATCAGCTTTTTCCAAAGTGTTTCCACTCTAGCTAAGAAGTGGGTAGAGTAACATAACAAGAAAAAGTTTAATCTAGAATGTCCTTGTGGTTAATTTATGGACCAAAGGCTATAAGCATAATCAGAATTTAAAAGAAAGGAAGATTAATGTGGTCAAGGGAAACTTGTACAATTCAGTTCTGGAGTTTCAAGGTACAAACAAAAATTATTTTTTCTTTCTTTCTTTCTCTCTTCCTTCCTTCCTTCCTTCCTTCCTTCCTTCCTTCCTTCCTTCCTTCCTTCCTTCCTTTTTTAAACCCTTACCTTCTGCCTTAGAATCAATACTGTGTATTGGCTCCAAGGCAGAAGAGTGGTAAGGGTAGGCAATGGGGATCGAGTGACTTGCCCAGGGTCACACAGCTGGGAAGTGGCTGAGGACAGATTTGAACCTAGGACCTCCCATCTCTAGGCCTGGCTCTCAATCCACTGAGCTACCCAGCTGCCCCCTGCAATATATTCTTAACAGCAGAGAGGCAGCCTTGAATTATGGCTGGAGAGCTGGTTTTAGAGACAGGAAGATAAATTAAATCCTTCCTCTGTCCCTTCCTGGCTAAGTGACACTGAACAGTTGTCTTAAATTCTCAGCATTACCCACAACTCTCCAAGACTAAGCTGCAGAACAAGGGCCGATCTGCCTTGGTAGAGGGTGCTCTCTAACCCAATTTAATCATAGACTTCTTCAAAAACATTTCTCAACAACTTAAGAACCCTTTTAGTCTATAGGGAGAAACATTCCTAATTCATTACAAGCAACTTTGAGTCAATTTGTAAATATTGACACACCTGAACCTAGATTCAAACCGAAACCCCTCAAGCACCTTTCTCTACCACACTAACTCCCTAAGTCAATTTTATTCCAGGTGACTGGCATCCCAAACCATATACCACCCCACTATTGAAAAGCAGGCAGGCTGATACAGTACAAGTCAGAAAACAGAACAACCCCCGTAGGATGTTTACTAACTATGAGCATATGTAGCTTGCAAGTATGTTTAATGAGCATGGACTCACTGAACATGAGTCCCAAGAAGCACTGCTTCCAAGAAATGGACACTATTTTCCATTAAACATGTATCAAGTAACAGGCTCCAAAGAGAGTCCCTATAAATTACCATTTTGTTCAATAAGCAGGCTGCTGCCTGAAAGGGCATGCACTAGATGATGTTTTTTAACCATTACAGGAAATATATAGCTGCTTTGTAGCTGGCATTTCTAGCATCTCTCAGAGATGTCAGATGGTGTGTTTTCTCATCCATGTCAAATGGTAGTTAAAGTTGGCATTTATTGAGTGACTTGCAGCCAGAGTTCCTTGCTGATTCTGTCAGGTCAGTCATCACAACATGCTCCAGGGTAAGGAATGCACAAGTTATTATCTCATCTTACAGGAAATACTGAAGCAGAGACACACAGGAAACTACCTGAAAGGCAGCAGGCTTGGTCTGGTCCAGTGTGCCCAGTGGCCCAGTGCCCTGAGTCTGAACAGCAGCAATGTGAAAGCCAAGGTCAATTGGAAATGCCAGAGTCAATGCTTCAGCTTCTCTCCATTTCTTGGTCTTCAGTATTAGCCATGAATGGAAGCATGGAGAAGATAAGACACGTGGAGAAATAGTCTTGGCTTCCCCCAGAGGCCGAAAAATCGGTCAAAGGCTCTAGTGGATGCAATATGGTACAACTGAAGAAGCCTGAAATACTACTATGCCATAGGAAATGGCAAGCAGGTTAATTTAATTTAATTTTTTAAAATCATCTTCTATCTTAGAATCAATACTCATCTTGTTTTCAAGGCAGAAGAGTGGTGAGGTCCAGTGTTGTAAGGGGTATTGACCCTTATTGGTTATTAGTATTGGTATTACCAATAGTTGTCACTGATGTGGATAGGTTCTTGAGAAAAAATGGCTGTCAAGTTGTTGAAGAAAACTCTTGGTCAGGCCAGTTCTATAAAACCTATTTATTATAACTATTAAAATTTGTATAAAAGGGAAAGTAAAAGAAAAATAAGTGTTGATAAGAAATATTCTTTATAACTAGTTAATTCTAATCCATACCCCCCAAACCTTTCTCGCATGAGAAGTCTTCTTGATCACCAAATGACAATCCTCCTTAATCTATACTGTCTAATTAAATATAAATTCTAACTTACTAAACCTATTTCCAAAAAATTATGAACTTAATGTTTATAGAAATCTGTCAACTTCCTTTCCCTTCAGCCAAAGATCAAACTCTGTGGGTCAGAGCAACAAGCTCTTCTCCTAGCAGTTGCCCTCTGTTGCCACCAGAGGAGTTCCGAAAAACTGCTGAGTAACTCTTCTGCTATCTGATCAGATGCCTTTCCAACTCCTTCAAAATCAAGTTGTTTCACATCTTCCACAGCTTCTTCGAGGCTGATCAGAGGAAAGACAGGAACAACCAATCTCCAAGTCTCTGTCCCAGAAGTGGTGTTGGTTTCTCAATTGATGCTCCCAAAGCACACTGCAAAATTACATTACAATTATCATTACACTAAGCAATTGAGATCAAATGACTTGCCCAGGGTCACACAGCTAGGAAATATCTGAGACCAAAATTTTGAATATTGAGCAAGTTAATTTAAAAAAAAAAACTTGAAAGTAGGCCAGCAATGTGGCTCAGTGGATAGAGTCAGACCTGGAGATGAGAGGTCTTGGGTCATTTTGTCAAATGATGTCTTCTCTAGTGTGGGGAGGGGAGGGAAGGGGGGAAATACTTGGGAACTTTTTTTTCACCTGAGAACTTTAATGCAACAAATATACATTTTTACATTTTTAATCAAATTTTTAAAAGGCAGAAAAATTCATAAAAATAAAGTAAAAAATTTTCAAAAGAAAATGCCTGGAGTCAAAAACCCAAGTTCAAATCTCAGTTATAGTACTATCTCTGTGACCATAACTTCTCTGAGTCACAGTTTCTTCCTCTGTGAATTGATGGTCTCCAAGGAACCTCCCAGCACAAAATCTATGATTCTATGATACAGTCTTAGGAACCCTTTCCAGGCCTCATGGAAATCATCCTGCCCTAGTTTGTGCCAATTATTGGATCTGAGAGGAGACTATGAGAAAATACAAATGAAGGAAGGGATCCTCTGGAGCAATCACATCAGCAAAGAACTTACTATGGGCTCAGTTTAGGCTCTGGCTCCCTCTTCTTTCCTATCTAAGTCACAGCATTGTTGTGAAACTCAAAGAACATAATTTGTATAAAGTGCTGTGCAAACTATGTAAATATCACTTACCAGTAATATTAGCAGATAGCCAAAAGTAACACTTTTCAAGCCCAAATTTGGTTCTATCTTCTCTAAGAAGGAGAAGTGAGCCTCTCTCAAAAAAAAGAGATCATTTTCAGGAACATTACAGGTCAGCTGTTGCATCTCATTTTGCAGAGGAAGAAACTGAGTCCCAAGGAGATTGGGTGACCTACCCAAGGTCACAAAAGTAGTCATTAACAAAGTTGTCACAAAGTCAGGTCATCTAACTCGAGCCTCAGTGCTTCCCCTCTAGCTCTCCCCTTTATATCATGTTCTATCAGAATTTAAACTTCTTTCAGAACCAGGAGGACATTGTACACCATAATAGTCATATTGTATGATGATCCTCTGTGAAGCGTTAACTATTCTCAGCAATGCAATGATCCAAGGCAATTCCAAAGATTTCATCATGAAAAATGCTATCCACCACCAGAGAAAGAACCAGTGGGAATCTGAGCAGAGTTCAAAGCATATTTTTTCAATTTTATTTATCTTGTCCTTTTTTGTGTCTGTAGTTTCTTTCATAACAGGACTAATATGAAAAGATGTTTTGCATGATTACATGTGTATAATCTATATC
Organism: Gracilinanus agilis; assembly: GCF_016433145.1. Taxonomy (NCBI): domain Eukaryota; kingdom Metazoa; phylum Chordata; class Mammalia; order Didelphimorphia; family Didelphidae; genus Gracilinanus; species Gracilinanus agilis. The sequence continues at coordinate 337,419,559 of NC_058130.1, read as the reverse complement.
AAATAGCTTGCCTTCTCAACAAGGGGGAAGAGAAAGAAGAGAAGGAGAGATTTTGGAATTCAACACTTTAAATAAGAACAAATGTTAAAAATTGTTTTTAATTATTATTGGAAAAAATAGTATAAGCTCCTTAATCAAGAATCAGAGATGATTCCTTTTTTGTCTTTGTATCCCCTGTAATTAATATAGTGCTCTAAATGCTTGTCAAGTAGTTGAATGCACAATGCAACCCCTTTTTCCCCCAATTGCTCTCTCATAGCTGCCTCCGAATGATAGGACTGAAGCCTCTATGTCCCAAGTAGGACTTGGAAAAGCTAAAGAGAAACTCCTAGTCCTAGGCCAGACATTAGATTTGGCCTCTTGGACCTCTAACTCAAGGATTTTTAACTTGGGGTCCATAAACTTAAAAAAACTCTTGTTTTAATTACTACAATTCAACATAATTGCCCTCCTTCATAATCATATTTTACTTAATGTCATTAAAAGCATTATTCTGAAAAAAGGCTTTACCAGACTGAAAAGGGGGTTCATGACAGGACTTAGTCTAAGAGATTCAACTCCTAATGACAAAACATGTCAGTTATTGATTACACACCAAAGTGGAACTACTGTTGAATTAATTATCACATTTCTCTTTGGCATGTCTGCTTTTTGCCTCTTAACTCTGCCAAATTCTACTAGCAAAATGCCTTTTCTTCTCTCATCAATATGGTGGTTCCTCCCTTGCTGAATCCTCATTACCCCCAGGAATATATTTGGAGAACTCTTCTCTGAGGTGAATGTTCTTCATTCTGTCTTTTAGAATCTTCATTGATCCCCTGAGCTTGACATAGGCAGATTCACCATCTTAGAGACTTCATTCAAAACAGGTCTCTTTAATTAATTGGTCCTGGGAAAAGGGGCCAGATGTGTTGGGGGTGGCCCTGAAGAAAAATAAATGTATCATAAGAGGGGGTGAGAAAGGGATTCGAAAAACAGATTATCTATCCTTCTGCTTTCCTTTCTTTCCCATCCCTCAGAAGGTTCCCTTTGCTGCTCTGGGGAAAAGTAACAATGAACAAATAATAATAAGTGAACAATTAATAAAAATTAATGAGTAATTAAAAATTAACAGTTAATAATAATAATATATTTTAATGCTTTAGGGCTTGCCAAGGGCTTTATAAACATCATTTCATTTTATCGTCAAAATCTGAGAGATATGTTACTATTTTAGTTATGCCTATAACTATGTTCTTTTATTTAAGATACTTAATGGATCCACAGAGAAAGCATGAAAAGAAAACAAAGAATATTGTTTTGGGGTTGAGGATCGGGGTTTGAATCCTGATTCTGCCAGCAGTCATCACTACATGAGGAGCTTTTGGCTCTTCATGACTCTTTCTCATCTTTAAAATGAAGGGTGTGGCTCACTGGCCTTTTTTTTTTTTTTTTTTAAACAAAATTAGTTCTAGGAAGAGGAGTGATAATTGGGTTTAAGTGACTTGCCCAAAGTCACATAGCTAGGAAGTATCTTGAAGCCAGATATGAAACAAGGGCGACTCAGTAACTTCTACGGACTAACATCTTCTGATCTTAATTACGAATATATACTTGCCTCCTAATTCTGCTTCCTGGCACAGAACCAGACCTCTAGATCCCAGGTGGAAGGAAGAAGAGGTAACACACACCTTCAAATTCATCCTGGGGACCTATCGCACATGTAAGTACTGGGCATCAGGCTTGCTTGGAACCTGAGTTTCCATGAGGATATCTTTGGTTATTTGGTTGGTTTATTTCTTCCATTCAGGGCCAGGAAAAGGTTTGACCCCTTCTGGAATTATGTTCTTTGAGTTTCATGTTGGAAAATGACTGCTGGCAAAATGCAACTTCCTCATTCAAAATAAAACAGCTTGTAAAAGGGGCTCATTAGATTTTTGGACATCAAACAGCTATTACAAAGGAGACTGTGAATGATTTTCAGCACAAGGGAGATATAGAAGCATACGGAGTAAATTTCCCTTCAAAATGCACATGGTCTTTAGAACCTGGTGCTAGCAAAACACAAATTGGGTTACACCCAACCAAAATGGTTGGAGGCATTTGGCTGAACCCAAAATGCCAGCAGTCTTCCCAATGTGAAATGCAGCAGGGCTGATTTTCCAATGCAGCCAGATTGCAGGTTGCTAGGGGGGAATCTCATTATGTCATCCCATGGAAGAATCTGTCCAAACATGCCAACTTTTCTACAGTGGGATCAAAGACTTACTCCTCTCTTTCATCTTTCCTTCTCTTTGGTATCCCAGGGTTTCTAAGTCGTTAGATGGGGCTCATGCTTTCCACTGGGATCAGCAGAGTTTATCAGCTTGCCTAGGGTAGGATGAGTAACCCAGGTTGCATAAACAAATATCGGCAGGTACATGGAAGCTGATAGATTGACTAATTACCCACTGTCATAACAGCAATTTGATGTAGGGAACTGGAGGCATTAGATGACCTTATTCTGGCTCAGGAAGATGATGTCTTCTACCACTATCAAGCTGAACAAGTATTCTGCCTCTAGTTTTTAAAAAATAGCAATTGCAATTAAATGTTCTATTGTAAAATTGCTTGAGATAATAAAATGGTTTCCTTTAACCAACTCCATGAAGCCTCTGGTGAGGTCTCAGTATGCCAGTTTATAAGATTTGGAAAATGATATACAATGAGGGTGATTTGCTTAAGTAATACAATAAATAGGTGAAAGGGCAAGAATTATAAATTCTCTGTCTACCTTCTGGCTCTGAACTTTGTTTTCATAGTTCATCTCCGTTTTATTGGTTTAAAGCCCCCAATTTTATAATTCTTTACTAGGCACATAGTAGGTGTCCATAGGTTTCCAATGGGTTGTCTTCTTTTTTTAATCTTTATTTTTTAATTTAAAAAAATACCTATTATTTATTTATTTTAAATATTCTTTTCTTTTAGCAGGCAATTAATATGATATTAATTGAATATGTGAAATTGTGCAAAAAAGATTTCCACATTAGCCATATAAATTTTTTTTAATAAAGTGAGAAAATTATGTGCAGTTTGCACTCAGAGTTCATTAGGTTTCTCTGTGGAAGTGGATAGCATTGTTCTGAAATGAGTCTTTTGGAACCATTTTGGGCCTCTGTATTGAGCAGAATAATCAGGCTGTGAATTTCATAATTGATCATCATTACAACATTGCTGTTACTGTACACAATAAATTTCTGGTTCTTCCTACTTTACTTTGCATCAGTTCATATAGGTCTTGCCATGGTTTGTATAGTTGTTGTTGTTGTTTTTTCTGAAACCATCCCCTGCCTTGTCATTTCTTTTAGCACAATAGTCTTCCATTACAATCATGTGCCACAACTTGTTCAGCTATTCCCCAATTGTTGAGCATTCCCTAAATTTCTAATTTTTTGCTACCTCCAAAAGAGCTGTTATTTATAATTTTGTACATATTGGTCTTTTCTTTTTCTTTTGTCTGTTTGGGGTAAAGACTTAGTATTGGTATTACTGGATCAAAGGGTATTCACAATTTTATAGCCCTTCTGGCATAGTTCCAGGTTGTTCTCCAGGACTATTAAACCAATTAACTTTTCCACAAACTGTTCATTAATGTTTCTATTTCCCCTTATTACTTCCAACATTTGTCAATTTTGATAGGTGAGAAGTGGTACCTCAGAGTAGTTTTAGTTTGCCTTTTCCAAATCAATAGTAATTTAGACCATTTTCCATATGACTAGAGATAGCTTTGTTTTCTTCTGAAAACTTTCTGTTGCTGTCCTTTAATCAGTTATCAATTAGGGAATGGCTGTTATTATAAATTTGACTTAGTTACATATATAGGAAAAATGAGTCCTTTACAAGAGAAATTTACTTTAAAAATGTTTGCCATTACTTCATTATCTATGATATCTTTTTGCAAAGTGTAGTTTCCCTGATTATCTCTTTCAATTAGGTCTAATTTTGCTTTTGCTTTTTTCTGAGATCATGATTGCCAACACTGCCCTCTTCACTTTGGCTAGCATAAAAGACTCTGCTCTAGCCCTTCATTTCAACTCTGAGTGTTTTTCACTCCCAAATGTGTCTAATGTCCATAACATTGTTGGATTCTGGTTTCCAAGGCATTCTACTATCTGCTTCTATTCTATGAATTAGTTCAAACCATTCACAATAACAGTTATGATCACCAGCTGTGCATTTCCCTCTATTCAATTTTCTTTAGTTTTTCCTTCTCTCTCTCTTTTTTATTTTATCCTTCCTCAAAAGATTATCTTGCTTCTAACCACTGCCTCCCCTGTTATTATCCTCCACCAGTCTCTTATTCTCTTACCTTCTGACATCCCTATTGGAAAGATAGATAGATTACTATATCCAACTGTGTGTGTGTGTGTGTGTGTGTGTGTGTGTGTGTGTGTGTGTTTCTTTGAACCAATTCCAAGAAGAATAAGGTTCCAACATTGATCATCTCTCCTCCCATTTCCCCCTCTACTATAAAAGCTCTTTCTTGCTTATCTCCTTTATGTGAGAAAAATTTCCCCATTCTACCCCTTCACTCCCCCTTCTCCCAGTGCATCCCTCTTTATTATTCTTACATTCTTTTTTGAAGATCATTCCAATATAATCTACTCACACCCATGTCCTCTGTCCAAGCAGACTCCTAACTGAAAATAATGACAAAGTTCTTAGGAGTTATATATATCATCTTCCTGTATATGTAAAATGTAAACAGTTTAACTCCATTGAATCCTTATGGTTACTCTTTCAGGTTTGCCTTTTCATGATTCTCTTGAATCTTTGGTTTGAATGTCAAATTTTCTGCTCAATTCTAGTCTTTACATTAGGAATGTTTGAAAGTCCTCTATTTCATTAAGTATCCATTTTTTCCCCTGAAGGATTTCTACCCAGTTTTTCTGGTTAGGTTATTCTTGGTTGTAATCTAAGCTGCTTTGCCCTTCAGAATATTATAAGAAAGCTACTAAATCTTGCATGATCCTAATCATGGTTCCAAAATATTTGAATTTTTTTCTTTCTGGCTGTTTGAAGTATTTTTCTTTGACACACGAGCTCTAAAATTTGTCTATAATATTCCTGGGAATTTTCATTTGGGAATCTCTTATAGAAGGTGATTGATTGGTAGATCATTTCATTTTCTATTTTATCCAAGTCATTAGAGCAGGGTTCCTTTATAGTTTCTTGAAATATTAAGCCTAGTGTCTTTTTTTTAATCTCCAGGTAGTACAACAATTCTCAGATTCCTTCTTCTCAAACTATTTTCCAAGTCAATTATTTTACTAATGAGATAATTCACATTTTTTCTATTTTTCATTATTTTTATTTGATTTTATTGTTTCTTGATGTCTCATGAAGTCATTATCTTCCACTTGCCCAATTCTAATTTTGAAGAAATTGTTTTCTTCAGCGAACTTTTGTATCTCTTTTTCCATCCAGCCAATTCTGTTTCTTTTTTTAAAATAATATTTTCTTCAGTATTTTTGTGCTTCTTTTACTAGACTGTTAATGCTCTTCATCATTTTCATTTCTTTTCCTAATCTTTTACCTACCAGTTTTATCTCTTTTAGGAATTCTTGTTGGACTTGGTTCTAATTAGCCTTTTTCTTTGAGGCTTTTTTGTAGCTATTGTCTTCTTCTAAGTTTATGCCTTGGTCTTCTCTGTCACCATAGTAGTTGTTATGGTCAAATTCTTTGTTTGCTAATTTTTTCCATTTTTAATTTGGCTAAAATTGGGCTCTGATCACCTAGGAATAAGGAAGTGCTTTACAAAGTTTTACGCTTTTACATGTGTCCACTTTTGGAGCTAGTTCTGGGGGTCTGCAAATTTTGGGTGTTTCCAAAGTGGTATTATGCTGGGAGAGGTGTGGTCTCTGCTATCCTGATCTACTCTAGTCTTTACTCAGGAAGAGCCTTTGCTCCCCAGCAACCACAAATAATAGTGCTCCTCTTGGCCCAAGTACTGTTACCAGGGCCCCTACTCCCTTGTGACAAATCATAAGAATTCCTGGCCATTAGAGTTTTCAATCAGTGCTAGCTGCACCCAGGACCAGCAAAGATCCCCATAATCTCATTCTGATGACTTGTCTGACCTGACTCCCTACCATCTCTGGACCAAGAGGTCCTGAAGTTGATTCTCTAGCTGCTATTATTGCCACCTCCAAGGCCCATTGTTGATGCTTATACCACACTCTAGACAAGTGTCCACTCTGGTGTTACAGACCTCTCCTACAGTACCTCCCAAGTTGTCTTGAAAGGGAAAAATGTGTCTCTCTTACCTTTTGTTGGCTCTTCCACTTCAAAATTTTATTTGAGGTATTATTTTAAAGCTGTTTGGAGAGGAGTGTTGGGAGAGTTCAGCAGAGACCTAGTTAGTGCTCTTATATTTTGGTTATGCATTCCTGTTTCTAATTTTGATGTGCTTAGTGGTGTATTCCAATATCTGGGTTTGGGGCGGGGTTGGTTTTTTGGAGGGGAATCATGAGTAAAGATATATCTATAATTCAAGAATATTTCAGGATGTTCAACTTGTTGCATCCAGAGATGAAGAGGGCATTTTTTTTTTAACCTTGAATTTGTGAGGTCAACTAAGAATAGGCCCTGACATAGACCAGTGATGGGCAAACTATTCCCCAAGTGCCAGATGTAGTTTGCCTATCACTGTCTTAAGCAATTCCCTAATCACTATGCTCCCACATCCAGATGTAGTGATTAGGGAATTGCTTAAGGCAGTGATGGGAAAACTATGGCCTGGATCTGGCCCATGGGGAATAGTTTGCCCATCACTGATCTAGATTATATTATACTGAGTGGGGAGACAGGAACAATAGACTGTTCTCAACTTAGCTCTGAGATTGAAGAAAAATCTGGGTTGATTTGGGGATTCTCTAGATTTTCGGGTAGTTTCATAAGCCTGGAAACCTCGAAAAGTTCAGTGACACCAAAGGATAATAGGATCATCCTACTACCAACAGGGACTGCATAAAAAGAAAAGAAATAAGTATTCATTAAGTGCCTACCACATGCCAGTCACTGGACTTTATAAATGTTATTGAATTCAACCTCATCATTTTGCAAATGAAGAAACTATAACCAATAGAGACTAAATTATTTATATAAGACTCCACATGTAGTATTTAAAGGAAAGATTGGAACCTAAGTCCTTCAAATTCAGAAACTTCAGAAACAGAGTTCTTTCTATCATATCACACTTAAGATCTAAGTCACACAAAGCCTATTAAATAGTAATCCAGATTTCCCTGGGTCTGAAAAGAAAACCAATACATATTCCCTAGAGTTATCCAGGTGCTAATGAGTACATATCATGTGTTTTATAGACAGAATTCTTCATCAGATATGTCTTAGATTAGATGGATTTTGAAGTCCCTCCCAACTCTGAGATTCTGTAATGGCATAACTATCTTAGACTTCAGGGTTAGATTCTATGGTTTCTCTCATTCCAAGAATCCTGAGATAGGCTGGTCATGTCCTAACTCAGAGAATTTGTTTGAAATAAGAACAATTTTAGAAACATGATGACTAGAACAAATAAATAGTTCATTATATCTAGTTCCATGCAATGTGTCTGGAACATTCCAGTATATACCCAAATCCTAGGATTTAGGTACTTTGCCTAGGAACATTTCTTTTGAAGTTTTATCAAGACAATAAATAGTAAATACATCTTTCTTTCTTTCTATTCTGCAAACTTATATGACTTTGCCTGACAGTTCAAAATTAATTATCTCTCATTCAGCTGATAGTACCTTGAGGCTCTCTTTAGACACTCATTTAATCCTTACTTCTTAGCAGGGAAGGAGGTGATGAATTATAACTGTCACTACTTCCTAGGTGGAGGAACTAAGGTCATAAACAAAATGCTTGGGGAAGAAAAGTGAAAGAAAAAGAAACCTGAGCCTAGGGACCACCAACTAGTTAATAATAACCCCAAAATAGAAAGGTTGGGCCCCCATCTTGGGCCATGACCTATCTTAAAATAACCTCTCTCCTTCCATTGAGAATGGGTTGGTGATATCTGTCCAGCTGAGACATTATGAGAATTAATGAAGTTTCTGAAATTTATTTTGAAGTCCTAGGAAAAGGGACCTTAGGAAACTCTGGAATGAATGTTATGGCAGACATGAAACATCTAGGGTTAGTACCAAATGCAAATGAGATAACTGTTAATAGTTTCTCTTATGTTAGAAAACTTCTGAGCCTTATTTCATTCCATTTCTGAAGATGAAACTTTTAGAGAATGGGTTAGAGAGGTGTCATTGTAGAAAGACCACATTAAACTTAAAGTCCAAAGATCTGGGTTCAAATCCCTGTCCTACCATGTAGATAGCAAGGTCTTTCAAGGCAGATAGTTTTCATTTATATATGTGCTGAGCACAATGCCTAAAACACATCAGATGTTCAGTAGATATCTGTCAAATTGAAATCACAATTTTGGGGAATCTCAGGTTCTTCAGTTATAAAATGTAAGCATTAGAGTAAATGATGTACCCAGTCCTCTTTAGTTCCCACATTCAGTGATCTTTATAAAAAAAACTAAAATACTAAACCTAACTTTATAGCAGTGCTCCTTCTTTCATGTGTGCCAAGCTAAGGAAGGGCTAAAAGGTTAACCTGAAATCCTTCCATGCCCAGAGCTGGCAGCCTTAGTAGGTATCCCTTTGAGAGGTACTTTTGACCTGTATCTTATAAGCTCTGTTAACCATACTAGAGATGACATGCCATTTAATTAGAGCAAATATACTAATATCAAACAGCGGTGACTCCAGCAGAGAAATAACCCAACAGTCCTGCTGGGGTGATGCCAGGATGCTCATGGATGCTCATTTGTAATCTGAGCCTACCTGCGTGAGCCCATAATCAAGGTGGTAATTAGCAGTTTGCTCTTTTTCACATTTATTCTCAGGTCTAGAGTCAAGGGCCTGGACTATTACCCCTGACAAGCCAGGGGAGGCTGCCAACAGGCACTCGGTGGCTCAAACAATTAGAACATTTCCTTAAACAATGTTGACAGACCCCTGTCTTTCATTAAGCTGCTGGGAAGTCTATCCTTTGATGCATCCCAAGGGGAAAATCAGGAGTGAAGGAGTTTGTTTCTAGACAATTCAACAGGAACCAAATGAAGAAGTACCTGAGGAATGATAATTAAATCATTTTGCCAAAGAGTGAATTTAGATAAATGCCTCGAGCTGGTCTATACAAATCAGTCTGGAAAATCCTGTTACAGCCAAGGGAATCGTGTGGTTTTTTGTGTTGTTGCCATATTTGGAATTCATTTTTCTTAGTATTTCAAGTATTTAGGAGACTTTTTTTAACTGAAGCTCTCACATACATTAACATTTATATAAGGGCAGCTAGGTGGCTCAGTGGATGGATAGCCAGAAGGTTCTGGATTCAAATCTAACCTCAGACACTTCCTAGTTATATGACCCTTGGCAATTCACCCCAAATACCCAGCCCATACTATTTTCCTGCCTTGGAACTGATACTTAGTATCAGTTCTAGGACAGAAGGTAAGGCTTTTTAAAAATGTATATAGTACTTAAGAATAGCAATGAACTTCATGTTTATTCTCTCCTTTGATCTTCAAAGTAACCTTGTGAGGTAGGTACTATTAGTATCTCCATCTTAAAGATAAGAAAACTGAGGCTGAGAGGTCAGATGACTTGCCCAGGACCACAAAACTAGAGTATCCTAAGGTAGCATTTGAACTAAATTTTTCCTGTTTCTAAGCAAAACTCTCTGTTCTCTCTATCACTTGGATACTTCTCTTGCTTTTTTTTTCCTTTTAAAAAAATTTTATTCCTTTAAAATTTTTTCTTTCCTTTAAAAAAATAGCTGTAATTTCCCAAAGTCTCCCACTACTTCAAGAGAATTCTCCCTTTTAACAAATATAGTCAAGAAAAACAAATCAGTACCATGACCGTGTCTAAAAATTTATGCCCAACTTGATACATTCCTTTATTTTACCACATCTCTGCTGAAAAAGGAGAGGCATATTTCACTGTTATTCCTCTGAAGTTATCATTCACTACTATATTGAACAGAGTTTTAAAATCCTTCAATGTTGTTTTCCTTTACATTATTGGGATCTTTCTGTAAATTGTTGCTTTTTTCTGTTTTGTATCAGTCATACAAATATACCCATGTTTCTAGATTCTTCATATGCATCATTTCTTATACCATAGTTATGTTTTATTGTTTTCTTACTGACCAGCCATTTTCAGTTGGGTCTGACTCTTTTTGACCCCATTTAGGGTTTTGTTGGTAAAGATATTGGAGTGGTTTGCCATTTCCTTCTCTAGTTTGTTTTACAGATGAGGAAACTGAGGCAAAATTCAGTGACTTTCCCAGAGTCACATAGTTAATAAATGTCTGAGGCTAAATTTGAATTCAAATCTTCCTGACTCTAGCTCTGGTGTTCTACCTACTGTACCACCTAGCTGCCCAAATATTCTTTTTCTTTCAAATATCATAGTTTTTTCCTTCCTGCTCTTTGTTGCCACAGAAGGGCTGCCATACATATTTTTATGAATAAAAGATCATATCTTCTCTGGAAACAACAGTCAAATGGCATCTGATGGTGTGAGCATTGTTTCAACCCCTCCTTTGAGATGTCATGACACTTGGATTCTTCATCTGTATTTTGGGGTGCAGGGCAGCTAGGTGGTTCAGCCTATAATAGAGCATTGGATTTGGAGTCATGAAGTTCTGCATTTGAACTTTGAACTCTGCCTCAGACACTAACTACTCTGTGACCTTGGGCAACTTATCTAATCTCTTTTGTCCCCAATTTCCTCATTTGTAAAATGAAGGGTTTGGACTCATTGACTTATAAAATGTCCTTTTCAATTAAATGGATGATTCTATTACCCTAAAAACGAATTAATTTAAGTCAATTTTAAACTGGTAAAAAGAATGAATTCTACATTATCTTGCCAACAGTTCAGACTTGAGAACTGACTACTGATAACCCCTTCTTGGGATGAAACATTTGTCTGTGTTCCTTCACCTTTTGACAAATAAAATACTCCTCAAAAGAAAGTCAGGGTTTTCTTGGTCTGTTTTTTTTTTTAATGGGTTTTCCTGAAGTCAATTCAAGGATCTCTTTGATCAGTGTCACCTTAAGCAGCCTTCAGATCTTTAAATACTTTGAAATGATTCTCTCTTTTCCTGAGATGTCAAGGTACTTTATGTACCCTAACTCATTCAATTTCAAGGCAGCCCTCAGAGAGTTTAAGTATAATTATTATCCCTATTTTGGGGATGGGAAAAACTGAAGTAGAAGCCTCATGATAAAGTTTCCAACACTAGAAAACACCTAGAGGTTGACAAAAAGCATAGTGAAGAGCCCCCCGTATTCATGCCATCTGGTTAATAGTTAAGAGCCAGGAGAAGAAAAGACTTAGAGGGGGACACAAAATCTGTCTTCCAGTCCTTGAAGGCTTCTCATAGGGAAGAAAGATTACTCAGAGTCAACCACAACCCTTTATTGGATACTTAAATGTGCACAGGCACTGTGGCTAAGTCTAGAAAAATAAAAACAAGTAAAAAGAAAGACAACCTCCAGTCTTGAAGGAACTGACAGATGATATATAAAGAAGGGTGGAAGAGAGAAAGAAGACTGTACCCTCATGTGTGGGCATGATGGAGAAAGTCAGAGAAGCCAAGAGTGGGGTCTAGAGATGAAAGAGGTTGTGACTGACCTGGGCACCTTGCTTAAAATGGAGGTTCTTGGAGGAGTCACCAAATCAGAGGAAGGGGCCATAAGAGAAGAATTTTAAGGAGAAGAATTAAAAAAAAAAATTAGAGTGTTCCAAAAACAAATGGGTCCCTCCTAAGTATAAATCTTCAAGCAAAGGCTGGATGCCCATTTGTCAGGAATGTTGCAGATGGAATGATTATTCAGGAATATCCTGGATGGGATGGTCTCTGAAGTCTCTTCTCAAATGGTCTAAAATTGATTGCTGCCCAAGTAATGCCTACACTGTCTGGCTATTAGTTTCCTGCCCAAGCTATTCTATCACACTTAATTCCAATTAATTTTTTTTAAACCTTCCATCTTGTAGTCAATACTGTGTATTGGCTCCAAGGCAGAAGAGTGGTAAGGATAGGCAATGGGGGTCAAGTGACTTGCCCAGGGTCACACAGCTGGAAGTGTCTGAGGCCAGATTTGGACCTCCTGTCTCTAGGCCTGGCTCTCAATCCACTGAGCTACCCAGCTGCCCTCTTCCAATTAATTTTTATTTTTAACCTTTGCCTTCCATCTTAGAATCAATAGTGTGTACTGATTCCAAGACAGAAGAGTAGTAAGGGCTAGGCAGTGGAGGTTAACTTGTCCAGGGTCATACTGTTAGGAAGTGTCTGAGACCAGATTGAACCCAGGACTTCCTGTCTCTGAATTCACTGAGGCACCTAACTGTCCCAATCTAATTACTTCTTAAACCCAGTCATTCAAAATACTAAATGTTCTGTACAAAACAGATACTAAATGTTTGAATAGAGTGCTTTCAGTTCCTAGCCTGAGGCTCTCAAACTTTCTTTGGCATGAGAAGGCCAGATTTTATTCATTTTCAGAGTAACTTTTCCCCCTAGCTGACAACAAGGTTAAACTGTAAGATATATATTCTATCAAAAGCACTTTGGGCATTTAAGTACGCAATAATCTGTGTCCTTCTTCAATATAGGGTCTTGAAGAGCTTTTAATCATTTTTTTTAAATGAAGCCAAAATGAAAATGTGTCACAGCAAAAGACAAATAGCCGAAAGCATTTGAATTACTTGGTGCCAATAGAACCCAACTTTCCATAGTTGTTTCAGGGAATGTCTTGGCTCATTTGCTCTTGGCCAGGAGGTAATTCTTTACTCCAGTTGTAACTAGCCTGCCTGAGTGCTCATTATCTCATATCCCCCATTTCCTAATCAATCACCTCTCTGGTTGTCCTGTCCAGGTCTATTCTATTTAAATGTCAGCTAAAGTTAGAATTTGTTTAAAAAGCTGGGGTCTCCTTATCTTTAGTTCCATGTTAACCTTGTCTCATCATTTTTTTTCCAGAAATTGTTACGGTAACTGAGGATTTTCTAATAATGTCAGAATCAGGGCTTGCACTGCATTTTGATGAGAGTTCCCTTTTAATACTGGACACTAGATAAAAATGAAGATGCTGCAATTTGCTCCTAGCCATCTAGAAATAGAGAGTTTTATTTTTAGATTTCTAAGTGCCTTCATAAGACTGTACAATTTTTCCAGTTGAAATGACATTTCATAAAGCTGACATTCTCTGAAAGGAGTGGAAAGGATTTTATCAGAGAAGGGAATCCAGAAGGGTAGCTTAGTCAAATAGCTCCATTCTATCTACACCAGGCTTGGTGGTGGTAGCTGGCTTCTTTGTTTACTTTTTTGGAAGACAACAGAAATTCTTTACAACTTTCTCTACAAATTCAGTCAAGGAGAAAATGTTATCATTTATCTATTTGGGGAAATGTCCCAATGTTCATTAGTCCAATGTTTGTCTTCCCAAGTTGTCCAGAAGTTTTTCAAGGGAAGATCAATTGCGAGGTTGACCTTATATCTTTTGTACCTCTCTCTCCTTCCAAACACATACACACCCTCCTCCCAAGCCTCTGGGAGAGGGAAAATAAAGTCTCCTGGCCTAGCAGTACAGCAGAAAGATTCCTGAATTTTGAATTATGGAATGTGGGTTTGAATGTCAACTCTGCCACCTATTATGTATGTTGCCTTGAACCAATCACCCCATCTGCCTCATCTTTACTGTTGCCAATCCAAACATTATAGTCTCTAGCTGTCACTCCAGATGCTTCTCCTATACTAGAGAGCAGACTCTCTTGCCTCATGCCCATGTTATCCTCACTAAAAACACCTATATGAAAAGAGATTCCAGGTAACCCTACTGTGGAATGATGGAAGAGTCACCCCAGGTTTTTGAGCTCCAAGATTGTTCTGTAGCAATGTTCATTCAGTCCATATCCTTGTTCCTTTCCACAATACCACCCCCTTACTCCAACCACTAGCATCCTAAGCTACCAGATGCTCACAGGAAGTGGGATGAATAGAGATGAATTATTCTATTGGCAGACATTTCTTCACTCATTTCTGATACTGTGAATCAGTTCCTTCTTTAGTTTCTTAGAAACTTCTAAGTTTCTGCAGCTCTTCTTTGAGGAAATGAATAGAAGATTTTTCATGAAAGAGTCTTGTAGAACATTCACCAAGTAGCTTTGAGGAACATCAGCTAGATGATCATTGTAATCCTCAGCAATACATGGCATCTTCAGCCTCTCTGCCAAGGAGCTTTATGGTAACATATCATGGCAGATATTTTGAACTATTTACTCCTATACCCCAACCAGATCAGATCTGACTATGTTCTGTTTCCTCAATTCTCTCTAGCTCTGGCAGATTGAATTTCTAAAGGACAGCTAACTACTTCTATTCTAATGATTCTAGGTGTATCTCTGAAGGACTGGGGTCTTTTCTAGTACTGTCACTCACAAGACCACTTCTAATGTTTTCCAGACAGATTCTGTTAGCCATCCAGATTTAATTAACTTTTTTTTTGAAGAGGGGGGTCAAAATTGATCTTCATTAATTTTTTTAAAGTTTATTTTCCCTATTAAGTGTAACATCAATTTTCAACACGTTTTCCAACATTATAAGATCCAAACTGTCTCCTCCCTCTCTCCTTTCCCTTCCCTCTTCCAGTGTTGTAAGCAATTTAATATTGGTTACACATGCAAAACATACTTCCATATTGTTCATTGTTATAAGAGAATATTCATATAAAATGAAAACTCCCAAATAAAAACATAAATAAACTAATGTGAAAAATAGTGTGCTTTGAGTTGCATCTGACATTCTTTCATTTAAAATTTTTATTTTGAATATTTTCCCCCTAGTTACATATTTTCATGTTCTTTCCCTCTCCCCCAAGCACCCCTATGCCCCACCTTAGCCAATGCACAATTCCACTGGGTTTTACATGTATCATTGATATGACATTCTTTCTCTGGAGGTAGATCACATTCTTTGTCATAAGTTCTTTAGCATTGTCCTTGATAATGTATTGCAAAGAGTAGCTAAGTCTTTCACAGTTGTTCATAATACAATATTGCTATTACTGTGTACAATATTCTCCTTGTTTTGCCTATTTTGCTTTGCATCCATTCACGTAGGTCCTTCAAGCTTTTCCTGAAGTCATCCTGCTCATCGTTTCTTATAGGACAATAGTATTCCATTGCCACAATTTGTTCAGCCATTCTCTAATTGATGGACATCCCCTCAATTTCCAATCCACAAAAAGAGCTGCTATCAATATTTTTGTACAAGTAAGCCCTTTCCCCTTTTTTATTATCTCTTTGGGATACAGACCTAGTAGTGGTATTGCAGGATCAAAGAGTATGCACAGTTTTATAATGTTTGGGGGATAGTTCCAAATTCCCTCTAGAATAGTTGTATCAGCTCATAACTCCACCAACAAAGTATTAGTGTTCCAATTTTGTCACATCCCCTCCAACATTTATCATTTTACTGTCAGACTGGCCAATCTGATGGGTGTCAGGTAGTACCTCAGAGTTGTTTCAATTTGCATTTTTCTAATTAAGAGTGATTCAGAACATTTTTATATTGTGTTATTGGAAATTTTGTACTTTTAAAACTATATTACCCAGCAGCCCACTGACTTCCTGTCGTTACATACTGACATAGGGAATAAATTTGGTGGATTTCTGGGGCTAGCACTTTTCCCTTGCTATGAGGACAGCTTTGAACATGGGACTTTTGAACAGGTCAATTAGCTTGGCACATGGTTTTATTTTGTTCCTTATTTATTCCTTTATTTCTAGTGATTATTAATAAATCTTATGAAAGCATAATATTTAAAGTTATTATATATTAATTTTAAATTTCACAATATGATTATTAATAACTGATTTCTTCATCTGCTTATTCTTATCCTTTGACCATTTTGGGGACTGGACACAATTGGGGAATGCCTTATATTTTATAAATTTGACTTACTTCTTTTTAATTTTGAGAAATTATACTTTTATCAGAGAAACTTGTTATAAATTTTTTTTACAATTTGTTGTTTCCTTTCTCATCTTGGTTATATTAGTTTTGTTTATACAAAAACTTTTAAATTTAATATAATCAAAATTATATAATAAAAATAATAAAATAAAAATATAATAAAAATAGCATAATATAATAATTTATCTAATGACATAGTCAATGGGACTGAGAGTGAGGAGTGTAGAAACCCCCTTCAACATCATTCTTGCCCTACCATCTTGCTTCTGTAAAGGTCTGACTTCTCAAAAAACTCATAAAGTTTAAATGACTGTTGCTAGAATCCCTTTTCTGGGATCCCTTTTCTGAGTTACCTAGTCCCAGAATGTGTCTTGTATTTTCAGTCAGTCAAGTACATTTTGTCTTCTGATTTCATCCAAACACTCAAGGAACTTCATGGTTTCCCTATTAAACGCATTTTTTGTTTGATTGATTGGTTTTCGTACCTAGTTTGTACCTTCGTTTGACTGATTCAGTTGAGATATTTAGGAGTTGTTCACATCTGTTTTAGTTAGTAATTATATAGTGCCTACTATGTACCAGATGCTATACTAAGTGCTTTATAAATATTATCTCATTCAATCCTCACAACAATTTTGGGAGGTAGTTGTTATTAATATCCTCATTTTACAGATGAAAAAAATTAAGGCAAACTGAGACTTGCTCAAGATCATACAGCTAGTAAGGGGCTGAGGCCAGATTTGAAAATGACTCCAGGCCTATTTGATCCACTTTGCCACCTAGCTTCCTTTTACAAAACCTTTGATTGATGGATGGATTTTGTAACTCAGTCAAAAAGGCCTTCTCACAAGATAAAGATAGAAGATAGGAGAGTTTCTTGTTAGTTAACATTAATTGGGCCTGAGGGTAGAGTGGGATACATTGCTTTCATTTGGATGGATGCACAATCTTATCCAAATATTTCATCCAGTCAGTGGTACAGATCAAAACCTATCCTAGCCTTCTCATCCTTTACAATTCTTGTTCATTTTCTCCCATTAGTAACCCATGAAGGATCTTCCAGTTCCCTGGCGACCTTCCTTTAGGGCTGTCAACATCCCACAGGTACCATTACAATATTTTCATTTGTCATCTTTTGCTCTGAATACATGAACAGTCTACCTCCTTTTTTAATCATACATTTCATGGGTGATGTCTTTTCATCACTTCTTACATGCATTTCATTGCTGGCCATATGCTATATAGTCTGTTTATGCTCGCCATTCATTTCTGTATAATAGTCCTTTGGAGGAGCTATAATTTTGGTTCTTCAGAGGGTGTGGTGATTTGTAACCATAGAGAATGACTGGAAACATTTCTGAGTTTAAAGATGTGGTTTTTTGTCTAGGAGCAAGTTGGTATTGTTGAAAGTGTTGTACCTTTTCGCCAATGAAATCCAAACTGCCCTTCTTCTTATTTAATTCTCTATGTAGCATCCTGATTATCTGTAATGCCTGTCTAAGATATAATAACTAATGAGCTGACCATACAATCAAGCATCATAACCGAGGTAATATATTCTTCCTCCTTTTGGGTTTTTGTTTTGTTTTGCTTTGTATTGTTTTACTGTGAGTATTGTTAGGGTTGTGGAAATCATTTATGTTGACCCTGTAGCATTCTGGAGTTTGTTGCAAAGAGTGAAATGGCATCTTCAGACTCAAGAAAATCTGAAGGACCTCACTAACTACAGGGAATTCTTTTGATTGGGACACTGTGAAGGACCTCCTCTATGACAATGACACACATTTACCTTTTTTATGTTTTATTTGATATTGATAATCAGAGGGTCATTGAAGAAAGTAATCTCCAAATATATCTATCAAAGAATCTGGTAGGATTTCAACATGCACTTGGAAAATAAACTTATTGGAGGAGATATTTAGATGCTGAATTTTGTTTAATTAAATATAACCTTTTTTTTTGACTCAATAAATAGTGGGATCCTGTATTCTGCTAGAAAAGGAAATAGAAAACTACTCCAAAACCTTTGCCCAAATGGAGTACAAGGATAAAAACATAACTAAAAAATGACTGTACAATAACAATATTTTCTGAATCTTCCAGTCAGTCATGCCACAATGAATGCCATTTCCTATAGGAAATTTTCTTCAAATAGTTTATCCATTGCCTTCTAATATTTTAATCAAAAATGCCCTTGATATGTGTAGAATACATTCTCAAATTCACCATAAAAAGTTGTTTCTTATTGCTTTTTGGCTTATGATGAAAACAAATCTGCCAGCTCCCTATTTTGCATCTACAAGGAGAATCTATGAGCTAATCTTCCCCACAGCTGCAGCTTCTTTATATGTTTTTATGTCCCTTATATCCTAGCAAGAATGTCAATATTGATGTGACTCATTTCCTCCAGGAGCCTATCAGCTACTTAGTCACCAGGCAAAGATCACAAACTTATAATATCAACAGTGAAATTATTGTTAATGCAGCAATCTCAGTTTTGATATTTAGCATACTCTGCCATTTTTTTTACCATTCCTCTCCAATTGGAAGTGGAAGAGGGCATAGGACTGCGATCACAGCCAATTAATTACCTTGTGACTTTGTGACCCACCAGGTAGCACTGACATCCCTGGCCTTCAGTACCCTAAAATATGAGAGGGTTAGACTAGGTGACCTCCAAGGTCCCTACCAACTCTAACTGTATGATCCTATGAATAGCCCAATCTGGCTGCTCCTCAGACTACAGACACAGTGTGACCCTGAGACCACACTCCAAATCTTTATAGCTCCGTGAAATCTGCCAGGAGTTTGCATTCTTGTTACATAGCTTTCAAAATCATGGGTTGACCTTTTTGCCATGATGAGGCATCAGAGTAGGGCTCTTAAAGGAATTTAGACGTCAACATGTCTAGAAATAAACATCACGTCCTTTCCACAAAATTGGATCATTCTTCTCATTGCCCCATTGCTTTCAATGGTACCATTATTCTCTCAGTCATGCTGGCTCAAAGCTCATTTTTCATTTATCTTTCTTCCTCATTCCCTTAGTTCAGTAAATCACTAAATCTTACTTGGAAATGTCTCACTAATCTGTTCCTTGCCTTTCTATGCCCCATTGCCACAGCCTTAGTCTTTAACCCTCACCTCTTCATGCCTTGACTATTATAATAGCCTCCTAATTAGCTTTTACTCTCCATTATAATAGGAGATTTTACATGAACTCAACACACACACAAATTCAGGTACATGTGACTGGCAGTTGTAACATCCATGATCTTAAGTAGAGTTAAAGCTGCCTCACAGAATTCCACAGTACCCCCCAGAACTCTAGGAGAGGGGGCAGTTGGGGCAGTTAAGAACCTGGGTTTAAAAAGCTAAGACACCCAACTTGCAAAGACACTTTGGACACTGTTTTTGAGGTTCAAGGGAAGCTGGAAAGAAGTGTAGCATTACTTTTTGTTAGCTCATCTCTGACCTCAGGGAACAGAGTGTTACTTTGCTAGTTTATTCCATAGAGACTATATCAGGCTGTGAGCTCTGGGAAAATTAGCTCACTTACAGGATCTCAACTTATCTCTACTTCAAATAGATCTTCAAAGTTACCTTCACCATCTTAAACTTAGTAACATTAGAAGTAAGGTTAGTTAGTGAGTGAAATAAAAGTGAAATTATTCAAAGCACTTTCCCCTTTAAAGCCAACAAGTTTATTGGAGATTTTAGATAGCTTACATCCTCCTCATTTCTAAAATCCACCTCCTCTCTCCCTGTTATCCTGAGGTTAATAAATCCCTTTCCTAGTTAAATTTGAGAGCCTGTGTGAGGTTATACTAGGCTATATTTACCACCAATATACATTACCTAGGCAAAATCTTCATCTAAGCAAGCACTGGTGCAGGTTTTATTCTGAGAGCAAATCTGCTGTATGGAAGACAACTTGAATCTTCACTATCCCAAGGTTTAGGGAATAATCTTTAAACAGAAGAATTTGCTAATTTCAGTGGGATCACTTCCTATCTATCAAACAACTTAGCCCTGGATTAATCAAGCCTGTTCAGTCTCCATTACTTGACCTAAAGGGGATTCGGTTAACTGTTATTTCCTTCTGCTCTGTTTCAAGAGGGGGAAGGGGACGAATTCTATTCACTCCTACCCCTCCCACTTGGTAGGAAAGCAGCATCCTCCTTGCTCTGACTCCATTACCAACCATTGCAAATCTGTCCCAATTCAACACAGTCAAAAAAATAAAGGCAGAAATATATGTAAAATAAAAAATTTTAATCTGCACCATTTCCCCAAATGGCATAAAGTCTCATAGCACTTCAACTAATTACACTCATTCTCATTCTGAGAAGTATTAGTGTGAGTCATTATGTTGTTTTGTGGCAGACATTAGCTCCTGCATCAGCCTTTGTCGGGAATTCTCACTTGTAACAAGTTGTGTCCACATCAAAGCAGTGCACTCTTGGCTTCATTTATGTTATGTTTAGTTATTAATAATGGCCCCAAAGTACAAGAGTAGTAATGATGGCAGCACTGGTAAGGCTAAAAAAAGTCATAAAGTACATGGGGATGTTCACATAAGAAATATTTATTAAATAATGGGGTTTACTATTATGAGCAATTTTCAACTTATGTGTAGGGTCTTGGAACATATTGGTTGTGTAAAACAAGGTCCTACTGTATCATATTCTAATGGACTTTTACCAAATGAATTTTCCTTAAGCAACATTTTTTGTCACTTTTCTTTTAAAAACATTTGGGATTAGGGAGTAATTAGGTGGTTCATTGGATTGAAAGCCAGATCAAGAGACAGGAAATCCTGGGTTCAAATCTGATACTTCTTAGTTGTATGAGTCTGGTTAAGTCGCATAACCCAAATTTTCTAGCCCTTACCAATCTTCTGCCCTGGAACCAATATTTAGTGTCAATTCTAAGGCAGAAGGGCCTTAAAAATAATTCAGTGATTGACAACTCCACATTGCTGAAAAGATAAAATATAAATTTTTTAGTGTGATATCCTAGACCACAATCTAGGCTCATTCTCTATCTGAAGCTTCATCTTCTGCTATTTACCCACATGATTCCTCTGCTTGGGCTGATAGTCATTTCCTGCCTCCATTCCTGCTTTGGATCCTTTTGTCACATTATTCTGCTTTCACAGTTTCAATCATTTTCTTATATAATCTATATTGATCAAAATAAAAAAAACACGTGACAAAGCTATTTGCTTGAAACTTCTTTATCAATATCTTTATTATATTCTTTATCAATATCAATGACTTCATGTGGATGTCATCCATAGAGCATCTTTTGATTCTAGTCTGGGATCTTAGTCATTTTATTGGCTCCTTCTGGAGATAAATCTCTTTGGGTTCTGTTTAACAAATCCAATGGCTTATACCTTTGATTGATCTTTACTTTGCTTTGTGAGGGAAAGTCTATTTGTTCCAAAAGACATCCATCGCTTCCTCCTTTTTTAACAGGAAGCATTACTCTTTCTATAGCTGCTTTTAGAAGCTAAGCTAAAATGAGGCTTCTTAAAGAAATGTGTTCGGGCAGTTGTTTTGTTTTAAACTCTTATCTTGACTTAGCATCAATACTTTGTATTGGTTCCAAGGCAGAAGAGGGTAAGGACCAGGCAGGCGGGGTTAAGTGACTTGCCTGGGGTCACCCAGCTAGAAAATATCTGAAGCTGCTTTTGAACCCAGGACTTTTGGTCTCTAGGCTTGGCTCTCTATCCGTTGATTCACTTAGCTGCCTTCCTCATGTGTGGGGAATTTTTGCTTAGACACTTTCTAGAGCTAATGTCTTTCATTTTATTGTGCCAAAAGAACGTATGAGGAGGGCTATCTCATAGATTTTAATTGCTCTAAATGTGCTCTTATTCTTATTATTTTTAAATTTAAATTTGTTTACTTATTTATTCATTTTTATATTAAAATTCCCAGTTAACTCTTTCCCTCTCTTCCCTCCCCATACACATATCTTGACTATATATATATATGAAAGCATTTTACTTATTTTTCTTTATCAGTTCTTTCTCTGGAAACGGATGTACACAAATGATTCTTCAAACACTATTTCTGTTGCCATATACAATGTTCTCTTGGTTCTGCTCATTTCGCACTTCATAATTCCATGTAGATCTTTCTCCTTTCAGTATTCCTCTCAGTATATAGCACAGTGTTGACCAGACAGTAAGTACTCAATCAATACTTGTTTAATGAATAAATGAACATAAACTCCTGGCCCATGTGCCATGTTCCTAATGAGGATCAGATGATGTGTCTACAAGGCACATGCAGCTTTTCCTTTGGTTTTCCTTTGAATTTGTGGTTTGTCAGGAACTTGGAGTTTATTTGTGGCCAGGAAGTGAAGGAACTCTCTTAGCTTCAGTCAGTAGTCAATCCTTCCATTATTAAGAATTTATTAAGGACTGGCTAGATGGCTTAGCAGATAGTGGCCCAAATTTAGAGAGAGGAAGTTCTGGGTTCAGATATGACTTCAGACACTTCCTACCCATGTGACCCTGGGCAAGTCACTTAACCTCAACTGCCTAGCCCTTACTGTTCTTTTGTCTCAGAACTGATACATATCAATTCTTTTTTAAAATTTCATTTTTATTATCATGCAAAACACACTTCCATGCTGATTATTGTTATAAGAGTACACATACATAACCAGAACCCCCCAATGAAACCATAAATACACTGATGTGAAAGATATTAGATACAAAGATAATAGATATCAATTCTAAGACAAAGTAGAGAGAGGTTTATAAAAATATTTATTAGGTACCAGTTATGTGCTAGACACTGTGCTAAGTTCTGAGAGCCCCCCATATGGTAAAAGATAGTTCCTGCTCCTAATAAGGGAGTAACCAGACCAATAACTAAGTACAAACAAGCCATATATAAGCTCCATCAGAGATAACTAACAAAAGGAAGGCCCTAGGATTAAGAGAGATTGGGAAAGTCTTCCAATAAAAGATGGGATTTTGGCAGAGACTTGAAAGAATCTGGGAAAGCTACAAGGAAAGGAGAGAGAATTTCATCCTTCAGAAGGAGTAGCTATTGCCCTTCCCTTCATGTGGCTGGTAGGTCAGCAAAGAGGGCACTGAATTGATTATGATGTTTCTAAAAGGTGTTTTGAGCTCCTCTGAAGAATCTCATTTTCTAAACCCTGAGTACTATACTAGTCTTTGCTGAGAGCCAACTCTCCTAGCTCTCTCATAGAACTAGACATGGGGACAAAAGTAGATTTTCCTCCTGGATGTCTTGCAAGACTTTAGCTGAATCAGCTCAGTGAAGTCAACTCCACTTGACTTAAAGATTTTCATTGTTTCTCTTATATTAAAGTATTGGCCTGTTCTCACTCTCTTAAGGCTGAAACCTCTGGTTTCTTTCGGCACCAGTTTTATCCAGCAGATAAATTATCTAAAATATTTTTTGTCTTCATGAAGGGGGAGGGTACAGATATTAGTGAAATTCAAAGCATAGCCAAGTTTCTCATTAGCAGCCAGAAACATGGAAATAAATCTCAGCTAATTCCAAAGGCAAATCTTAATCTCTGCTAACTACTTCCATAACCTTGTCATAGAGGTTCCTCCCACCGGAGAACAGAGATAATCCCTAAATAATAAGAAAGGTGGAAAGTGCAACAGATTTCAGTCAAGTTGAAGGCTGAGTGAACCACAGACCACATCTGGAGGTGATAATGGGCTGTCCTTTGTATTTCCCCTCTAGTGATAATAGATTTGCACTAGGAAGTCTCTGAGGCCACATTTGAACTCAGGAAGATGAGCCTTCTTGACTCCAGCCCTGGCTATTCTATCTGCTTCGCTAACCAGCTGCCCCAAGCCCTCTAGTTGCTTACTTGCTTGTCTTCCAGCCATTTCCTCAAAGAGCTCTGAATCCTCAGACCCACAATCAATTCCGTCCATACTGCAGTCAGCCTAGAATTTTAAAAGATTTTCATAAAATCTAACAGATGTCTTTTTTTAAAACCCACATCAAAATAAAATAAGTCACTTTCCTGATACCTCCTGAATATATCCTTAGATCAAAATGTAAATATTGTGAGCTCTTTGAGACCAGAGACTGTCTTTTAGTATTCCCAATGATCAGCATGGCACCTGACCCATAGCAAATGTTTAAAACATACTTACTCATTGATTATCGGTTGATATTGATATCTCTACTTAGAGAATCAGAGAAGACTCCATGGAGGAGATGGCAATGAATAAAGCCTTGAGGGAAGGGGAACCTCTTATTCCTACTGCCTCTCACTCTTTCCATTGCCCATGATTGAATTCTGGAGGAAAATCCCAGTGGACTACAAAATCCATTGCCTAACATAGATCCTGGCACAAAAAGTAGGTCCTTAACAAAGGCTTGTTGATTGTTATGCTTGATTGGTGAAAAAACTGATGCCCAGGAGTAGAAGTAACTCACTCTTCTCTGGACAGCTAGTTAGTAGCAGACTTAAACTTTGAAATCAGTGGCACAGTAGATAGAGCTCCAGGCCTGGACCTTCCTAAATTCAAATCTGACCTCAGACACTTACTAGCTGCATGACCTTGGGCAAGTCACATAACCCTCTTTGCCTCAGTTTCCTCATCTGTAAAAAGAGCTGGAAAAGGAAATGGCAAACCATTCTAGTAACTTTGTCAAGTAAACTCCAAATGGGGCCACAAAGACTTGGACATGACTGAAACAAATGAACAACAAATAGAAACACTCCAGATATTGTGTTAAAGCATAAAGGATAAAGATGGAGACCCATGGTTTCTTTAGTGTAGGGAATTCTCTTTGGGGAAGAACCTCCCTCCACCACCAATGCAGGTCAGTAACTTCTCTGCAATTTCTAGGTTTAGTTAAAATTGAGTCTAGACTTGAGCCTGGGCCTTCCTCTGCTCCAGAGCTGGCATTCTTCCTCCTGTTGAGCATTGTGCTAAAAGCCAGGGATATCAAGACAACAATCAAGACAGGGCCTGCCCTCATGTAGGGACTTCCATTCTTGGGGGCCTGGGTAGGGGCAATACATAAAAAAAGGAGGTATACAAAACCCATATAAAGGAGACTCAAGGTAACCCTGCAGGGAAGGGCACTAGCTTTGGTGCAGGACCCGTTGGGAGCTCAAAGCCCAAATACACCTCAGACACCAATTTGAAGAAACCATTAGTGGAAACAGGTGTGGAAGGAGGGCCTTGGATTCATGCCATTTCTTCCTCAGTGAGTGAATTCATTTCATGGGCAATGTTTTAATAGCACTTCTATTTTCTGCTCAACTGGAAAAGCCACAATGTGGTCTCCAGCTGAATAGTCTGAGGATGCCTCGCTCCCATGCAATGTCAAGTAATCTCCCAGAAGTGAGGGCCACTTAGATTAGCACTCTAACCCCACAAATTTGAGGAAAGAGAGGCTAATGATGCAGGAAAATAAGAAGGGACCTTATGCTCTAAAAGGAAACATTTGGGGGGGGGGGTGGCAGTAGCAAAAGCACTGGATTTGGAGTCAGAGAACCTGGGTTCAACTCCTCACTCTAACACTTGACCACCTGTATGATTTGATTATGAGTAAGTCACTTCATCTGTATAGGCCTCAGTCTCTTAATTTATAAAAAGGGAGGGACTGGGAACAACTGATAATAATTGCCATTTAAAGACAACTCTGCATTAACCAAACATGATTCCAAAGGACTGAGGATGAAGGAAGGAAGAGAGGGAGGGAGGGAGGAAGGAAGGAAAGAAGGAAAGAAGGGAGGAAGGGAGGAAGGAAGAAAGGGAGAGAGGGAGGCAAGAAAGGAGGAAGGGAGGAAGGAAGGAAGAAAGGGAGGAAGGAAGGGGGGTAGGGAGGGAGGAAGGAAGAAAGGGAGGGAGGAAGGAAGGAAGGGAGGAAGGGAGGGAGGGAGGAAGGAAGGAAGGGAGAAAGGGAGGGAGGAAGGAAGGAAGAAAGGAAGGAAAGAAGGGAGGGAGGAAGGAAGGGAGGGAAAAAGGGAGGGTGGGAGGAAGAGAGAAAGAAAGAAAAAAGAAAGAAAAAGATAGAAAGGAAGGAAGATAAAGTATATACATATATATCCTCACATGCATCTGTATGTACATAGACACATGGACATGGGTATTTATTAACTTTATATTTATTCTAGTTAGCTATCTCTATGTATATTTTATATCTACTCATCTCCCCATTGGAATGTAAGTTCATTGTGACTAAGGAATGTTTCATTCTGTGTACTTGTGTCTCCTTGCTTAGCACAACGCCTGCATATAGTAGGTGATTAATTCATACTTTGCTTATGAACTGGTTGATATTGCCCTTAAAAAAGACACAATAGGGGGGCAGCTGGGTAGCTCAGTGGATTGAGAGCCAAGCCTAGAGACAGGAGGTCCTAGGTTCAAATCTGGCCTCAGACACTTCCCAGCTGTGTGACCTTGGGCAAGTCACTTGACCCCCATTGCCTACCCTTACCACGCTTCCACCTATAAGTCAATACACAGAAGTTAAGGGTTTAAAATAAAAAAAAAAAGTTAAAAAAAAAAAAAGACACAATGGAGCCAGTTCAATCTGAAGCTGACCTCATACTTTTACTAAAGTTACTAATACTAGAACATCTACATACATGCCAAGAAGAACTTAATTGGTATTTTATTCAGTCTCTTGTCTCTAGCCATTAGTGGCATTCTCAGGGCACTCTTGCTATGGCAGTGGGCAGGACAGGGGGCCTTTCTTGGCTCTCTCCTGGCTGCTGGTAATGGCCCTGAGCATCCTGGGCCACTAGTGCAGCTCCACTCCCCCAAGCTTAGTGACCCTGGAAGACTGATGAGGATACAATTATCCAGTCTCATTTTACCCTGGAATAGGTTGCAGACAGATGGGTTGTTTGAACCTACTGATCCTAAACTTTGTTTTGTATTTTGCAATTTCTCTCATAAATCACAACAGCAAGGACAAGAAAGAAGGAAAACGTGCCTGGAATTCGTAGCCATTTAAATTATTGCTCTGTCTGGAATGTGTCGTGGGTCAGCAGGCAATGAGGGAGAGTTGTGGAAGTCATCGGCAGTTCCTATCACCTGAGAAACTGTAAGTTGTGGTTAGTGTCGTGTGTGTGTGTGTGTGTGTGTGTGTGTGTGTGTGTGTGTGTGTGTGTTCTCCCTCTCTCTCTGTCTCTGTCTCTGTCTCTCTCTCTCATACACACACACCCTTTTTAATTACAAACAGAGAATAGTGCAATCTACACACTTCACAACATCTGTTCCCGCCTTAATTAATCCAACCCTCCCACAATCACCATGGCAACAATGCTTAACAGACTTGAATGGTTCATTAGGAAGCCTTCCCCTTCATATGTGCTTCCCTTTATAGCCATTACCAACATTTTTCCTGATTTGTTCCAGGGTTGATGTTCATAGAAACCAAAATGATTTGAGCCTCGAGAGACCAGGTGATGAGACCACCTTCCTTCGGTATTACCTTAGCAACACACATTACCCAAAGTACCCCAGACAGAGAGAGATAGCTCTGAATTTTGTAATAAAGGGATTTCAAATCCCCAATCACAAACTTGATGCTACAAAGAATTCCCGGTCTGCCTTGGTGGTACAGACTATTATTTTCTGAAAAGTAGAGAGAGAAAAGTTAAGTGCTGAGAGGAGGATATAGCACCAGGAGGTATATCCCCAGAGCCTCTACCTCTTCCTAGGCCTTCATTTTGCATTTTTGTCTCCTTTCTACACCTATCAACTCCTTTTTTTAAAATTTTTTTCTAGATTACCCATAGTTAAAATTTTTACTAATCATTTTCTGATATTTTACGATTCTGTTCTTTCCCTCCTTCCCTCTCCTCCTCCCTCCCCAAAATGGCTGGTAATATGATATAGGTCATACATGTGCTATCATGCCAAGCCTACTTCCATCTTCAACAACTTCTCATTCAAGGCATAGCTCCTAAAGTTAGAAGAAATGGGCTCTCTTGACCTAACGCGATACAACAGTCTAAGAGTCTATTTTTATACAAAAATCTATACGGATTCTCTAAATAGAGATGGCTCTGCTGTTGTTGCTATTGCTGAGAATTAAATGAGTTACTTGTAAAAATCAGCATTGGCAACTCACCAGAATAAAAACGACAACCCTGATAACATATATATATGGGGTGGAGCCAAGATGGTGGCTTAGTAGCAGTGAAAGCTGGAATCGCTCAGAAGCTCTTCCCAGATAACAGATATTACCTATATGGACATTGAGGTTGAAGTGGGGAAGAGAATAGGGAAGCATGTACATTTGTAAAGTGCATGGAGATGAGATAATAACTGACATTTATTTAGAACTTTAAAGTTAGCAAATTCAGCCAGAATACCAAAGTGCTGGCCAAGAAGAGAGAAGCAAAGAGGGCCTCAATAATTATTAGGGTAACATCCAAGTGAATGGAGAGTGTTCATAGCAGAAAAACCACACAAATTTTAGACCTCTTCCCAAATAATGGGAAAGATTAGAGACAGGGAAGGGGCAGCTAGGTGGCACAGTCAGTTAGAGTCCTGGGCCTGAAGTCAGGAAGATTGATCTTTGAGTTCATATCTGGCCTCAGACATTTACTAGCTGTGTGACAGTGGGCAAAGTTACTTAAACTTGATTGACTCCATTTTTTTTTATCTGTCAAATGAGCTGTAGAAAGAAACGGCAAACCATTCCAGTATCTTTTCCAAGAATATCCCTAATGGAATTGTGTAAGAGTCAGACAAGATTGAAAAACTACTGAACAAAAAGAGATAGGGAAGTCTCCAAATCATCCCTGTTTTGAATGGCTAATTTAGATGAGATGAGAGCAGTATGTAATGGATAGAACTTGGATCTTGTGATACTGGAAATTTGGGGTTCCTTGAAGTTCTTTGAACTTTTCAGGTCCCTGGTCTAAACTTCCTGTCGACATTTAGGACTCTTTCAAAACTGCATTTCCCATAATTCCTCTTGCATAATACAGGTGGGCAGAGAGTGTGATTATGTAGAGAGAGATATAAGATTCGGTTGGGACATGCTCTCTTTCCTAGAAAGCAGCCAAGGGGAAGGCATGGTGGGCATTCGAATTAGATCTTAGTAGGCACATGGTTCTTTTTAATTATCAATATGGCTGTTAATAAACCTATAATATTTTTAATTATATCCTTCTACATCAATTTTATTTGTTACAATCTTCTTGTGTACCTGTCCAGCCTTCTAAATGGGGAGTTTGGTTCAGTTTGGGGGCTACTGGGGGCTACTGGGTCATATTGGACCCTGGAAGCTGGGGAACCAGTGGTCAGATAGATGTAGCATGAAACATCTAGTACTATGCAAATGCAGTCGAATTTCATCTAGTTTGCCAGTGATATCATTCCTGATTCATTTGTCCCTTGGTAAGTATCTGTCATAAAAATTCAAAACAGCTTGTGATAGCTAAGATTTCTGACTTAAAGCACTTCAAAGCATCTGATTGGCATCCAGACAACTGGCTTTTAATTATGGTATGTTAGAAGTTGTTCATCCAAGAAGCTCCTACAAAACCATTGACCCATGGCTCTCTTTCAACTTACTTCATCTGAAACAACTTTAAACATTTTCTTTTCCCTCCCCACACAGAAGAAAGGCAATCAAGTGGAAGAACGGAACTGGGTTCTAGGTCTAGCTCTACCTAGACAATCTCAGATCTTTTATCATCAAGCCATCCCTCCCTCCATCTATTCATTTATTCGGTCATCCAACAAAGATTCACTAAGTACCAGCTGATATTTTAAATTTCTGAGGGAAACACAAAAATTGACTATCTCCAGCTCTCTGCTGCTAAATGCTAAAGCTTATGGAATCCTAATTCCATTTGAAACATCATCTGATTCCTTGAAAAACTAAGTTTTTGTTTGTTGGTGTGATTAAAAACAAGCACCTACAAAAAGCTGTTCCAAATCTGATTCCAAAGTTTAGGAAGTTTTCTGCAGCCCACTTATCCTGTTAGTCATTGTGGTTATTTCAGAAGGAAAAAAAATATTTCTTTTAGTGGATATTATATTTGTTTCTAAACAGCTACTAACTTGTTAGGACATAAATGCTATTTAAGCTGTTTGGACTCAAATACTAAATTTAACTTTTAGGTATTTGGCTGGTGATGCGTGCTATGAGAAGTGTTGAAGTATTCACCTGCTGTGTTTCCCTCAAAAATTATGGAGATGCTAAGGGCACCATGAAATGAGAAAGTTTAGGGCTGTGCTGAGGATATTTCACTGACCCAGGATTTCTGATTTTATACTGCTCTCTCAAATCGTGAAGCTATATCACTTCAATATGGAATAATTATGTCTGACCTGGATCCAGTCATTTGGTTCTTGATCATTGATTATGGATAAGGCTGTTAATGACCCTCCTTCTAACCCTCTTCTTCTCCCTGTCTTTCTGGTTCCCCTTCATTGACAAAGGAGTATCCATCCTTAAGGTAGTCTAATTAACAGTGAATGTAAAGGGGTGTCTTCTTGCTCTATTTGTGCCCATTTTAACTTTTATCTCCAGCACTTTCCCCTGTTATGCCTCCTTTTACTCCTTCTCCATTCTACCCTGAAGGGAGAAAAGGTTGGGAGTTGTGGCTATCCATCTCCATAGAGGGAACTGATGGAGTCTCAATGCCAATTGAAGAAGACCATTTTTCACTTTCTGTCTTTTATGAGTGTCTTTCTTGGACAACAATATATGTCTTCTTTCACAACATGATGAATATGGAAATATGTATTGCATGATAGCATACGTAGAACCTGTATTGTATTATCTGCTATCCTGGGGAAGGTGTAGTGGAAAGAAGGCAGAAACGTGGATTTTGTCAGAAAACAATCATAAAATTGTATCTACATGTAATCTGAAAAAAGATAGATAATTTAAAAAAAAACAAAGGCTGACAGTTGTGATCAGTACAGGTTAAGGGAGAAGAAAAGAGAGGACAATCCCATGGCTCTTTTTTAAATACATAAATTTAAAAAATACACACACACACACACACACACACACACACACATATGTTATGCCTCTTAGCTTCCCATCACAGAGCAGCTCTCTCACCATCTACAACTGGAGGAGGTTCTCTTTTCTTAACTTTAGTCACAAATAGTTAACTTAGGTCCTCAAGTTTTACTTAGGACACTGCTGCCTTGCATTTCTTTTGGGGGGAAAGGAGATGTAAGAGGTGAGAGAGCCCTGGATTCAGTATCCTAAATTGTTGTTGTTTAGTCATTTTTCACTCATGTTCAACTCTTTGTGACCCCATTTGGGGTTTGCTTGGCAAAGATACTGGAATGGTTTGCCATTTCCTTTTTTAGCTCATTTTATAAATGAGGAAACTGAGGCAAATAGGGTTAAATGACTTGTCCAGAGTCACACAACTAGTCAGTGTCTCAGGTCAGATTTGAACTCAGGAAGATGAGTCTTTCTGACGCAAGGTCTGGAGCTCTGCCCACTGCACCATTGGTCCAAGTGTAAGTCGGCTACTAACTAGCTATAGAAACTTGAATGAGTTACTCCTACTCCTGGGCATCAGTTTTTTTCATCAGTCAATCATAACAATCAACAAGTCTTTATTTAGAACCTACTCTTTGTGCCAGGCCTTATGTAAATAAAAAGGCAAAAATTAAAAATTATGCCTGCCCTCAAGGAAATTACATTCTCTGTAAAATGAGGGATTTGCCCTTAATCAGTGGTATTGTGCTCAAATAAAAATGGATCTCTGCTGTCTGTTGCCTTGACTAGACTACATGTTGACTTAAAAATACACAAATAAACATATCCATGCTGTATTGTATTTTTATTTATTTTGTTAAATATTTCCCAATTACATCTTAATCTTACTCAGGTCATAGTCCAGAGTTTAGCCAGCAATGAGGCTGACAATTCTGGAAATGATGTCTAGTATTGTTTTTAGTTCTAAAAACCTATAAAATAAGCCATTGGCTTGGTGGGGAAGCCAGTATTTCTCAGAAACTTATTCTTAGCCTGGAGAAATTGGGTCAATTTTCTCTGACTTTCTGTTATAGCTACATAGAGACCTTCTGTATGATTTCTGATTTCCTAACTTAATAAGTGTCATAAAGAAAAGGGCAGAATTTTCCAAGGAAGATACTTAATTCCATATTATAGAACCAAAGGATCAGACCTCCTTCGCCCTTTGACAACTAGCAGTTTCTCTGAAAAGATTCATCTGTGATTCCATTTAAATGAGAAAATTACTAAGAGTTTCCTGAGGACACACTTCCTTTCTGTTTCTAGTCTGGGCATGAGGCAGGCTTGGTTATATAGTGTTAATTTGCTTTTTGGTTTCCCTCTTCTTCCTCCAGTCCTCAGGTCTTCTTTATTATCAAAGAAAATGAGCAGAAACTGGGCACGGTTAGGTGGCAATCAAAGAAGAATGGCCCTCAAAGTCCATAATTAAAGCTTAAACACTTCATTTGCTGGTATGGCTTCCCAAGTGAGGAGCATTAAAAGCTACTGGAGTTAAAGCAACATGTATGGGATAAGCAAAAATAAGCCCCAACAGGAATGGGGGCTACCTGTATAGAGTAGCCATTAACTTGTCTAAGAATGGACACAGTTGGCTGCTTTGAAATTGCCAACAGATTTGGGGCCCGCCGTGCCGAAGAAAGCCCAGCCCTGCACTTAGAAAGAGAATGGGGAGAATCATTTCATTTCACACAGGGCAAACAAAAATTTCCTGGCAGACACGACTGATGAAACAGGTCAACGAGGTTTCCAGCAAAGAGGATTTCTTGGACACTCATTTCAGTTGACTCGTTTTTATTTCATTTTAAAGTCCTAAATTATATTGAATAATGGAAGCATTAAAATGGTGCAAGGAATTTGAGCTGCACAAATGATTTTGATTATAGGGCTTTTTGCCTACAAGAAGACTTAACTGAAATAAGTGATGGCTTGAATTAAGTAGATAGAATCAGCATTAATGCTCTGCTCCCCATACCTTTTAGGGGACATATTCCATGAAGTGTTAAACTTGTACTTATGAAGACCTGAGTTCACTTCCTGCCTCAGGCACTAAATAGCTGTGAGACCCTGTGCAAGTCACTCTGTACCTCAGTTTCCTAATATGCAACTGAAAGGTTTGGATTGGTGGCTTCCATGATCCTTTCTAGGTAAATCTATGATCCCATGAATTCTCCATTCCTAAATTTTACCTGTAAACTCAAGTGAGACAAATATTAGGAAATTCTGGATGGTAGTTCTCAACAATTACAACAATACTAGAGCCAGCTTTTTCAATATCATTTCCTTTTAAAGAAAAAGACTCTCTGAATCTTTATCTCCATGTCATCCAAACAGATAGGCCTATGTACATCTATGCTGAAGACTAGTATAAGTTCTTATGGGCAGCTAGGAGGCACATTCATTTTCCTAAATTCAAATCTAGTTTCAGACACTTCCTTGCTGTGTGATTCTGGGCAAGTCACTTAACCCTTGTTTGCCTCAGTTTTCTTATCTATCTAGAGCTAGAGAAGGACATAGCAAACCACTCCAGTGTCTTTGCCAAGAAAACCCCAAATGTGGCTGGTCGCAAAGAGTCCAATATGACTGAATAACAAAACAATAACAAACTGTCTAACACTTATTTACAGGGTCAATTAGGTGGCACAGTAGAGAGTGCTGGGCCTGGAGTCAGGAAGACCTCTCTTCCTAAGTTCCGATCTAACCTCAGACTTTTACTAGCTGTGACTATGGGCAAGCCACTTAACCCTTTTGGCCTCAGTTTCCTCATCTGTAAAATGAACTGGAGACAGAAATGGCAAACCATTCTAGTACTTTTGCCAAGAAAATCCCATATGGGGTCATGAAGAGTCAGACATGACTGAAATGACTAAACAGGTTCATTTGCATGATAGAACTGAAAATTCTTGGTGGGAATAGGGAAGGGGGGAATGCATGGCTCAATTAAGACAATGCTTTAGAATAATGCAGTCATTTGGATTTTATTGCAAAGCAGCCCTCAAAAAAATTTGAAATGACATGTAGGCAGGTAATTAAGATGCTAAGGGAATTTAAAACACTAAGACAAAAGTTTGGGGCAATAAAATGTATACTGCTAGAAGGAAAGAGTGAATTCAATGAACACATTTAGCCTGTTAACTAATCTTATCCTGAGCACTTTCTTCATTGCCTGAAGATGGTCACTAATAATCTCAACTATCAGCTTACCTCAGGGAAAGGATCACTGTACCTTAGATGAGAGCCAAGATGGCCAACATATACCTTGAGAAGATGAAGCCCAAAAGATGGCATCTGAGGGAAGTTCAGCAACCTGAAACCATGCCTGTAAAAGGTTAAGAATCTTCAACTAGACCATGGTAGGGATGGGTAGGGAATTTAAAAAAATCTTCCCAGAAAATGTTTAAAAACATGACTCATAGTTTAGGAACAATGCTACTTGGATATAAATGGGATTTTTGAAGAATTACCTTCTATAAAATGTTTCTGTGATGGCTTTTTCTAAGTGATTATGATTTTGTGATTAAATTCAAATAATATGAAAACAATCTTCTTTAAATGAATGTTCCATTTAAAAACTTTTGCATATTAGAGATTTGTTGGTGGGGAGAAGGTTGGTGTTTAGATGTGTTAGTTCATCAATATTCCAGGGTGGAAGCTTCCTTCATTGAGACAGATTGGTAACTCATTAGGAAAGTTATTGGTCTATACCAGTGATTCCCAAAGTGGGCACTACCACCCCCTGGTGGGTGCTGCAGTGATCCAGGGAGGCGGTGATGGCCACAGGTGCATTTATCTTTCCTATTAATTGCTATTAAAATTTTTTAAAAATTAATTTCCAGGGGGCTAAGTAATATTTTTTTCTGAAAAGGGGGCAATAGACCAAAAATGTTTTTGAACTACTGGTCTATAGAGTTATTTGGGACACTAAGAGGTTAATCAGCTTAACTAATGTCACAGTGCTAACAACTTTCTGACTCTAAGACTGAAGCTCTAGTCACTATGCCATGAGGATTTAAAATGAAATACTCTTGTGCCATAGGAAACAGCAAAGTATATGATTTCAGAGAAACCTGGGAAGACTTGAATGAATTGATGCAAAGTGAAGTGAACAGAATCAGAGGAACAATTAATGTTAAAATAACAATACTGCCAAATTAAACAACTTGGAAAAAAAGAACTCTGATTTATGAAATAACAAATGTAATAATTACTCAGGGCAAATGACAAAGAATGCTACCCAATCTTGACAGAGGTAAATAAACAAAATGTGCAAAATAGGTTACACATTTTTTAACATGGTCAATGTGGGAATATGTTTTACTTGATTATACATTTTGGTTACAAAGTTTTTTCTTTTTAGGAAGGTGAAGTAGGAGGTAGGAAAGAGAGACAATAAATGTTAATTGAAAAAACAAATGAAAATGAAAAAAAAGGGGGCAGCTGGGTAGCTCAGTGAATTGAGAGCCAGGCCTAGAGACCAGAGGTCCTAGGTTCAAATCCGGCCTCAGACACTTCCCAGCTGTGTGACCCTGGGCAAGTCACTTGACCCCCATTGCTTACCCTTACCACTCTTCCACCTATAAGTCAATACACAGAAGTTAAGGGTTTAAAACTAAAAAAAGAAAAAAAATGAAAAAAATAATGGAAAAAAAATAATTTAGGTGTAAACCTAAAACTCCATGTAAAGAAATCAACTTGTTTCTAGATCCCAATATCCCTTCCAATAGATGTTAACATTCAAGGTCAATTAAATTTCTTGGCAAGTTTCTTCTTTTAACATGAGGTTTTGAGGGTTTTTCATTGTGGTCTGAAACTAGATATCAAGAATTACAAAGTAAAACCAGTGAGGTATAAGATATTTATTGACACTGACAAAAAAGTATACAAATATTTCTTAAGAACAAGAAATACAAATATTTCCTGGTTTATTTCTACCACACAAAGACTGATATTACATTGAAAATGGGGGGAAAGGAGGGCCTGGCTATTTTTTCTGGAGAAGCTGGAGACATGCATTGGACTTCACAGCAAAAGCACAGTTTATTTGGTTTTCCCCTTTAAAACAATTGAAGGATTTTGTTTGATGAGTAGCAGATGGGAGGTCCATGTTTCCTTGACACCACTGGAGATGGTTGGCATAGTCAAAACCTCTAATAAGAGTTTCACTACGTGACCCGTAGCTGACTGGTGAGCATCTCTGGTCCCTTTGGATAGTTGTGTTGAAAGAGGATCTTGGATTACAGCTTGAAGATCCATTGTAACCACTTAACCACTGTCATTCCTATCTCAATTCCTATGCCTTGATGTGAGAAGAGCACATTTAAGGTAGCTGAGAAAGAGCCTCTCTGGAGTCACATGATCATTTTGAATAAATTGGTGCCTCTGGCTAAAAAGTGCTCATGCCAGTCATGGAACTCTTGGAATCCATTCTTTTTTTTTTTTTTAAGTCCAGGTTTTAGGAGAAATTTGGAGATTCAAGATGATACAAATACAATATGAAGTTTCTATAGCATCACTGTGATGTTTAAAATATCTCTGTTCATTTAAATTGGACTTCCCCATTAGACACCTGTAAGGGGCTATGATAAGTTAAAGCTTATTAAAAAAAAGGAGTGTTTTCAAAATAACTTAATCATTATACTCAGGTCAAAAAACAAAGTTCCTGCACAGAACATTAAATACTATTCTTAAAGCAGATAGTTCTTAGAGACAGCCACTACACATTAGGAAAGCAAAAAATACAACTTTAACTCCAAAGTGCTAGTGTTCTGTTTTAAACAACACAAAATGACAACACACAGTCAGAGGTAAACAATATTTTCTTCGACTCCATCTCCACTGTCCCCATCACGTAAGTTTGTGGATGGCAAGTTCAGCTTAGCCTCGGGATTCTGCCAGGGATGAATATTTCCAGGATTTGAATGGGGTGTTTTTGAGCACTGACTTTGATTCTCTTCCAAATCTGTAATATAAAAATATGTACATGTTCAGAGAGTACTTGACAAAGGAAGACACAGCTGGGACCAGCCCAGTATCCCAAATGGACTATTTCTCAAAGAATCAATACAGTCTCAATTTTGTCTGTCATATACAGAGAACTGCAAGCCTGGTGATAGAAGAGTCATGTAGATAATGACCAGGTTAACTAATGAGTGAGGGAATGAAATTGTTAATAGACACAGAAGACATCAACAACCCCCAACTGCCATATCTGAATGGCTATTGAAAAGGGCTCAAATGGACAGAGCTGTGCATGCTTGCCGATGAGTTATGGCTCATTAGACGGACCCGCTGGGACAAAGGGCTCAGAATCTCATGGTTACACGACACACAAATCTCCATACTATTTTACATTTATGTGACATCTTTTATCTGAAGATCTCAATGGCAAGAATAGTTCTTGGGATGTCCAATGATAAGCCTACTGCTCTGTGATTTCCTTTTGACTTCTGGGGGTTAATAGGTATCTAGGAGGTAGGAGTAGAGAAGAACTAAATGAAAGGGAACTTCCCAATCTAACTATTATGGGACTCATTTAAGAGTAATAAAAGTCATCTAACTGCAATGGTCAGGCTCCCAGAGTAAATCATTTCTACTGCCAATGATCGTCAGGCTTCCTATGGTTTCATTATTGTATTTGTGCAGTTACCTGGCAACATCAGTGTATTGCTGCTTCTCTCTTTTACTGATGAAACCCACTGACATTGAATTTCGATCGGGAGAGGAAGGGGGCATAAGAAGAATGTAGCTGCTGAAAATTACTTTCTCTGCAAGCTGTTTCCCTGACACTCTGATCTTCACAAGCTTTAAGGCACAATATGAATGTGAGTCATCATCATTATTATTCTTACTAGCCTGACCAAATCAGAACAATGAACAACTTCTTAGAAAAAGCACTAGATTGGAATCAAAGCTGGACTCCCATATGCTTATGTGGCCTGGGGCTAGTCACAGGAATTTTGGGTGCCTCAGTTTCTTTGTCGGTAAAATGAGGATAGTGTTGCCTGCCCTGCCTATCTCAGGGGTGTGTGTGTGTGTGTGTGTGTGTGTGTGTGTGTGTGTGTGTGTGTGTGTGTGTGTGTGTGTGTGTAGCACAAAGAAGAGAATGTTTATAAGTACTCTGAAAAATAGAAGTTTCATAGGTGGAAATGGGAAAGGGTCTTATTGTTGTTCAGTCATTTCAGTCCTATCCAACTCTTCATGACCCCATCTGGGGTTTTCTTGACAGAGATCCTGGAGTAGTTTGCCATTTCCTTCTCTATCATTTGACAAATGAGAAAACTGAGGCCAACAGTGTTAAGTGACTTGCCCAGGGCCACACCATTAGGAAGTCTCTTAGGCTAGATCTGACTCATCAAGATGAATCTTTCTAACTTCAGGCCAGGCACTCTATCCATTATGCCACCTAGTACCCATGGGGAAGAGTAGAGACATTCTTGAGACATAGACCACGTAGACATTTTCTTTACACTTCAACCCTTCCTCTTCTGATGCCTGATAAACCATCAGAGCAGCAAAGCTGCTCTTATTCATTTTAATCTCCTTCATTATTTGAAATTGCAGTCTCCAACTGGAATAGTTTGATGAAGGCAGTGAGATAGCACAGTAGATAGAACTCCAGGCCTCGAGTTGGGAGGACCCGCATTTGAATCTGGCCTCAGATACTTCCTACCTGTGTGATCCTGGGCAAATCATATGAACCTTTTTGCTTAGCCTTTGCCCTTCTGTCTTAGAGTAGCTACCAGGACAAAAAGGAAGGGTTTAGATTTTTTTTAATTAAAAAAAAAAGAGAAATATCTTAAATAATGCAAATGTTGATATTTTGTCATGTAGAAAACAAATGTTGGAGAGATGATAGTGAGGTCCCAGTCTGGTCCAAGTTCCATGTCTCCCCTCCCAACCTCCACTAGCCTCCAAGAGGTGCAGGCTGCCTCTGGTAACCTCTACCTCTTCCATTACTATCACCCCTGTCTTGGTGGCAGCAACAGGCCTGAGGGATGGTACAGGAAGAACAGCTGGTCTCCTATGAAGCAGTAAGCTGTCACTTGGGAAGCACAAGCCAAGGGCAGGCAGGCTAATCGTTCCAGGAAAGCTAACAAACAGCCCATGGGGAGGTGGGCCTGACAGGCGTTAGGCCATCAATGCCTCTTTAAATGCAAAACGTGCCAACAGTAGAAAGAAAAATAAGCCTGTTCACATTAGGGTGCTGTTCAGGAAATAATGAACAGACTTCAAAAAGCTGAAAATACTGTGGAAAATACCTGGTCTTCTGAAGCTGGAGTTTAGCAATAGAAAATATAAATGTCACAAAGACCAGAGAGGTGCTTGCTAGCTGTCTACTATGGCTGAAATTTTTTAAAGCTCAAGGCAAAGCTGGGACTAA
This sequence comes from Gracilinanus agilis, assembly GCF_016433145.1. Classification (NCBI taxonomy): domain Eukaryota; kingdom Metazoa; phylum Chordata; class Mammalia; order Didelphimorphia; family Didelphidae; genus Gracilinanus; species Gracilinanus agilis. The sequence goes on along the minus strand of NC_058130.1, from coordinate 337,380,106 downwards.
GTTTGACTCAATTTCTCAGTATATTCAAACTAGGTTAAGCCTTCATTTTCACTGTAGTGAAAAGATTCTTGATTATGAAAAGGAGGATGTAGTCTAAAAAGGTCTAGCTTCTCTTCCTGGTTCTGCCACTGAGATTATGACTCTTAATTATCTTTGTATTTCCCAAAGTGCCTAACAGTTGCTGAATAAATTTTTAAAAAAGAAAATAAATATATTCTGGCTTCTTAGACAAATAATTTTGTCCTTTATAGATATGGAACCCGGGACAAAGAGGGTATCCTTCTTTAACTTCAGTTGAATGCTGGGAAGATCATTTATCTGAAAGTCATCTGAAAATATTTTCTGACTGTCTCAGAAACTAGTACAGAGATGGAGTCAGCAACCTCTGTTTAACAGCAACAAAACCCATGAAACTTTCATTTCCATCTTGCAGAGAAACGACAAGCCAGCTTATATTGCTTGGTCTAGCTGGCCTTTCTGATGATTTTTCCAACAGACTTTCAATTTCCTCTCAATTCCTGATCGAAGAGATTTCACTTCTCATTGCTAGTATTCTTAATGAAACTACTGGCCATAAATATTACACTCCTTCAGAGTCCAAAAGGGTAAATTTAACCTCTGCCTTCCAAAGCAGATTCTGATGGAGAGAAACTTCGAGTATGGTCCATGAAACTCTACACTGAGGAGAAACCTATAGCTAAAAGGCAACTGAGAAAAGACCGATCATAAGAATGTGTGAAACGGGGTGGGGGGGGGGTGGGGGAGAAAGAAATCCAAGAATATTGCATTGCAGTTTCTAGATGCTTGCAAGTCTGGCAATTCTAGATTTTTAAAGGAAAAGACTATTGTAGCAGGGGCCAAAAGACAAATGTTGAATCAAAATGTCTCTCTTTATTTGGTAGAAACTATGAGTTTTTACTTGGTGAATGAAGAAAGTAGGACAAACCTTTAAAAGAAAAATAAATAAATTAAAAGAATAGAAAAGAATCAATAATCTTTCGGTCCCACTGTGACTGGTGTGAGTTACAAGTGCAGCCAAAAACAAATGAGTTCCGCTGTAATTTCAGACCCATCATGGTGCGTTGTTTTGATTGTATGTCACCTGGCCTGGAACTCAATTTCCTTCATTGTGGTTTCTTCTTGCTTTCTATCTGAACTGTGCAGGAAAGGTCAGACCGTTTGTCTTTGAAATTAGAAACTGTTCCATGATTCCTGATTTTATTACCCTTTTTCATCCCTAAAATATCTCCAGAAGGCCAGTGTATATTTATCAAGGCCAGTCCCCTTTGTCCACACATTTTACCCAAGAGAAAATAATAATCATGTAGAATTCCAAATTAAAAAAAATTAAAAACTGAAATTAAATCATATTGTGTTTTGGAACCAAAGTTTCACAAAGCAAAATTAATCATCTAATTTCATATATGAGCAAAACATTGCCAGGATTGATGAGTATGAAATTTTTTTTTCCATCAGAAAAAAAATTCCACAGAAGTTCTCCTCCAGTATCTCATCATGGCACAAATGTAGCCCAAGTTCTCAAAGACTGTGCCAGTGTCACTTAAGTTCTGATACATTCTCTCAGGCTAGAGTTGTTGTCTTGGAAACATAGTGGATCTATTTTCTGAGGACCAGTCCAGGTCATCACCTATAGAATGGTGACTTGGCACAGAATTCTTTGGCCATGGGAAACATGAATTAAAAAAAAAATACAAAACTGGCTCTTCTACTTCTGCAATGACACCATAGAGGAGATTGAAAGGAGGGAGAGAATAACAAAACCCACATAGTTTGTAGACCACCTATAAATAACAATTTGGCTCCTGACAGTCTAAATGTGAGCTTTGTCCATCAGCCAGGACAGGGAAACATATTCTTTTTCATATCATAGACATCTTTTGCAGCCAGGTAAAGTCTATGAGTCCCTTGTCAGAATATTTTTATAATGCATAAAATAAGATACATGGAATTACAAAGGGAACTGATTATATTTAAATAGTTATCAAAGTATTTTTCAAAAACAAGTTCACAGACCCCAGGTTAAGGACCCCCTACCAATATGGCTTTATTCATATAATTACTGATATTGCTATTATAAATTAAACCAGAAGATATAAATATGTTATCCAGAAGCTATATATGATCAGGATATAGCTAGTCAGACAGAAAGAACAATAGAGCAAATGTCACACTGCTATCTAAGTAATGTTTAAAAACTTGAAGGAGCTGAACATGGTAGTACAGTTCCTAAAACTGGGGAGACTGGGCCTGGTGGGTTGCTTAGATTTGAGAATTCTGAGCTACAATTAAGGCCAAAGATGATCAGATGTCCGCACAAAGCCTAGCACCAATAAGGTGTGTCCCTAGGAGATGGGAGCCACCAGGCTGCCTAAAGACGGTTGAAGCAGTCCAGGTCAGAAATGGAGTAGGTCAAAGTTTCTAGGACCATTAGTAATGGCAACAGGCTCATGAGTGGCTACTACATTTCTAGTCTGGGAGAGATAGGGTAATTCAGGCTTAAAAAACCAAATCAGTCCAAACAAAAAACAAAACTCTAAAGGAACACTCTCAAAACATTGGATGATTTTGTTAGCAGATCTACAATTTGTGTGTGTGTGTGTGTGTGTGTGTGTGTGTGTGTGTGTGAAAGGGATGAGAGATAGAAAGGATTTCAACACTAGTGTGACCTCTGAGTGTCTATGACTTAATAGAGAAGTCATAGGCTCTAAGGGGATTGCCTGAAACATAGAAAAGTTAAATAAGCCGGGCCAGAGCAGGTATTTGAATCCAGGTCTTCCCATCTCTCAGCCTAGTGTTCTATCCACTATTCCATGCTGCCTTATCAGGATAAAAATAGCCCTTTGTCATTAAGGTGATGTATTTTGTATAAGGAAATGCATTCAAGTTCAATATAACCAGAATAGGGTTGGAAGTATGGGAGCATCACAATAGCAACTAGAATAGGTTCCTATAACTGGAAGGATTCACATTTAACCTCACAGAGCTTCGACATAGTAACAACAATTTTGTAAAGATGAGCAAAGACTCAGCAACTCTGATCAAGACAATTATCCAAGACAGTCCCAAAGGTTCCACAATGGAAAATGCCATCCATCTCCAGAAAAAGAACTGAGGGACTCTGAATGCAGATTGAAGCAGACTTCATTTTTACTTTCTTTGTTTTTGTTTTTTTCTTAATTTGTGTTTTCTTTTGCAACACAGCTAATATGGAAATAGTTTTGTATGACCTCACATGTATAATCAAAATCAAATTGCTTGCCTTCTCAAGAAAAGGGGAGAGGTGGGAGCAAGAGAGAACTCAAAAAACAGATCATTGGGAAATATTTAATGAAATAAATATAAATAGTTTTGTTGTTTTTGTTTTTTTAAATTAAACTCACCAGAGCAACACTTGGACCAGGATCTATATTTACTAACAATTTTTTGTTAGTAGGAGGCAGCACTGGAAATTCAAGCTCCTAAATTAGTAGTGAAGTAGAGAGTCAGCTGTGGTGTCAGTTACTGTCCTGTTCCCAGTTTTCTGAACTAATAAACTTATGGAGAAGGTGTCTATTACTCAAAAGCTCTGTTCTCCCCAATCTCATCCTAGGAGGTTCAATCCAGATCTAGAAATCATGGAAATTTGTCCATTCTGTTCCAAGGAACCACTAAGACGCTCTATGTAGGTATATAATATGTGACTATTAAAGTAACTGATTGCTTCTACATAGAAGAAATTTGACATCCAAATGTATGCCTGTGAAGGCATCCCCCTGGGAAACTCTACAATTATCCCAATTATGCTTTCTGCTCCGAACATTCTGGCAAATCTATGGAAATGGCCTTCAGAGGACTTTCCTCTGAAGTCACATTCTTTTGACTATCCTTGGTGGTGGCAAGTTTTTACCCTTTGAGGCTAGCTTTGATTTTTAAAAATGCATTAAGTACAGTCTCCAAAGTTAACTAATGAAAAGGACAGCATCCATCTGTCCCTACAAGCTTAGGTATGTGCTTAAGCAATTAAAAAAAAAAAAACTCTTAAAAAACAAAACCCAAACCCAGTTGTCATTACTCTATAGCCTCACTGAATATTTACTAAAATGTACATCTTAATTTACATTCCCAAATATATCTGAGTACACTAGAGGAATTGGACCTTGCATATTCTCATTGTTATGTCTATTTTACTATCCAGCAGGGGTTGTCTTAGTATTCAATATTATTCATTGCTTTCTATATATTCAATTGCTTTGTAAACCTTTAAGTGTTCTGTAAATGGGACCCATTTTTCTCATAATCAGATCTATGACCACAGCTATTTAGCAGAGCACATGTTCTTAAATATATAACAAAAGTATCATTTTAAAATGCTCAGCGATTCAGGAGATCTATTTCAAGTTCTTAATCCTTTATAAGCTTATATATCCATTTAATTTTCCAAGTTCCAGGGGAGCCTGATGGCAGAAATACCTTACACTTATACATTTCAAAGTGCTTTGATATGTATCATCTCATTTGATAAGGAGGTAGCATTATATAGTGGGAAGAACTATGGATTTAAAGTTAGAGAATCCCAGTTGGGTACTGACTCTGCTGCTGACTGGTTAGTTATACGACTTGGAGCAAGAAATTTCTCTCCTTGGAGAACTTCAATGGACTTCAGTTTCCTTACCTGTAAAATAAAGAGGGTTCATCTAGTTCTGTATTGGTGAACCTATGGCATATGTGTGCCAGAGGGGGCAGCTCCCTTCCACCTCTCCATGCCCATCTGAGGACATTTTTCACATCACCTGCCCCTCTGCCCAGCAGCTCAATGGGAGTGTTTCTTTCCTCCCCTCTCTGAGGTAAGGGGGCAGCTCACATGCAGCATGAGGGTTGCAGTTTGGGCACTTGGTCTCTAAAAGGTTTGCCATCACTGGTCTGGATCAATAAGGTCCCTTCCAGTTGTAATATTTCTATGTGATCTCTTCAACAGACTGAGGTAAGCAGATTACCTATTTCTTTTTTAAAACCAGATCTGTAATTCAGTGGATGGAGTTTTTAACCTGAAACCAGGAAGACTCATCTTCCTGAGTTCAAATCTGGCCCCAAACACTTACTAGCTGTAGGACCCTAGGCAAGTCACTAAACCCTGTTTGCTTCATTCAGTTTTCTCATCTGGAAAATGAGCTGGAGAAGTAAATGGCAAACTACTCTAGTACCTTTACAGAAAAAAAAAAAAAGGGGGGGTGGGTCATGAAAAGTTGAACAAGTGACAGAATAACAACAATTCCACTAGGAGACAGAATTCTGGAACTGAAAGCTTTAACAATGCAGGCCATCACTTGCTCAAAAACGTTAGAGTCTGACAGAGTTTCTAGGGGACAGTGAGAGGGCAAATGACATAGTCAGCCACGCAGTCCAGTCCAGACTTCAGGTCCAGTGCTCTTTCTTCTTTCTCTGTACTTTTCATCAGATGGACAAAAGCAGAATTTGAATTTGTCTTTCTGACTTAGAGACTGGTGTAGCACCTTCTATATAATACTACCTCTCTACATATCCTTATTTCAATTCATGGATGAAGAAATAGAGCTACTAGGAAGTACAATAACCTGTCAAAGATTAAATACCTGCTCAGTTATGAGAGTGGCATTAGAGAATCTAGATCAGTGATTCCCAAAGTGGGTGCCACCACCCCCTAGTGCAGCGATCCAGGGGGGACAGTGATGGCCACAGGTGCATTTGGGGGCAGTGATAGTATGTGACAGGGGGTGCTAAGTAATGTTTTTTCTGGAAAGGGGGCAGTAGGCCAAAAAAGTTTGGGAACCACTGATCTAGATCTTTTAAGAAAGTCTAGCCTTCTTCCTTTTTTCATTTTTTTAAAACCCTTACCTTCCACAGAAGAGTGGTAAGGGTTAGGCAAAAGAGGTTAAGTGACTTGCCCAGGGTCACACAGCTAGGAAGTATCTGAGGCCAGATTTGAACTCAGGCCCTCCTGCTTCTAGGACTGACTCTTAATACACTATGCCATCAAACTACCCCCACTAGCATTATTTCTATGAGGTCAATGATTATTTTACTTATCCTCTAGAGTTCATCCCTACTGAGAAATCTCTGTATTCAGATATGTTCTGGAAGGAACATCCAGCCTGCCAAAAGTCCTTGAGAAGAATGTTTCTTTATCAGTCTTCTAAATGAAGGGTTGTTTTATTTTTAATTATCAACTCATTAAAATGTTTTATAATTTGTTTTCTTCCCATAGGTGTGTGTGGCTAGCAAAAAACAGTCAATATTCAGTTATCCATACTAAGGAAGGACAGGTGTGACAAGGCAAATTTAAATCCAGAAACAATCCCCAATCATCCTCTCATTAGCTATCATTTTGCAGCTTCCTGATTGGCACTTGAATTTTAACATTTCTGTCTGATCATCCTCTGCCCCCTTCCCCCAAAGGGTTTCCAACAAGTAAAGAAATGACAGGAGGATAAGGATAAAAAAAAAAAAAAGGAAAATATCCAACTATGTAAATCAGCCTCTGAACAGTTGAGACTCACCAATAAGTAAAATCAGCATTCTCTGCTATTAGCCCTCATAAACTGTTCCCTCTAGGCAGCTGGATAATTAGTTATTTTCAAGGCTGGACTATATATGCAATTGAAGAGGAAATTCTGTGCCAAATGAATAATGAATAAACTGCTCCCTAAATTGTGGAGTGTCTCACTATTTCAAGGCAGGAGGTCACCATTTACAATAGAACAATGATGCTGATGATTATAACTGCGATAGTAATAATATTATTAGCTTGCATTTCTATTCCATGTCATGATTATACTGCACTTATATATGCATTTTTCTTATTCGTTCCTTACAGTAACGTTGGGAACGAAGCAAGCCAGGGATTACTCCCCAGTGTATGGATGACAAAGCTAAGGGTCAGAAAAGGCTTCACTTCCTCAAGGTCGCATGACCAGTAAATGATGGCAGTGGGGCCAGAACCCTGGTTTTTGGACTTCAAATCCAATCAATGTTCTTTCTTCTGCCCCTTTGCCATTCATTAAATGGCATTCTAGTGGTTCCAAATAGTTCAGTTGCTAAATGTTTCATCAACATCTAAGGAACAGAATTCAGTTCATTGTTTTAAAATGTATTAACAGTTTTTAAAAATTGGGGCAGTTTACTGTTTTAAAGCATGATTTTACAATAATGACCAACCACTTCTCTCTCCCCTTCCAAACAACACATCTCTGAGGTGAGCCCACCCACAGCCTATTTGGGCTCTCCAAGGACAATGTTTGGAAAAACAAATGATGAATGAAAGAGGATGTTACCACGGAGGTCTGGGCTCCATCTCATCTAACATGGCTGCTATTTTGTGAAGAGAGCCCTTGAAAAGGCACCTGGGCACTCGCTGATTGGACTTGGAGATATGCAAAGGGTTTGTTTCTCTCTCTTTCTTGTTACTTCAATGCTAATTTAGAGCCTTCATCCACATGCCCTACTAAGGAACAAAATAAGTTTGAAATCAATATTAAATTTGATTTAATCTTTCAAAATGCAGTCCCACCTGTCTTGCTTCTATCACAGCATCCAGAGTGCCTGCTAGGATCTAAATTTAGCTCAACAGCGCGCCCCAGAGCCAGGTACCCAGAAGTTCAAGGCAGCCAGAAGCAAAATGTTTAGTCTACTATTGAATTCAGCCCCAGACTATCTGCCCTGTCATCCCATTCCATCCTCCCTTCTAAAACTCATCTCACAGAACAGTGTGTCTCCCTGGGCTTGGCTTTGGTCTTGTTTAATGTGATCAAGTGTTCTGGTTTACATTTCTTATTAATATAAATATACAAGGATTTCAGTGCCGTTATTTCCACAAGCCAAACTGTAACCTTTCCTAGAGCAGCTTGGCCTTGATTTGTATCTTTAATGTTCCACTCTCTCCAGATAAATTATGTACCCTATTTGGTCATTAAAATGTCCCTGTGCTGCTCAGACATTTCTAATGCCAATTCTGAATGCCGCGAATGATTAACAACCACTGTGTGGGGCAACCCACAGGGATACCGTTTTCCTACAAAACATTTTCAGTATCAATAGCACTCTAGTCCCCACTGGAGAATTTGGATATAGTACTCTTTTTTTCCTGTCCCACTGGCTCACGATTAAAATCTGGAAGGATCCCCAAGTTTGTTCAAGTCAACTTACATAGTGATAATGTTTGAATAATGAGAAGCAGCCAAAAATACCGGAGAAAGGGATAACCTTGGAATCAAAAAGGCCTCTAGTTCTGCTGTCCGTCAAAGACTAGCTGTGTGACCATGAGCAAGGCACTCGACCATTCAGTATCCCCAGGAGACTCTCTTAAGAACATAAATTATAGACCAATTGCTGATCTACCTTGATGGAAGAAGAATTCTCTATCCCAATAAAAATCACAGGTCCAGAATGATTGGTTTTTAATGTTTGGATAGTATTCCTTTAAAATTATTTTCTTGGTTCCTTTGGTAATTTGTGAATTCAGTGATGTAGACAGAAGGCAGTTTCTGAATGTAGGAAACAACCTTCATGAGTTGGTATAGCCAAAAAAAAATTGCTCAACTGGTCATGAACTTTCTGGCAAGAGTCTTTTTTAATTTATTCAGACTGGTCCGCAGGGGAGACAGACATCCACATCTCACCAGCAATATCGTGATTGAGGCCATTCTAGCTTAATAGTTCCTAACAGAATTAGAATTTTGTTGGTATCATATTCAAGAACTCAGGGACATCACCCAGTTAAGAGACACTGATGTTGGATTTTAAGGAAGCCAATGAGGGTTACTGACTTTTTCATATTCATTGGATCCTGGTGATATTTTAGGTACTGAAAATAACTCAGTAAATTTCCTGGAGCAAGTAGAGGACACAGTAGATAAAGTATTTGACTTGGAATCAGAAAGTCCAGAATTCATATCTTGCCTTAAATATTTAATATCTGTATGATCTTGGGCAAATTACTTCATCTCTCAATCTCAGTTACTTCATCTGTAAAATGGGGATAAATCATGGATCAAATGAGATAACATGTAAATTTTTAAGAGCTATATAAATGCTAGTCATTTTTATTATTGTAACTATTATCATTACCCAGTGCTTTTTCTTTTTCTTTTTTAAACTCTTACCTTCTGTCTTAGAACTGATACAAGGTATTGGTTCCAATGCAGAAGAGTGGTAAGGGCTAGGCAATTGGGGTTAAATGAGTTTCCCAAGGTCACACAGCAAGGCAGTGTCTGAGGTTAAATTTGAAACCAAACCAGGACATACTGTCTCTATGCCTGGCTCTCAATTCACTGGATCACCTTCCTGAACCCTCTTTCCCCCTCAAACCCCTACTTCCCTTGCTTTTTCCATTATAAATAAAGTTTTGGCTGAGGTAAGGAGGAAGATCACCGGTGATTTTGGATAGAGTAAAGAATTTTGAAATAACTGTAGAAATCCAAGTTATAACTTTTGCTAAATTGATAATAAACATGGTCACTTTAATTGACCATTTAATCTCTATGTTTTTATCTACAGAATGGGACTAGTACCAACAAGACAAGTACTGTATCTTGGCTATAATTTGTGTTGAGATCATTGGATTCCAGATACAGCTCTATTGACGTTCAGGAGAATAATGCCCTGAGGAGATAAAAGAAACTTGCTCATTTCTACAAACCTCAAGCTCCTCTGAAGTGTGGAGTTGATATAGAAAAGTATGTTAAATGATGCTGGTATCACGACACTGACATTTATGTATTGATTATTAAGGTAACTGAGGTAGAGAGGAACACAGATGTGGTTGAGTCCAATCAGAAAGGAATTCCCTTTAAAAGATACCCAAGAAGAGGTTATTTGGCCTTTGCTTGAAGATTTTTAATGAGGAGAAATATGCTGTTCACCAAGATGGCCTATTTTGCACCATCCAATGTGCTTAGATATGACTTCCCAGACTGTAATCCTACTGTTATGGTTCTGTGTGGTTTCTTAATTATAATTTCCTTTGCCCTGATTAAAGCCCTATTATTATAACTACTTTGGTAGTTCTGTACTTTTTCAGTTGGACCATTAGCTTTAACTGTAAAGATAGGGGTTTTTTTTTCCTCCTTTAAAATTTTTTCTCCTTTATGTTTGTTTATTTTTTCTCCTTTTTGCCTGAATTTAATCTGTCTCTCTCAAACTTCTATTCAATATTTCTAGTTCTTCCTTGGAGTGGTGGGAAATCAGAAGGGGAGGATGAGGAAAACATATCTAATCCCTTTGTGGCACCATCTATTCTCCACATAGTGGCCAATGTGACATTCCTAAAGCACAGTTCTGATCAAACCAATCAGCTCTAGAAACTTCAGTAGCTCCCTACTGTCCTCAAAATAAAGTCTTCTGTTTGTCATTTAAGTCCTTCATAATCTGCCTAATATTTCCATATTGACTACATATTACGATATCTCATGAACGCTTTAGAAGTCTAGCCAAGAGATTGCCCCACTCTGTGCCTATGGACAAGTTGCCCATTCCTGAAATGCTTTCCATCCTCATCTCTGCCCCTTGGAATTCCTAGTTCCCTTCAAGGCTCAGATATATAAAAGGGAATTCTTAATCCCTTGCTCTAATCTAGCTGGGGAAAGAGCTGGCTGGCTCAATGGACAGAGAGGTTCTGTTACCATGGAGACCAGCCCACAGTTAAAGGAAATAGAAATTGCTCTCAGAGAGGAAGTGAGGTAAGAACAACAGTTGGACTGTAGCTCTCCAGTAGGATGTAAACTCCTTGAGGGCTGAGATTTTTTTATAAATTTGTATCTTATTTGTATCTGTGTCTCTCATGTTTGTTATATAGAAATGCTACTAGTTGATACATACAACATCTCCAAATCCTTATCTTCCTAGATTTGGAAACTGATGCATTAATGACTCAAGCAAGGTCATCTTTAATCTCCTCATCTTCCTTCAAGGCTCAGTTCAGATATCATTTCCTCTGTAAAGCTCTCCCTCCCCACCCTTCTCCCCAGCAAACCTTCCATTTCTTTTATCTGTATGCTTCTTGTGACTCTCCCTCCTCCCTCTTCCTTGGACTTCAAGCTCAAGGCGGGAGAGGGACAGATATACTGCCTTATTGTTATTTTTACTATACTTAGATCTAGCACAATACCTTGCTAACTATGGCATTTAATAACTGCCCATTAAGTGGAAAGACTGCAGGAAGTCAGTGTCAGAGATAGAAAAGAAAGGCTCTCCCAGTTAAAAACTTAGAATCTTTGGTGAATCTATATGACAACTGTGAGATGCCTTGTACACACCTGTACACACACACACACACACACACACACACACACATACACACATGTACATACTCTCTCACACACACACATGCACGCACACACCCCTCAGATATGTGAATTTTCTATCACTATCCATAGGGGCCACAATGAGCAGAAGTGAGATACATCCTTTAGGTGATAAACAGGCATAGATAGCTTTTTGCTACACCCTGGAAATATCAGTCACCTGAATAGGTATCTATTTCAATATTAAAAAGAAGAAAGAAGAGGAGAATGATTTCCACGCATTTCAGTCACACACTGGAATGAGGTTTCATTTGAGTTTATAGACATCCATAAAAGTAAAATGTCATGCAAGGTCTTTGCCCTTGACTAAAATAAGCAATAATGGCTTTTAGGTAATGCAAAATTCGTAAAATTTCTCATTTGATGTTTTAATTGGATTCTACCTCATGTAATGAATGTTGCTATTGATGCAGTTCTCCTGAGGCTTTGATTCCCCTCTTTTGTCATTTATTTCAACCTAAGGTCATTTAAATCTGAAACCATTAACTTTTATAAGGAAAGAAGGCCACATTTCTTGCCACGATCAAAGTTGTTCAATATAAAATTCTATCTCTTTGGAATTATAGTCACTTGAGTCACTGACTCAGTCTTAGAATTCAGAAGCCGTCTGGAAAATTCATCAAGTCCACCTTTTGGCATTTATGCAAGAGCAGATTCAAAAAGCCCAGAAAAATAACTGGCTGCTTTTTTAAATATTGAGACAACAATCTTGATGACTAACATTTATATTGTGGCTGTGAACTTTGCAGTGTTTTCCATACACTATTGGGGTTTCATAACAGCTTGGCAAGGTAGATATTATAGCTATTTATCACCCCCAGTTTACTGATGAATAAATTGAAGTTAGAGAAGTAATCTGCCTGTGATAATATAAATATGTTATCGAAAGTGGGATTTGAACTTCCTGAACCAGAACTTCCTGATTCTCAAGCCCAGCAACTATCTAGTATACCACACCACCTCCCTAGTATATAGTGTGGTCACTCGATCATTTACAACATAGTGGTAATGGCATTACAGAAACCTTAGATCATCTACCCTAATTTGATCCCTCATCTGATAGATGAAGAAACTAAGACTCAGAGTGAATTACCCAAGATCACACAGCTAATTAGAAGTAGAATTGCATTTAGATCTTGTCTTTGATTCCTCATTCAGGGAATTTTCTACTATGTTCCTCAGATTAATTTCACAAGCCCAAATGTATGTGCTGGCAAAATGAGGAGGATATCCACGATATAGAAGTAGGTGGAATTTCTTAGCATTTGAGAAGCTATGACAAGTCAGGGATGAAAGGTGGTGTGTGAAGGCAAACCACAATGACAAAATCCATCCTAGCCATATGCACTGACGACTAGGTGATGCTGTGGATCTGACTCCAGGCCTGGAGTCAGAAAGACCTGAGTTCAAATCAGGCCTTAGATGCTTGCTAGCTGTGTAACCCTAGGTAACTTTATCCTGTTTGCCTCAGTTTCCTTATCTGTAAAATGAGCTGGAGAAAGAAATGACAATCCTATCCAGTGTCTTTATCAAGAAAACTCCAAATGGAGTCACAAAGAGTCAGATGTGACTGAAACAACTCAGTGAGGGAAAATAGATGGTATAATAGATAAAGTGCCAGACCCGGAGTCAGGAAGACTTGTTTTCATGAGTTCAAATCTGGCCTCAGACACTTTTTAGCTCTGTGACTCTGGGTAAGTCACTTAATCCTGTTTGTTTCCATATATTCATCTGTAAAATGAGCTGGAGAAGGAAAAGGCAAACCTCTCCAGCGTCTTTACCAAGAAAACTCCAAATGGAGTCACAAAGAGTTAGACACAACTGAAAAATAGCAACAATGCATAAAGTAGAATAGAAACAAGGAATGGACTAGAATAGAAAAGTTAAATGTTTGATCCATTTCTGGATTCAATATGTCTTTGCCTTATGTATGTTAGGTATATTTGCTTTTTGTTTCTGAGCTTTTCTACAATAGCATTTTTTTTAAGCCTTTGCACAAATAACTAGACTAGTTGATCTCTAAGGTCCTTTAAAGTTTTGTGAGTCTAAGAATTTCTATTCATATAGATTCAGGGCAGCTAGGTGGCACAGTAGGTAGAGTGCCAGACCTGAGTCAGGAGGACCTGGGTTCAAATCTAGCCTCAGACACTTCCTAGCTATGTGATGCTTGGCAAGTCACTAGAACTGTCAGAGGCTTTTTTCCCACTTGTAAAATGAGGGGGTTAGAATAGATGAATCTCTCATCCTATGAAAATTTGATTCAAACCTCTCATTTTGCAAATGAAGAAACTGAGCCAAAGAGAAGTAAAGAGTCTTTCCCAAGATCACACACCTAGTTAGTATCCAAACTGGGGTTAGAACTGAGATCACCACATTCCCAAACCAATTTTCTTTTCTGTTAGACTGAGTTGGCTGAGAGATCGGAATCCTGATTTTTGAATTTTACTTTGAAAACTGAATTAAATTGCACGTGATTTTTAAAATTTTACTTTCTGTTTCAGTAACAAACTAAGAAAGAAGGACAAGAGCTAGACAAACAAGGGTAAGTGATTTGTCCAGGGTCACACAGCTAGGTCCATGTGATATTGCTAAGAGCAGAATCTTGATTTTTGAATTTATACGTTGACTTCTAAGACTGAATTAAGTTGCCTGTAATTTTTGTTAATGTTGTATTGAAAACTTTCCAAATAAAAAACTCTTACATCATGGGCAGTATTGTCATAACATTAAATGCTTCATGGTTTTAGTGACTTAGAGAACTTACCTGTGAAACAAATCTCACTGTAGGCTGGCTACTTCATGACACTCACCCACACCCTGAAGAGCTATCTATGTTCTTCATTCTGCTGAGGAAAGAAGAATCTAATCCATTTCTTTACCAGCTGAATGATGCAGAAAATCAAGCTAGGAATGTTAATACTGCACTTACCCATTGCCCATGAAGCAGAGGGAAATGCAGCTGCTAAAATTCTCAGGCAAACAAGGCACAGAAAAACATAATTTCACTGAGAGAAGGCAGGCAATTAAATCAAAAGAGATGTGAGATAATTAGTTGTCTGTCTTCTGAGAATTATGTTGTTGCTAGATTTCCAGAAAAAAAAAATTTGGCATCTAATTCTTTATATTAAAGGTCTGTAAATAATTATTTCTTTTGTTTCCTCGCCTTGATCACTGTGAAATTATTAGATGTCAAAGAATGGCCACCTCTGTTTGGTATTGTATAATAAGCAATTACCATTTTCAAAGCAACATGGAATGCAATTTTCTTCTTTATCTTATGAGTATTTATAAGCATTAAGTGAAAAATCCCTATCATCCATTTGAAGTAATCAAGAGTCTGCTAAGAAATGAAAATGTCTCTGAAACACAACCTTTCTAAATACAGAGAGGGCTGTTTTTGTCATGCCACACTCAAAAGTGATTATGAAAATCAGAGGCAGCTAGGTGGCACAGTGCCTAGAGCTCCAGGCCTGCAGTTTGGAGGACCTGGGTTCAAATATGGCCTCAGATACTTCCCAGTTTTTTGACCCTGTGCAAGTCACTTCACTCTGTTGGCCTAGCCCTCGTCCTTCAGTCTTAGTGTTGTTACTAAGACAGAGAGCAAGGGTTAAAAAACAAAACATTACAAGTCATAATTTGTACAGAATACATTTGGCAAAATATAGGTGTCAAGGCAAAGGTTATTGAATTATGTGACTAGAAATTAAGCTTGATTTTTTGTTTAAACCTAAACAGGTATAGCAAAAGACAAATCTCACAATGATATGAAATTTTCAAAATGGAAATCAGCCCAAACCATCTAAAAACAGAAGAGAACATAATGCCAAAAAGAGTCTTCACCTCCTTTTCCTCTAGAAAATGATTTAAAATTTGGTCTCAGTAATACCGATGTCATGTGTATTGGCTGTGTAGTAGTTAATATTTGTACACTCTTGATACATGACCCGAGACAAACAGATGGGCCTGAAGCAAGCAGTTAACAACCCTCTAATTAGCCACCAGGTGAGAGGAACTCTCATGTCTAGGCTATAGCCTCCTCCTTTTGGAAAGTTATTTTTCTTTTTTTAAACAAGTCATTCCCTGGAAGGAGTCATACCATCACCAAAATATCTAGCTTGTTTCTTGATGAGGATAGGTAGAGTACATGAAAACACTAACTGAAACAGGCAGAATGATATTCTCATAATAGAAGAGGTATAATAGACTCCTGGGACAGTGGGGTGGCACTGTGGGTAGAGTACCAGGCCTGCACCACCTTAATGAGATCAAGACTGAGGTCTTTTTGGAATCTATCCATTCACAGAAACATTTAGGTACCTGCTGAAGGTGCAGTGATGAGCATGGTACTAGAAACCCACAGCTTCAGAAAGATAGCGCCTGATCCACAACTTTATAATCTAGTATAGTAGTAAGGTGCCATACAACATGGCCACAATCCTTGATTTACTGCAAAAGAGAGGGCCAAAAAAGGTGCTACATGAAGCCCACGTGGTGCAGATCATTGAGAGGCACTATGGTTTAATGGGAACATAGTTGGATCCAGAGTAAGGAGAGCCCTCCCTCTGAATCCCACCTGACACTTGCCAGCTGTATGGTCCTGGCAAGTCACTTAATCTCTCTAGGCCTCAGTTTCCCTGTCTGTAAAGTGGAGATAATAATACTTGCAGTTTCTACTTTCTCAGTTGTAATAAAATGAGATAATGATATAAAGCAAGCTATAAGTCCTAATTAAGGTCCTATATAAATATTAACTACAAACATAAATATTTATTATTATGGACATCATCACTAAGCATGGGTACCAAAGAAGGTTTCAAGAAGAACAGTGTATTTTATCTGGGGTTTAAAGAATGAGTGTGATTTCAACAGGCTTAGAAGATGATGAGGCAGAGCATCATGGTTATAGAGAATGGAATAAGCAAGGAGTTGAGGCAGGAAAGCATAAGACATGTATTGGGACTAGTGGGTAATCTAATTTGGTTGGATACTAGATTTGGGAGGTAAGCTAGAAAGGCAGGGTGGTGGCAACTGAGGAAGGCTTTGAATGCCAGGCTAAAGAGAATAAGTTTTATTCAGTAAATATTAGGAAGCCATTGAATAGTTTCCATTGGAAGGTCTATGAACAGGTTTATGCATAATAATGGCTAACATTCATATAGTACTTTAAATTTTGCCAAGTACTTCACAAATATTATTTCATTTGATCCTAGCAACAGCCTTGGGAAATAGTTGCTATTCTCATCTCCATTTTATAGTTGAGGAAACTGAGGTCAATGGAGGTTAAGTGACAAGACTGAATACTCAGGTCTTCCTGACTCCACAGTTTCTGTGTTCTTTCTACTGGGCCACAAAGGAAAATTAATCTGGCAGGGGGGGGTACGGATAAATCGGAGAAGACAGAAGTTGGTTGGAGGCATCTAATTGGACAGAAGGTTCTGTACAATTGGGGTCTAAGGAGAATCTATTGTAGAGCAACTGCAGTAGAAATAAGAGATGAATGAAAGATTTCTTGCAATCACAGAATCAACAGAACTTTAGTATTCATTGAATTTTGGAGTTGAAAAAGGGAAGAGTCAAAGATAACACCAAGGTTTCAAAAACTGAAATCTAAGATAAGTGATTGTTCTTCTTTCAGCTGTTTCCATTGTGTTTGACTTTACATGACCTAAATCTGAGGTTTTCTCAGCACACATACTGCAATGGTTTGCCATTTTCTTCTCTAGCTCATTTTACATATGAGGAAACTGAGGCAAACAGGGCTGAGTGACTTGCCCAAGGTCACACAAGTAGTAAGTGTCTGAGGCCAGAATCTAACTCAGGAAGAGGAGTCTCCCCCACTCCAGGTCCAGCAGTCTATTCACTATGTCACCTAGCTGCCATTGGATAGTTTGTAGCAGCAATTAAAAACAACAGAAGAATTAAAAGGAAAAGTAGATTTATGTTGAAAAGAAAATATGACCAATTTTAGACTCAATACATTTGAGATGCTACAAAGCATCCAAGCAGAAATGTTTTCACAAGTAATTATTGACGTAATTTTGGAATTTAGAGAAAGTTGATGGGGTGAGAATGATTTGAGAGACATCTGTACAGAGACAATGGTAGGGGGAAGAGATCAAGAACACAAGAATTGGCCTTGACAAGGAAAAGGCCCACTTCATCAAAGAATAAAACAAACAATGAGAGACTTGGGGAATGAATTGTGTCCATTTTCTCAGTAAGATAGGAGGGGGAGGATCCTTTGCTGAGAAAGAATAGTGAAGAACAATGAAGAAGGTCTGAAGAGAGAGGGAAGAATCATGGGAAAAGGTAAAAAGATTAACCTTGGGAAGGCCTGAGGATTTTTCTCCCTGGGGCCAAGAGGAAAAGTGGAGAGAATGGGTGAAGACCCTGAAAGTCTTTGCTTCTCCCTCATTAAAGCCACGAACAGTTGAACATTTCAGACTCAGCATGGTTCTGGGATTTTCAACACAGTGAGCTTGTTAATAGGCACTGCTTTCCCAGCTGCTATGATGGCCCAAAAGCGCCACTAGGAAAGGCCTGGATAGGATTTAGGTGCTTCCATGCTGGCCTCCGGGACAAGTACACCACAGCTACTAATCACACACACTGGCTTTATCAAGTTGTTGTAGATTTTTGAGGTGTATTTGTTATCTCAATTATTCCCATGAAGAAGAAACGCATGTCTGAAAGATATGCTCCACAAAAGAAGCCCATTTCAATATTCTTTTAGGAATAAACTGAGTGAGTCTTTCAGCCACCACAGGTCCATTTGGCACATTAGTCAAGCACACTCTAGTAAATAGTTCTCTGGTGGCCTCAGAGATCCCATGCACTTCCAAATGGAATTCACTTCCTTTTCACAAGCAAAAGCATGTTAAGTATCTGTCCAATAGGGAGTTTGATACTCCACAGGTGGACCACTTAATTATAAAAGAGATAAAAGTAAGTCCCTCAAAAAGGTAAGTGCCTTGCATATAAGCATTTGGCTAAGATTCATTCTCTTCCAGTAGGGAGCATTGACTTCTCACTTTATGGACTGTCCCCCAAAATGTGGTATGGATTGGTTGGTTCCATTTCAGAATCTACAATGGCATCCCTGAGCAGTCTTCACACCCAATCCTGCTTCAGGATTGATTTAGAGTCATCATCTTGAAAAGACTCAATAGCACCTCCAAGGGATTTCCAAAAGAACTCCCCTTTGGCAAGAATTACCAAACTTTGCTAATAGATGCTTTGTAGGAGTTGAGAGATCTTTGTTGCCCCCAACCAGAAATGCCTGCCTGTTCCTCAAATTACCTTGGTTTAAACCAGTGATTCCCAAAGTGGGCACCACCGCCCCCTGGTGAGTGCTGCAGCGATCCAGGGAAGGCAGTGATGGTCAGAGGTGCATTTATCTTTTCTATTAATTGCTATTAAAATAAAAAAAATTTTAATTTCCAGGGGGCTAAGTAATATTTTTTCTGGAAAGGGGGCGAAAGAACAAAAAAGTTTGGGAACCACTGGTTTAAACTATTCTGTATTTATTCTCTTTATTTGTCTATCTACACTTATATATGTATATACACATTTATATGTGTATGTATTTAAATATAAATGTACATGTGTGTATTACTTGTTATTGGTCTTTTACCAGTAAGATGTAAGTTACTTGGGGTGGGGTTGGGGCTATTCCGGTTTTTCTTTTTCTCTGAAGCATCTGGCAGAGTGCCTGGCACATAAGAGATGCTTAATAAATGCATATTGATTTATGATTGATAGGCTAGTCTGTAAGCTATACTGGTTTTTGAGAGATTTATGAAAATCAGGAAAGTTTTGGTTTTGAGGCTACCATGTTTGTTTTTCTATGGTGTGGAGGGAGTACTTTTTAACATGGAAGTTTGCTAAAAAATCTGAACATTACAACTAGGAAAGGCAATACAACACTGAGGGAATATATTCACTGTGGCCAACAAGTGAAAGGTCTTTCCCTTCTCTTATCAGACCATTAGACTTTCCCCAGATGAAGGGATTTTCATATTATTTAGTCGTTTTGTTTTCTAATTAACTTAGGCAGCCCACAGATGCACTAGCTTTGTTCATTAAAGGCACCAAGCAAGAAGTAGAGGGAGCATGGAGAATGAAAAATACCAGGTAGGCAACTTTGCAGTCATAGGCAACAAGGTGGCACAGTGGATGGAATGTAAAGCCTGGACTCAGGAAGACTCCTTTCTGTGAGTTCAAATCTGGTCTTAGACTCTTACAAGCTGTGTGATCCAGGGTAAGTCACTTAACCTTGTTTGCCTAGGTTTCTCCTCTGTAAAATGAGCTGGAGAAGGAAACGGCAAACCACTCCAGTATCTTTGCCAAGAAAAGCCCAAATGGGGTTACCAAGAGTCAGCCACGACTGAAACAAATGAACACAAAAACTTACCAAGTCCTATTTAGTTGCTTACTCAGCACATTGTAACTAAAAATAAATCACCCTAACAACTGTGTGAGCAGCTACAGAAAGGGAAGAAAAAAAAAAACCTCACCAGATTCCCCTTTCCACCCCCAAACCAGCATTGCTTTTTATTTTTTCCTAGGCATCTGTGATTGCAGTTTACAATCTCCAGGGTAACATTAATATGCAACTGCACATTCTCATACAGAACTCATGTTTGAATCCTGACAATTACCACACTACCACAAACAGACCATCACATTTTGGCAAAAATATTGGGCATTTTTTTTCTGTATACTATGAGCTTCCAAAAAGTAGTCTATGTATGCAAAATCTGGTGAGTCTGTGTTAAGGAAAATATGGACAATGGCATCCAAAGATATATGACAATCTCTCCCTCTGGATATAACTCACTGTGCCTAGCTTGAGAAATGAACATGAAGTGAAGGAATCTTGTGACTGTTCAGTAGCAATCACTGTCAAATGTCAGAAACGTAATCGTCTAATCAAAAGCTGACCACTTTCAAAACCTGCTATCTTGGAGAAAATTAAAAAACCAAGACCTTTTTCCATTTACATAGCTCTCTCTCTCTCTGGATCAACCATTCAAGCATTCAGGTTCTTAATAAAAAAAAAAAATCAGGAAGCAAGATTATATGAAAACTAGCACAAGGTACACAATTTATATACAATCACTTCCAGCTCTTGTAGTAACTATATTTTTAATGTACTAAAAAGACCGTAAAACCAAATAATCCTAGAAGGACCCATTTAAAATGGCAGGAATGGCTGCCAATCTTGAGAGGCTGAACATGTATCAAAAGTATCAACCAGAGCAAAGTTATATGATGGCACTTTTCACTTTAGTATGCCACCACAGGGTCTTCTGCCACCCACCATCTGCTTCTAACAAATGGTGCTGTTATTCCCACATTGAAAACATGTTTCCCCCGTGAATCAGTCCTAAAAAAGAATCCCACAAATGTTTCCTTGTGCAGCTGAACATGAACCTTTGGATTCTGGGGAAAAGAAAGCTATAGCTTGCTGTTAACAATCAAGATGATTGTAGAATCTCCCCTCTCTTCCTTTCCCCCAACTCCATGCATACACACACTCACACACACTCACACACACACACACACACACACACACACACACACACACACACACACCCTCCCAACTCTGCATTTTAGGAGTGGAAACCTACATGGAGACATTCATGTAGTCACTCATGTTGCTGAGTTGTGTCAGAGAAATAAGGAACTAGCAAACTGTGAATGCCTAATGTACTGGAGACATGATGAGGCTTTGGAGGGCACTTTAGGAACCAAAAAGTCATGTCGATGTCAATGTGGAGTCTGCCTTTTGTTCCTTTCAGACCCAAGCGGCTGCTAGACTGCATTGCTCTCCTTGCAAGATTACAACATCTGAGATGATAAATTGATTGCAAATCACCACAGGGGGTGCCAAGATCACTAAGGAAACAGGTCATTAAGAAAAATTAAAACCCTGCTAAGATCCTTCTTGTAAATGCATCTTCCAGGATTTTACAGCATCTTTCCTCAAAACAGTCTCAAATCACTGGGGGGATCAGCATCGGTGATGTTTTTAGTGGAACATCCAAGGAAGTTGTTTTTAGCCCAAAATCTAGCAGGACATGCCAGATCCTGCTCAGTGTGTTTTAGGAAAGAAAAAAGTCAGATAGTATAATGGGATTTGCAAAAATATGCCATTAGTATGGATAAAGCCACTAGGAAAAGAACATTCCAAAGATCTTACAGAGACTCAGTGCATAAAACAAAAGCACTGATAATAATTAAGGGGGCAACTCAAGGCCTTCCCAGCATTACTGGCATCTTTGGAAGTTTTCACATTTGCCTTTACTAAACTACCCAATTGAGCATCAAGGTTTAAGATTAAATTGCAGCTTATACCATGATCCCGAATGAATATCCTGCCCTTTTATCCAAGGAAAATTTAACAGTGATTTATTATGCCAGGTTAACTGCTCCACAGATGGAAAAGTAGAGAACAGAAATATTTATTGTCTTGTCCAAGGTCATCGGCAGAAAAGCATGATAGGGCCCATTCCAACACAACCAGCTGGGCTTCCAAATCAATCTGAAGACAATGCTGGGGAACTTTTCAGACAATTAATTCGTTCAGCGAGGATAGGAAACAGATAATTCTTGTGATGCTAGTAAACTTAATTGTAAGATTGTTGGAATAAACAGTGTATTATTTCATATGATATCTCATGCTGATGAGAAGATTATGCCAAGAAAATTATTCACACTTTGAGAGCAGTTCTAAGGAAATAAGTACTAATTGCTTAGCCGCAGGGTGATGCCATAGACAGTTTAAAAAGATTCAACCTCAGACGGAGGGTTTAAGAAGGAATTACATAGGTGTCTAGCAAGTCTACCATGTTTAATTTACTGACTTTTAAGCCTCTTTATGAAGGGAAATCCTAGTGCACAGATAATTATAAAACATTCTTACCTGCTTGGAAGAAACACAAGTATTTTAGGGGAAATAATGACAGCTGATCTAATTTTCATTTGCCACTCAAGTTCTCATCATACAAGATCAGAAGAGCCTTACACCAGGTATAAGAAGATGGAGGTTCTAGTTCAGTGCCGGACACTGATCAGCTGTGTGATGCTAAGTCACTTAATCTCTGTTAGACTCAGTGTTCCCATATGGAAAATGGAAACAAAACTCCCTATTCTGTCTACCTCAGAAGATTTTTAGAGATTCACATGAGACAACATATATGAACATGCTTTAAAAACTAGAAAGACTGGAAAACTGAAGGAATTATTAAAACCACAATGATGATGAAAAAGCACAAAGTTTTGAATAAAAATTAATTTATGGAATTAAACTGCCCCTTATAGTAATAAAGAATTGCTTTAAAATGCCATGTATAATATAGCACAGTACCTAGCCCATTCATAGAGGCTTAAAAAATCCTTGAGCAGCTAGGTGGTGCAATGGATAGAAGACTACCCAATCGTGAGCTCAAATCTGGCCTCCGACACTTACTACTTGTGTGATTCTGGGCAAGTCGCTTAATCTTGTTTGCCTCAGTTCCTCATCTGTCAAATGAACTAGAGGTGGAAGTGGCAAACCATTCCAGTATCTTTGCCAAGAAAACCCCAAATGGGGTCACATACAGTCAGACACAACTGAACAACCACAAATAAGTACCGATTGATTGCTCAATTTGTAGTCAGTTCTGCTAAAACGCTTGTTTTGAAAACAAAATTTATTCCAACAGTATTCATATATTAAAAAACAATTCAAGTATAACTTGAATTTGCTTGTGTACCATTTCAATATGTGAAGAAACAAGAAAGCAGAAAACTCCACCATTTCACAAGAACTCAGAAGCTGAAACCCTTTCCATACTCACTTCCACAAACAAATTTCAGATCTTTTTCAAGGTAAAGTGTCATCTTTATTGTATTATATCTTCTGATGCAATAGGAGCTTAAGGAGACCTGAGTAATTCACTCCCGATTTCTTCCATGGCCATAGCCCCTTGGCTGCCATGTCTCAGAGTTAAAAGCACAGCTCTCTTGCCCATAGCTATTGATTTTGCCAACCTGGGAAGAGGGGTATAGGTTAGAGTAGTTGACCAAGTCCCGGGATGCCACTATTATTTATTGGGATATTTTATATTTCCTAACCATTTAGCATGTATAAAATTGTGCTACCATTTTTACTATATTCCTACCTTTTTTTTTAACCCTTACTTTCTGTCTTAGTATCATCTCTAAGACAGAAGACCTATAATGGTTAGGCAATTGGGTTAAGTTGCTTGCCTATGTAATAAAGCCAGGAGGTATCTGAATCCAGATTTGAACCCAGGTCCCTTCCATGAACATTATGACAATGGTCTTACTATTATTAGCACAAGGTTAGCCCCCATATTTGTCTCCTGACTTTCTTTCATCAGTTTCATAACATGGCGAAGCTCCCAAGTTGACAGTTTATTTTTCTTATTTCCCCTTGGTTTGGCTGCTTCTTGACAGCATGTAAGGAAGTTTCTTAGTTTCAACAGTTACACAGTTACAAATGGGAAGATTTCCTATAGGTATCTAATCCCATCCACATGGTATAGAAGCTTCTTAGCATCTATTACTTGGAGGCTTATTCTATTTTTCCATTGGTTCTGTCCACAAAGATATGTAATTAAGGTGGGGGCTCAGCACTATTCTCTAAGAAAAGAGCCAAGTTGACCCCCTTAGATGCCAGTACTCAGCAGTCACTTCAGAATATGTACAGTACAAAGGCACTGGGATGGAGGAGTGTCAGATGTAAGGAAAAGCAAGTCAACATAGCTATATCACAGTGTGGTACTTGGAGATGAGCCTAAGGTGAGAAGGTTGGAAATGAAGAAAGGGGCTTTATCCTGCATATAGCTTGCTTTGTATGTATTATTGGCAGACTAGTTTGGTGAGGCAAGATGACACAATGGTAAGAGAGATGAATTTGGAGTCAAAGAAACTGATTTCAAGTCTAGACTCTACTATTTTCTATGTGCAATTGGGAAAACCATAAATCACCTATAAGCCTCAGCTTTTTCATCTCCAAAATGATTGGGTTAAACTAGGTGGCTTCTAAGGTGCTTTCCCATTCTAAATCTAGGCTCCTCTGATGGACAAGAACAAGAAATCTTCTTCCAAGGAATCTTTAATCTTCCAGAAACCTCCCAGAAAAGGCTTTATTCCCTGGACCCAGACTTGAACTGGAAGGCTGCCAGGGAGCAGCCACGTGGTCCTGCCAGAGTAGCCATGGTGCCGCAGAGGAGCATTTTGTTCAATTAAACTCAGCTTCACTGAAGCAAAGACAAGTAGCCAGAATTGATCACCAGCCTCAGGGTCTGTCTGCAGTTGATTCTCATTGGTGTTTATGGGCATAGTGAGAATCAGCTAATGAAAAGCCTGTACCTATTTATCACATTCTCTCTTTTGACATCCTGCACTTGCTTGTCTGGGTTTTCTCTATCTGTATGTTTGACAGCTCCCTCCTTCTACAAGTCCTTGAGTGGGAATTTTTTTTCTAGGTCTGTGAAATTTCTTTCCTATCAGATGTCTATGCTTCTGCATGACATGCCTTGTCATCAGCAAATCACCATGGCCACAAAAGGTGCCACTTCCTGATTTCTTCCCTAGATGGAGAGCTCTAATTCTCTTTGGGTCCAAAATACTCACTTGGACTTCCTTCCTAAATACATATTTTCAATAGTACTACACAAATGGATTTTTAAGTACAAATTATAAAAGGAATAGAATTATAGAGATTTAGGCCCTGACATTCTTTTATCTAGCATCATAAAATGTTAAGAATGGAAGGAACTTTAGAGATCATCCAGCCTAGTGCCCTCATTTTATAAAAATAGAAAACAGAGGACCAAATAGGTTAAGTGACTTCAACAAAGCCACATAGGTAATTTGCAGAAGAATTAAGATTAGAACTCTGTTGTCCTTGCTCTAAAAACACTGTACTTTCCACAGAATTGTGTGGGTTCTACAGACCAGTAGATAGCCTATGGGTTACCCATTGGTGTACTTTCTAGTCATAAGTTAATAAGCTCAGTGTGAATAAGATCAGAGCAAGGTATAAAGGGCTGAGTCAGGCTTTGGGTTTTTACACAGTTTTTGGATGGTTTCTTCATCAGCAAATGATGGTGGTCTTCATGGGCAAGACTAAGAAAAGGAAAGTTGGAGAATAGGGATTTGTCAGTCTTTGTCTAGAATTGGCTAAGAGGAAAGTGTCCTACCTGATCTCAAGAGAAATACATTTTTTTGTAGAATTTTTGTAGAGTGGGCAAGAATGGTCCACGAACCTCAATATAGTATGACATTATCCCAGAAAATTATTCGACTCCTTCTGATGTGAAACTTTGTTAGGGTTCAGCTATACCTCTACCTTCCCCATACCTTGTCTTTAGATAATGAGCATTTTAAAATCCAAAGAGAATAAATCAAAGTTAAGGCCAGTTTGTGGTTTTAAGAATATGTCAAAAGGGGAAATTCAAGCCATAAGCAAAATCCAACAGGATTTTGATAAGTTCTTTTTTTTTTTAAATGAATTAGTAATGGGTATTGTTTCAAAACCAGAAGAGTGGTAAGGGTGGGCAATGGGGATCAAGTGACTTGCCCAGGGTCACACAGCTGGGAAGTGTCTGAAGCCAGATTTGAACCCAGGACCTCCCGTCTCTAGGCCTGGCTCTCTATTCACTGAGCCACCCAAATGGCCCCTCTGATAGGAATCTTATCTTGGTCATGATGTTATTTTACATTATATATAACCTCCCCAGGACCTATGATTCTTCCCAATTCTTCCCAAATGTGTGACTACTCTGATAGTATTAGGCAGGGGTCTTAAAAACTTTAGGGAAGAAGGCAGCTAAAGTGGCTCAGCTTATTGGGAGCCAGGCCTAGAGATAGGAGATCCTGAGATCAAATCTAACCTCAGATACTTCCTAGGTATGTGACCCTGAACAAGTCACTCTACCCCATTGCCTGGCCCTTACCTCTCTTCTGCCTTGGAACCAATACACAGTATTAATTTTAAGATGGAAGGTAAGAGTTTGGCAAACAGTGGCAAGATTACCCCCATTATCCACTGGATGAATTTATCCTGAGAGGACTGGAAATTGGAAACTATACCTAAGAAACCATATTGGTCTAAACAGCTTCTTTTGTTTGAGTACTTAATATTTCCCTCTTCCAGGAAAGATGATGGAAGCTCTTGAGGTGCTAGAAAATGGAATCCCTCCCTCCCTAATTCTTCTGGCAACTATCTATATTTCTGCTTTTGGTATGTCTTTCCCGAATCTTACTCTACTGTTGCAAAATGAAATACTTCTGCATACTATTTAATCTCCAAGGATAGGAATAGGGATGATCTTTTTTTTCTTCAAGGGCAGGATGATAATTATAATGATAATTACTAATAGTAATAATTTAGGTTAAAACATTTTCTCTATATTCAAAATGCCTTTAATAATAACCCATGGGAGATAAGTAAAGCAGGTATTATCATCAATACTTTTTGTTGTTGTTCAGTTGGACTCAACTCTTTCCAACCCCATTTGTGGTTTTCATGGCAGAAATACTGCAGTGGTTTGCCATTTCTTTCTTCAGATCATTTTAAAGATGAGAAAACTGAGGCAAACAAGGTTAAGTGACTTATCCAGGGTCACATAGCTAGTAAATATCTGAATATGAACTTAGGAAGATGAGTCTTCCTGACTCTAGGTCTGGTGTTCTGCTCACTGTGCCACCTAGCTTCCCCAATGACATTCTCTGGATTGGAAAAACAAGGCAGAAATAGGCTATGGGGAACTCGTCCCACACACAATCAACCACGCATCTGAGACTCCTAGTCTAACTTTCCTTCTACTATACCACTACTTCCACACAGTAATGGTTAATAAGTCACCTATTTATAGAGTGTTTTTAAGGACTACAGATTGTTTTCTTCATATAAACCCTATGAGGTGAGGAGTACAGGGAGTAACAAATGAGTTGCTAGATGTCAGTTAATCACCAGCCTCAAAACCTCATACAGATCTGGGCTGCTGCTATTATTTTCATTTTACAAATGAAAGAATGGGGGTTCTGAGAGATTAAAAGATTTTCCCACTCTCTGAAGCAATGTCAGAAGAACTCAGACCTGACTCAAAGTCCACAATTTATTCAAGACCTGTCTTCAGGACTCCAGGACATCTCAATGGCAGAATCAATAGAGCAGGAGTCAGGAAGGCTGGAGTCAGGAAGACTCCTTCCTGAGTTCAAATATAGCCTCAGTGTGACCGTGGTCAAAGTCACTTAACCCTCTTTGCCTCAGTTTCCTCAACAATATAATGATCTGGAGAAGGTAATGGCAAACCACTCCAGTATCTGCCAAGAAAACCCCAAATGGGGTGACGGAGAGTTGGACACAACTGAAAAATGACTGAACAAGCTATAGGACTCCATGCTGCTGGGCCTGTAGTCATAGAACCACAAATGTAGAATTAGAAGGAAGCTCAAAGACTACCCCCTCCTTCCATTTTTACAGATAAGAAACTAAGGGTCAAGGAGATTAAGGGACTTTCCTAAATCCAGAAAGGCAACATTTAAATGCAAATCCTCTAACTGAAAGCCAGTGTTCTTTTCACTGTACCAGGCTGGGTTCAAATTGCAGTTTAGACCCTTAAGATCATGAACAGATTATAATCTTTTAGAGCCTCAGATTTCTCATGGAAAAATAACATTTTTAGTCAAGGGACTATGGTAAGGCTCAAATGAGTTATGGGCTAGAAAGTATTTGGTGAATTTAAAAACATTACCTGATGAGGAGGAGGAGCAGGAAGAGGATAGCTGGCATTTATATCGCACTTTAAAGTCTGCAAAGCATTAATAATGACCAGTGTTGGGCAAACTACAGCCCACGGGCCAGATGCAGCCCTCTGAAATGTTCTATCGAGCCCTGCAACATTATTTCTAATCTGATGAATACAATGAGTAGGATACAATACAATGAAACTTTGAAAGAATTGCCTTAGAAACAGACTGACAGATGAGCATTTCCTTTCCTTTGGCCCCCTCTTTAAAAAATTTGCCCATCACTGATATAGACTATCACAATGGGCCTCCACCATAAAGCTTTGAAGTACTAATTGTCCCCATTTTACAGATAAGGGACTGAGGCTGAGACTTCCTCCAAGACACACTGCTAATTAAGTCTGTGGTAGGAATAAACTGGATATTCTTGACCCTAAATTCAATGTTCTATCCACTAGTTATAATTATTGGTATTAAGAATCATTGCCTACCACCAAGGAGCTTAGACTATAATGCAGCAAGACAAATAGCTACTCCCAAATGACAAACACCTAGAGCAGAGAGGACCCAGCTTCAACCAGCCAGCCAGCCCCATTTTAAAGGTTACCAAAAGAATTGCAAGATTAAAGTAGAATTTCCAGGCTATTCTGATGCAAGGGAGAATATTCTGCCATTCTGATTTGTCATTCTTCTATGTGTGGAATGGAATGGAGAGAACAATAACAGTAATAATAGATCCTGTTCACAGAGTGCTTCAAAGGTCAGCAAAGCACTTTAGGAATATGGGCTCATCTGCTCATCTCCAGCTGTACTGTATCCTCCTCAGCTTGCCCTTAAACAAGACCAAATCCAGTTATTTCTAGAGAGGATGCTCCAGAGGTTTTGTTGTTGTTGTTGTGTGGACTGGGGAAGGTCCGATGCCAAATAAGATCTCCTGGGAGCCTTTGATCCTAGAGCAGGCTCCCACCTTAGCGGCTCATCTGAAACCAGATTGGATTCCAAGGGGCGGATGAACAGGCTCATTAAATTCTATTTCACTTCTGAATATGGCCCCATGCTGGATTTACTTCCCTCACACACCCTCATCCCCCACCCTCCATGTACAGGGCTGCATTCAGTAAGCCAGGGTGGCTCCCAGCCCAGTAGGCTTATGCATGCAAGCCTTTCATGCACTCCCAGAGCTGGGTAATCAGGCAGCTGGCAATCAGCCTCTCTTGGCTCATTCAGCCTCTCAAAGGCAAATGTCATGCTGCTCTTTACTGGTAGAGAACACACATAAGGCTAAAGTCAACCTTTTATACTTGTCCCCAAGAAAAATGAAAAACCAGCTTGTTGATCCAAAGATTTTAAAAATTCTGCCATCATAAAAGTAGATGAACTAAAATTCTAATTATTCTTCTTGAAACATTAACCAAATGTTCTGTTGAATTTCTGGAGGAAGGAACAAAGACTTCCTAATTTCCACTTTCCTTGAAATGCCCGTCATGCTTCCTGAATGTTTATTAGCTATGTCTACATAAAAGTTTTATTTCTCAAACAATACTGTGATAGTGTCTAATTTTTTTGCTGAAATTAAATTATTCATAGGGTGATCTTCTAAAGAGAGACCATAAGTGGCAGACAGAGGGCAGCTAGGTAGTTCATTGGATAGAGAGCCACACCTGGAGAAGGGAGGTCCTGGATTCAGACACAACCTGGTTGTGTGACTCTAGGCCAGTAGTTCCCAAATTTTTTTGGCCTACCGCCCCCTTTCCAGAAAAAATATTACTTAGCCCCCTGGAAATTAATTTTGTAAAATTTTAATAGCAATTAATAGAAAAGATAAATGCACCTGTGGCCATCACTGCTCCCTGGATTGCTGTAGCACCCACCAGGGGGCGGTGGCGCCCACTTTGGAATTACTGCTCTAGGTGAATCATTTAATCTCAATTGCCTAGCCCTTGCTGCTCTTCTGTATTAGAATTGATACTAAGATGGAAAGAAAGGGTTAAAAATAATAATAAATGGCAAGCAATAGAGAGCAAGGCTCAAAGCCAGGATGATCTGGGTTCAAGTCCTGTCTCTAGCAAATTGCAGGACAGCAAGTAACTTACCTTCTCAGTGCTCTAGGTCACTCTCTAAGATTACATATTGCAGAAGAGGTAGTCACTTGCAATCTAAAGGGAGTTTCCTTATCCTGGGGTTTCTTATACTAGTGAAATCATGAGTCTAATCCCTATCTTTAGGCAGAGATAAAAAACATCATCATATTTTCAACTCTTACTTAAATTTAGAAATTCAGTTTCTAAATCTACAAAATTTTGGAATACTTTTTTGTGCTTTTAATTTTGCAACAGATTTTGCAATAGCATAATATTTAACACGGGCATTTTACAACGAAGCTTTGCCTCCTCTAGTGTGGGGAAGGAAGGGTGGGAGGGAGTTACCTGGGAATTTTAATACAACAAACTAATTAAGTAATTTTTTAAAAACAATGTAGCATTGCCAACATACATAGTTTTTGAAGTTCAGAACTACCTCCAAATCAAATATAAGAAGTAGCACAGTTGTTGGCCAAATTACAAGCCAATTTCAGCACATTCAAATATCCTTCTAGCCTCCCATGGCAAGAGAAAATGCTTCAAATTGAAAACAACCATTTCTCCCTAAGGCCCTTTATAAACACAATTTTCCAACTAAAAATTTAGCATCTACTATATTGTCAGTTTCATTTTTAATGAGAAATTGTCTGACAGTCTTTAATGGAGCTTCTTCCAAAACACAAGACACAAACAAGCTGTTACTGAATTATGTAATTTTAAGTG
The DNA here is from genome assembly GCF_016433145.1 of Gracilinanus agilis. NCBI lineage: Eukaryota > Metazoa > Chordata > Mammalia > Didelphimorphia > Didelphidae > Gracilinanus > Gracilinanus agilis. The sequence continues at coordinate 337,349,199 of NC_058130.1, read as the reverse complement.
CCATTGTTCAGTCATTTCAATCATGCCTGGCTTTGTGACCCTCTTTTGGGATTTTCCTGGTAAAGGTACTGGAGTGGTGTGTCATTTCCTTTTCCAGCTCATTTGCTGGATAAGGAAATTGAAGCAGACAAGATTAAGTGACTTGCCCAGGGTTATAAAGCTAGTAAGTGTCTGAGGCTGGATTTGAACTCAAGAAGATGAGTCTTCCTGACTCCCAGCTAGGCACTCTGCCTCCTTACTGGGCTACCTCACTTCCTAATATTAAATACCTCCAGAATTGCCTATTCTCTCTACTTAGAATGTTTAAAACTATGGTATTTTCATTCAGATTTTCATAGAATCAGAGGAATTTTACAGTTGTAGGGACCTCAGAGATCATCTGGTCCAACCCATACCTGAAAGAAATCCTCACCATAATGATATCTGATAAGAAGTCATCCAGCCTCTCCAGAAAGATCTCCTGAGAATCTTCTACTTCCTAAGACAGCCCATTCCATTTTTAGATAGCTCTTAATAAGTTTGTCCTGTCCTCAACCTTAAATTTACCTTTATGCAACCTTTACCCTTTAATCCTGGTTTTGACCTCTAGAACCAAACAGCACAAGTTAAATCCTTCTTCCACTTTAAAGTCCTTCAAATACCTGAACATGGCTGCTGTCTCCTTTGAAATTTGTTTTCTTATATATATATATTTATATTGCTGGTTCCTTCAATCAATCTTCACGTGGAATGGACACAAAGCCCGTGGTTATGATCCTGGTTGTTCTACTCTGGATGCTTTCTATTGCCTTTATATCTTTCCTAAGCTGTGGCAGCAGCCAGGATGGACCACAACATTCGAACTGTGATCCAACAATGGCAAAGCACAGAAGAATTTTCATGATCATTTCTGAATGTTGTTCTAGATCACCCTGCTGCCTTGAGCTTGAAGTCCATTAAAATCCAGAATCTATTTTTCAAACAAGCTGCTATATTCCTTCCTCTGATACTTAGGAAGTTGATTTTTGGAATTCATGTTGAAGACTTTACTTTTATCATTTTTGGATTTTATCTTATTAGAATCAACTCAGTGTTCCTAACCCTAGTTCCTTTTGGATTCCTGACTAGCTATCCCTCTTGCCTTTGCACCATCTGCAAATTTGGTAAGTATGCCATCTATTCCTTTATCCAAATCCTTGGCAAAAAGGGTTAAAAGTAGGTCATGAGGTAGTAAGGTGGCTCAGTGGATTGAAAGCCAGAACTAAAAATTAGAGGTCTGGGGTTCAAATCTGTCCTCAGATACTTCCTAGCTATGTGACCCTGAGCAGGTCACTTAACCTCCATTGTTTATCTTTTATTGCTCTCCTGCCTTGGAACCAGTACACAGCATTGATTCTAAGGCAGAAGGTAAGGGTTTAAACTTTAAAAAGAAAAAAAAAGGCAGATGGCAAAACATAGATTCCTGGGGTATTCCACCAGAGACCTCCTGGTAACTTGATTTTATACTATGTGACTACAATTTAAGTCTGGTCATTTAACCAATTTTGAATCCTTCTAATTATATTGTCAGCTAGCCCACACTTCTCCAATTCTCCCACAAAAATAATAGGACAATAAGTGAATTTCAAATATAGTAGGGTCCTTAGAAATACATCCTATAGTGCAGCCCCCTTGCTAAACACATAAGGAAGTTGGAGGGGGGAGACGATTTGCCCTAAGCCATGGAGCTAGTTAGAGATATGAACCTGGGCTTCCTGATTCCCATTCTTTTTATTACATCAACCTGACCCCACCTTTCCTTACAACTCCAATCACATTTTTTTCTTTTAAATTATTGTTTTATTTGTATGTTACATTTAAATATCCAGTTAAATGCCTCCTTTCTTCCCCTCGTCCCTTTAGAGAAGGCATCATTTGGCAAAAAGATACATTTATATTTAAAACTATGTCATCTCTAATTCTATTTATCAGTTCTTTCTCTGGAAGTGGACATACACAAGTCATTCTTCAAACTCCAATTACATTTTACATTTCAAAATTAAACAGACAACTATAGGATGCATTTTTCCTAATCATTTTATTGATGTTAAATTTATTCTGAATATATTACTTTCACTTCTAAAGGAATTTTAATGAGCATTAAATTTAGTGTTTGAGAACAAGAGAAACTCTTTAGAACCTAGAGTTCCCTCTGTTACTTATTATACCAGTCTCTAGTCAACTTTATCCTGAGCAGAAAGCCACTAACTATCATTTGTCCTAATTGGTGTTGGGCAAACTCACCACTCCAGATGTTCTTCAAGAACATTTCTTAGAGGTACTCAAAATGACTAATATGGGAAAATGTTTTGCATAACTGGTTGTATAAAAACTATCAGGTTGCTCACTGCCTCAGGGAAGGGGTAAGGTGAAAAGGAGGGAGAGAGGAAGGGAGAGAATTTAGAACTTACATTTTTTTTGTTTAAATTTTTAAAAATTTGCATAGAAATCTAATTGAAATGAAATTGAAAATTTTTCAAAATTTAAGTTTAAGATGAATATTTAAAATTATTTTTACATGTAATTGGGAAAAATATTTATTTAAAGAGGTAGTGTGGTACAATGGGATGAGCACTGGATTTGGAACCAGAGTATCTAGGTTTGAATTCTGGCTCTTACTCTGTGTGACTTTCGACAAATGGTTTTGCATCTCTAGGCCTCAGTTTTCTCATCTGGAAAATGAGAAGGTTGGACTTCTCAAGACCTTTCCATCTCTAATCTCTGAACTCTGAAATAAGGACCACCTAACAGATTTCTGATGACTTCTTCATGAAGTGGCATGTAGTTTCTTCTTGTGTTAATAAGAAAGGTAAATAGTATAAACTATTGATATATTATATTGCTCCAGAGGGCACCTAAAATCCAGAAGGGGAAAAAATCCCTACAGTAAAAGGATTTCAGTCTCTTTTACATTTCATTTAAAGGGTAGATTCCAGAGTGATTTGCTTGGTCATTTCATGAGACTCATCACCCTTTTAACACTCTCTTGACTTGAGAAATTCACAGTTATTCCAGCACTTACTAACATCCCACAGAGATCTGGAATCAATGACATAAGCAGCAGTTTGGATAAAAATGTTGTTGTTTTCAGTTGTTTCAGCAGTGTCCAACTCTTTATGACCCCATTTGAGGTTTTCTTGGCAATGATAGTGGAGTGGTCTGCCATGTCCTTCTCTAACTCATTTTACAGATGAGGAAATTGAGGCAAAGAGGGCTATGTGACTTGCTCAGGATCAAACAGCTAATAAATGCCTGAGAGCACATTTAACTCAAGTCTTCCTGACTCCAGGTCTAACAACTCTATCCCCTGTGCACCTAGCTGCATCTTTGGATAAAGCATGGATATGATTTTATACAAATGGCCAAGGAACCATTTATGTTCCTTAATAGAAATAAAAATTAGCATTTCTCCTCCAAATATCCAAGGATTTTAGGTTGCCAAAATTTTTTCCAAACTAATATTTTCCAAAACTAATCAACAAAATTAAAGCAAGAAAAGACCTTTGATAGCACCTAGGCCAAGTTTCATTTTGCAAAGAAAACCAGAGTTTGGTAAGTGATGTCATTTGCCCAACATCATATTGTTAAAAAGCAGCAGAGACCTGGAATTTCAACTGAGGTCCTCATTCTAAAGGTAGTGTTCCCTCCACTGGATTCTGTTGTCTCTAAAAATCCTCTTGAACATCATACGTAGGACTGCTCTCTTTGCCTCCACACCAGTTACATCAACAAGTATATATGCTGGACTTATTTCCAAAGAATAGTATGCACAGAGTTCAATCATTCAGCAAGAAATGGGGAACATGAGAAATATACTGAAGAGAGGGCCAAGGTATGCTGAGGGAAGCCGCAGAGTAACAGTGCTATCAGAAAATGCCCAAGAGAAACTCAAGGAAGAGGGTACAGCATGAGTGAATACAAAGGACCTCAATTCTGTTCTGTTCTGTACTCCAAAAATCTGAATAAACTACACTGGCAGCAGTTACTAGTCAGTAATATTCCCCCCAAAACAATAAGTGAGGGCGTTATTGTTTAGTCATTTTTAATTGTGTCTGACTCTTCATGACCCCATTTAGTGTTTTCTTGGCAAAGATACTGGAGTAGTTTGCCATTTTCTTCTCCAGCCCATTTTACAGATCAGGAAACTGAGGCAGTGTTAACTGACTTACCCAGGGTCACCCAACTAATAAGTGTCTGAGGCCAGATTTGATCTCAGGAAAATGAGTTTTCTTGACTCCAGGCCCAGTGCTCTTTTTGTGCCGCCTAGCTACCCTTTAATTATGGGCGTACAAGTAGTATCTTGCCAAAATCTATCCAAAGGTCACAGAAGGATGCAACATTAACTTTGTCCCACGTTCTAAAACCAAAAACAAAGTAAAGACAGAGCACCCACATCACCCAATCAAAGGAAATACAAGGCCTGGCATTTAAAGGGACTCTAGCATCAGAACAGAATTCATTAACACATTACAATTCCACTAGGGAGTGGATTGGACAAACAAACTAAAATCTAAATCTGGGTCAAATTTGCAACATCTGGGAATTATTTCCTTTTTTTTTGGCCTTTAATGTTTCAGAAATTGCATGAAATTTAAATTCCACTTATCTGAGCAAGTCATAGACAATGATTTCTTGAGCAACTTACAAAGTATTTCTAATTAATCAAACAAAAAGCATTTTATTATTAAGTTCCTACTATGTGATTGGCACTATGTCCGCTGGGTATACAAACAAATATAAAAAAGTCTACTCTTCCCTCAAAGAGTCTATAAACCACACACTGATGCAACTCATGAATTAATTAACTTATACTTATAAATCAGGTTAAAAGTCCTCTAATGAAATTTATCAAGGCTAAATGCAGATTTAAATAAAAATCAGGAGCTATAGTACATGAAAATTCAAGGGGAAAGATTACAGAAAATTCAAAGTTGTCACCAAAGGTCACTCTACTCAATAAAGGTCACTCTGCCTCCTGTTTCAAGGAACTGAAGAAAAAAGAGGCAGACTATTTGCCTTCTCATTCCGAATCTTTTCTTCTGCTACTTGGGCTTCCTTCTGTCCCCCTTCCTTAGGAAACCCAAGGAAACACAAGAGTATTTTTATCACTGTTCAGTCATTTTCACTTGTATCCAACAATTTCTGATCTCATTTGGGGATTTCTTGGCAAAGATTCTGGAGATTTGGGGGCAGCAAGGTGGTTCAGTGGATAGAGAGCCAAGCCTGGAGACAGGATGTCCTGGGTTCTAATCTGATCTTCCTAGCTGGGGGAATCCTGGCAAGTCACTTAATCCCCATTGTCTAGCCCTTACTGCCTTCTGCCTTGGAACCAATACATGATATCAATTCTAATTCATTAATTTTAAAAAGATATTGGAGATTTGAACTCAGGAAGATGAGTCTTCCTGGCTCCACTTGTATTCTATCCACTGCACACCGCCTAGCTGCCCATAAGATTCTAGTTTGCAGCTTTTCTAGAACTATGGTCATTCCTGTGGCATTGACAACTATAGGCTTAACAGAAGGCTTTTCTGGTGCATGTTGCTTTGTTATAATGGACTCTGGCTGATTTGCTTTTTACCATGTTTTATATTATCATCAGTGTGGTTACACTCACTGGCTTTAGTTTAATTCATAAAGTTTCAGTTTGAGTTAAACCACACTCAGTGTTTATTTAAACAAATGTTTCTGTTTCTGTTTCTCTCTCTCTCTCTCTCTCTCTCTCTCTCTCTCTCTCTCTCTCTCTCTCTCTCTCTCTCTCTCTCTCTC
>NC_058130.1:337214573-337343385 GCF_016433145.1 Gracilinanus agilis | reverse complement strand
AAAGCATGTTTCAGAAAGGAAAGCTTTTAAAATATTTTGGCAAAGTACTTGCTAGCAGATAGGAAATGAACTATGGAAAGAAATAGGGTGATTATATACAAAGCCCATCTTCCTATGAAAGCAGAAGACATCAGTTTGTAGGCAGAGGAAGTGCTGAGAAAATACACTTATGTTTGATGAATGTTCTTTCTAGTGTATATTACTCTGGAAAGATTTTGAGCACGAGCCAGATGACAGACTGGTCGTTGGACAACATGCAAACAGACTTGCTGAGATTAAAATCGGAGGATCCTGGGTCTGAGTCCTGGCTCCCACATTTAGTAGCAGGGTGATATGAAGTAAGTCATTTAATCTCTCTAAGACTCAGTTTCCTCGTCTGTAAAATGAAGGGCTTAGAATAGATGGCCTCTAAAAGTCCCTCCAGCTCTAAATTCATGATGTCTGATTCTCTGATGTTGTATAGGTACCACTTTGGAAAGTTAGCCAACAAGTTTCTTAATTTGGTTTACTTTTTTTTTAATTACAGCACTTCGCAAAGATCATCTAGTAAGGCACAGGGCAGTTGCAATCTGCATTGATAGATGGAGGACCCACATTGCTGAAATTATGGACCCCTGAATTCAGGTTGCTACAGAAAACTGGACTTTGGCAGAAGAGAGGAGAATCCTATTTGGATTCTTAGGGCTCTCAGGAACACCTTCAGCAGAAGTGAAAAGAGCCTTGACTCCATGAATGAGGAGAATTGAATTCTAATCCCCATCCTGGCACAAGCTAGCCATCTGGCCCCAGACAATCTTCTTCACATCTTTGGAATTCCCTTTCTTCCTGGGTCAGATGAGGAAGTTAAACTAAATCATCTCTGAGATGATTTAGCTCCAATCTTGATAAGCACAAACAGGAATTGAATTAGAAATGCAGCTATCCAGGGCTGGAGAAAAGAGGGAATAGGTTCAAAACTGTGACCCTGGACAAGTCCCTTCACCCCAATTGCTGGCCCTTCCTGCTCTTCTGCCTCAGAAGCAATGCTTAATATCAATTCTAAGGCAGAAGGTAAGGCTTTAAAAGAAATGCAGTGGTATGTAGTTAATTGTGGGAGTATTATAGCTATTTGAAGTGTCACATTTAAATGCATACTGTATCGAATGATCCCTATAGAAGAAAAAGAGGGGTAGGTAAGGGATGATGGAAAAAATGAACATTAAAGGAGAATTTCTGGAGAGAGATAGAAGAGAGCCAGATAAAGCAGCACAAAATGAGCCCCCAGGTGGCAGAGTATACAGAATGTCAGGCCTGGGCTCAGGAAGACTTGAGTTTAAATCTGGCCTCTGACACTACAATGACTCTCGGCAAGTCACTTAACACTGTTTGCCTCAGTTTCCTCATCTGTAAAATGAGTTGGAGAAGGAAAGAGCAAACCACTTCAGTATCTTTGCCAAGAAAACCCCAAGTGGGGTCCTAAAGAGTCATACATGACTTGAACAACAACTTTACAGCCCAAGAGATTGAGTACCATTCATTCAACAAACATTTATTTAGCATTTACAGTATTAAGACACTCTTTTATACAGGCTGTCCTCCATGGAACCCAAGGCAAAAACGTCACAAATTTTTCCTGAATGTTGGACACATAAATCATAGTCCACAAAATTGCTTTCCTTCCCTAAGGAAAAAGGAGAATTTCTAATACTATTTTCAAGACACTTGTCTAATTTTTCTTAGAAACTGAAGAGTTTGCAAAATGAGGCGATGGGCTGAAACGGCCTGGGAGTAATGCCTATGGCATGGACGATAGTCCACTACAGATTGCAAATGCAACAAAATGCATGGGAGAATATGGGTATGCCATCCTAAAATATTAGTACACAACTGTGTGTCTTCGGTTTCTAGAGCATTTTGTGGTGGGTGATTTACTTCATTCCCATGTGGCTGGCCACTTGCTAATTCTGTAGCACACCATCTGTTTTCAACTAGGATATCTCCAAGTTCTTCTCATTCCCTACTCTGTATCCCACAGAATTCAATTTAAAATAGCCATAGATCAGATTCATTTAGATGCACAGTAACATAGCTGCCTTTTCATTTTTATTTGGCAAATGTTTTAATGGGCTTAGCAAACTGTGCTATTATGAGGTAATTATGGAAACACAACACCTTTTTTTTTTTGTACCAGCAGTTTCATTTCTGATGTTTAATAGCAGTAGAAATAATTTTACTGTACAGCAGGAATATGCCTAGGATAGGACCTACAACCACCATTTATCCAAATGCACCCTCCATCTCCTGACTCTTCTGAGAAATAATTACTCATAGATAATAATAGTAGCTCCTATTTATATAAGCTTTATGGTTTGCAAAGCGCTCTCCTCACAATAATCTTGTGAGGTAAAGAGTCAAAATATTATGATCCCCATTTTATGGATGAGGAAATGGAGATTCTGAGAGGTCAAGTGACTTGTTCAACTTGTAATTCCAGAAGCTGAGTCTCTAATCACAGCTTCTTGGTTTTGTGTCCAGTGCTTTTTCCATGAACTAGAACTTTCATGAACTATACATTAGCCTGGGGGATAGGAGCTGAGAGAAGGAATACTCAACTCTCAGCTGGTAAGCTTGGAATGGAAAATATAACAAAATATAACTATCTAGGGGAGAACTGCTTTCAACAGAGGATTTCATTTAGCCTTCACTCCTCCAGGTCTACACATGCCAGTTTTGTTAACTCGACTACTTTGCTTCTCATCCCTCCAAATAAAACTATTCTAACCTGTCCACGTACTTAGATTTTATGTCATCCCCAAGAATCTCCTGCTATAGGTACCAACTCACACTCCACTGGCCTCTCTGCCATTTGCCAGTCATGCTCCTCCCTCCTCCCTGTCCAATGTCTTGCTCGCCATTCCCAAATAAATGTGCATTATATATTCTCATTACTTTCTATCTATTCATATTCTGGTTCTACCTTTTCTTTCCTCTAAGGTGGAACTACTCAGAGAAATAACTTTTGATCCGAATTCTATAGGATATTTTAAAAAGGATTAATTACCATTGTTACAACAATCCTTGTTGCCTCTGGGGAGAGATGGTACCTGATGACCAGGGTCAGTAGTTCTCCATAGTTCATGAGTGACATCGGAGTGATAAGAAATGTCCATCTTGAGGTCTGTCTGGTTCTCACTAGTCCTTGTTAAATCAGAATCTGAGATATTTAAGGGGCATAGGATATCTTGGGGCACCCCAGATGAGTTTGATTTGTTGAGAGTGTTGAGTGACATGTGTACTAAAGCTTCATTTACGAAGAATGAATTCTCATGGCATAGGCTGTCCGATCGAATAAGGTCAGTTACCTGTATAAGAAATTACAAGGGAAAATGTAACAATTTCTCTAGTACTCACTTTTAACGTTATTCATAAGACAGTTCCCAAGAACAAAAATTTATTAAATTAGTTCCAATAAGAGGGAAGATCAGGAGGAATTCTATGATCTCTAATCTCTTCCCTCTCTCCTCTTTCTCATAAAGCTAGAACTAAAAAAAAAATTTCTATGAGCATATTGTGTCCTGAAAAAATGATGAGAAACATGCCTTGAAAGAACTGAAAAAAGTGCCTTTTTTTGCCAAATCATAAAAGAAAAACTCTATCTAGGATTATAATAGAGCTTTTATGTGTTGTATGTTTAAAAGGAATATATTTTGTGGGTTAACTAGAAAGGAAAATTAAATGCAACAGAAACCATCTTCAATACACTTACCATCAAGTTTTGCAATTTAGTGCATGGACCATGTCAAAAATAAGGTTTGGTATAATAAAATAAATTGCAGGAAAATATTTAATTTTCTATGCATCCTTAAAGAAGAAAATGTAGTGGAAAACTTCTAAGAGATTCCTTACCACCACCACCACCCATTTACACATCAATTAAATCTTCGTTGTCATGAGTACAATAGTTTTATGCTTATAATATCAAGTTTACATAGGGATAAAAGTCTTCGCAATAATGGAAAACAGAAGTGTCAAATATGCCACCAGGAGGTTACAACATTCCTGAATGCAGTCTGAACCACATTAAAACCTAACTAAGAAATATTTAGCAAAATAAATGGGACTGTCATAAAATATAATTTTTATTTGTGATTTTTAATTCAATACCAGCCCAAAGGGATCCTTATGAATGATTTTGTGGCCCTGTTTCTATTTGAGTTTAACATCCCTGATAAAAAGGAAGTAACACTGAGAGACTATGACATCTCATCAGGGCAGTAAGCAATGATAATTTCAGAGCACTGATGTTTTCAGAATAGACATGCTCCCTACCTTTCAGGAGAGAGGTGGTGGACTATGGAAGCAGAATGAGACATGCATTCCCACATATGATCAATGCTCTGATTTGTTTTACTTATTTATTGCAAGAGAGAGGGGTCATTGTGAAATGACAGTGATATGAAAAAAGAAAATTAATAAAACATTTTTAGAGGAGAAAAATTTTACCAGAAATAATGAAACCAAATCTAAACTCAATACAATATCAGTTATGAATGTTCATTTTTGGTTCACATTTGTGACTCTATTGGTGCAGAAAACTCCCATTTCTCAAATTTCTTCCATTTATACAGAGCAACAGCCCTTCTTTAACTTAGAATGTTAGAGAGTTATCTGGAGCACTGCCACGATGAAGTGAATTGCCTACACAGTGATGGGCAAACTATGGCTCGCGGGCCAGATGCGGCCCCCTGAAATGTTCTATCCTGCCGTGTGACATTATTCCTAATCTGACAAATACAACAAGGATACAATACAATGAAACTTCGAAAGAGTTGCCTTAGAAACAGACTGACAGATAAGCATTTCCTTTCCTTTGGCTCCCTCTTTAAAAAGTTTGCCCATCACTGGCCTAGCATCATATGGCCAGAGGCAGGATAGAAACGCAGGTCTTTCTGGAGCCAAGGCTGACTTACTATGTTACAGCTGCCCCCTACAATTGCTAACTGCCCCACCTAACAAAATATGGTTATGAACGTCTCTGTATGACCATATAAGAAGGTTCCTTAAATTACAAAATGCGAAGATCTTCACAAAGAAAAGATCTGGTACGAGATCATGGACCCCTTTGGCAGTCTGATGAAGCCTACAGACTCCTCAGAATAATCTTTTTAAAGGCGAAAAACAAAAATACATAGGATTACAAAGGAAACAAATTATCTTGAAATATAGTTATTAAAAAAAATTTAAGTCTGCAGATCATAGGTATAGAGCAGATGTACAGATGAACCAGCTTAAAATGTAATTAGGAAATATTTCACAAAAATAGATTAAAATACAGTAGAAGGTAGTTAAGATGTTAATATGTGGTCCTTTAAATCAATCTGCAGCTGAAGGGATCCTTCTGTCTGATTTAGTGTCCCAACCCATTTCCATTTGAGTTTGACACCACCGGTCTAGCTAGAAGATAAAGGTTTCTTTGCCAAAGTGTTTTCCTTCCTATGGGAAAATTCTAACTAACATTTATTTAAAAAAAGGGAGCCTTTCTGATTCCCATGTTTCAATGCCACAGAGAGGTGTATGAAGAATTTTGGAGCAGATTATATTATATTACAAATAAATATAGCCACAAATGCTTATCTATTTCTATATCTACATCTCCAAGAAGCAACACAGCACAATAGATAGAAGAGCTGGCTTCAAAGACCTGAGTTCAAATCCTACCTCTGACATAATCTGGCGACCTCAGGAAAGTCACTTTACAGTGATCATGGTTATCCGGTGCTTAGATATAAGACTATAAATTCCAGAGCATGAATCTATTTGCTTTAGCAGAATGGTTTCACATACCAGAAGTTCCCTACATTGATAAAATGACAGTTCCAGTAAAATCATAAAGAAGGGAGGAAGGTAAGAAGGGAGGGGAGAGAAGAAGGGTGAGAGAAAGAAGGAATGAGGAGATAAAAAAAGAAGTATTAGCTCTAACTGGCAGATTTAGTATCTATCTGGTTGGAGAGAGAGAGACAGACAAACAGACAGATGGATAGATGATAGATGGAAAGATAGATGGATAGATGGATAGATTAGATAGATAGATAGGCACAGAGAGATAGATAGATTGATAGATAGACAGACAGATAGATAGATATAGATAGATAGATAGATAGATAGAAGAGATAGATAGATAGATAGATAGACAGATAGATAGATAGATAGATAGTTGATAGAGAGAAGATAGATGATAGATGAAGAGATAGTCAGATTGAGAGATAGATGGATAGGTAGATGATAGATTAGATAGAGAGAGAGAGATAGTTGCTAGAGAGAAGATAGATGATAGACAAAGAGATAGGCAGATTGAGAGATAGATGGATAGATAGATGATAGATAGATAGATAGATAGATAGATAGATAGATAGATAGATAGATAGATAGTACCTAAGCTTCTGACAGCAACAGATAAAGTTAGACAAGGCACCTGAACTCTTAGCCAAGAGTTAAGAATATGAGACTCTTCGACAATGGGCCTCTAATGACTTAGAACCACCATGATGTCCTGCGAATGGGACACTAATTCAGAAGCCTCTCACACTATTTGGGGGTGGGCACAAGCACCCAAATGCTGTACCTGATTTCCTGGAGAAAAGCCTGCTGGGAGACTACTCTGCCGACTGTGTTTCCAGTGACACAAGAGACTCTGCTGGATCCTGACCTTCTCCCTTTCTCTCTCCACCATCCTCTGGCCTTCCCTCAGCCGCTCCAGGTTTTGCTGGTACTCCTGGAGCTGATGGTCCAGTTCCCCCCGACTCCGGCTGAGCAGTTCCTCCTGACTTTGGCACTCCTTCTCACGCTCCTGCAGCCATTTTTCTTTTGCTTCCTGCTCTCGCTGCCTCTGGTCACACTTTCGGTACCAGCGCTGCTGCTCTTGCTGGAACTGATGCTGTAGCTTGTGGATATTGGCTAGCTCTTCCCGCTGTTTCTCCAAATGGCGGGACTTTTCTTGCTCCTGGAGTAGCCCTCCCCGGAAAGAGAGACCATGGGGCATTCTCTCATGCTGCTGGAGTATTAGTTTATGGAGTTCAATGTGACTGTCTTGAATTGTTAGGGCGGCCTGATTTGGGGGGAGAACAAAACCAAGAAGAGTCCCATGTCATTAAAGTTCTGAGTGCAAGTTACTCTTTCACTAAGAATCAATCAGCAAGTATTTATTCAGCACCTACTGTGTGCCAGGTACTGTGACCAGGACCTAGAGGTACAAATTCCAAAAGCTGAAAAGCTCCTTTTTCTCAGATTGCTTGAACATGCAGAAACAGAATTCAGAACTATTTTTCTACTACCTCCTACTGTTCTGCCTTTTCTTTTCCTTAAAAAACCCTTATCTTCCATCTTAGAATCAGTACTATGTATTGGTTCCAAGGCAGAAGAGTGGTAAAGGTAGGCAATGGGGGTTAAGTGACTTGCCCAGAGTTACACAGCTAGGAAGTGTCTGAGGCCAGATTTGAACGCAGGACCTCCCATCTCTAGGCCTGGCTCTCAGTCCACTGAGCCACCCAATGACCCTTCTGCCTTTTCTTAATAACTTCACTTTGATCTAAGGCTCAGTTTACTCTTAGACCTGGGATTCTTACCTTTTTGGGTATCTGGATCCCCTTAGCTGTATGGTAAAGTCTGTGGACCACTTCTTAGAATAATGTTTTTAAATCCATAAAATATATAGGATTACATAGGACACTAATTATATTGAATACAGTTATCCAAACTTTTTTTAAACCAAGTTCATAAACCCCAGGTTTAAAACTTCTATCTAGCTAATTCTCTAAGATTTCTTTCAGTTCTATTTTATTAATCAATCAATCAACATGCATTTATTAAGCCCAGGGAAGCAAGAGAGTTTAATATTTCAAGCTGACTCTTCAGTTTTTTTTCTAAAGATCTCATTGGGGATTTATATGGCGGAACACTGGTGGGAAAGCATCCCATATATGTCAGAAATGCATTTTGCTATTGCTCCTTTGACCATATTTAAAGAATCTATTACACAGAAATTGAGAACATGAAATTACAAGACTAAATGGTATAAACCTAGTTGTGTTCTCCTCTTAACCTTTAAATGGAGTCCTTCTTTTGCTACACTGACTCCATAAGGACACCAAAAGGCAAGGGAGTCCTTTGGAATTCACAGATAAATAATATCTTGCTAAACTACAAGCACTCTTCTGAGACTGGGAGTCAGGACTACTTTCCATGGTTATGTTAACGATCTCGGCTACTAAGCTTACTGCTTTTACTCAGCACCGTCACTGGAAGGTCTTGCATTAAAACCTAAGTAGAAATTATTTAATCGATTGCTTACAGGAGGAAAGGATGATTAAGGACAAGTAGACAACTCACAAATCCATGAGAAATTCCTAACTAGATTTCAAAATCATTTTGCGTTACTGTATCTGGCTTTGAAAAGTTTGGCAGCATCCCGGAAAAAAAAAATTGCCAAGATTTTGAAGGATTCCGCAGAACCAGAAAATCTCAGTGAATGCCCACGGCAGCTTTTAATTTTAAAAGCTCCCATTTAAAAAGTGTGAAAGATTAGGGAAAGAATAAACCCAAAACGAATACATGCTGGGCCTATACATATATTTGTATCTGGATGTGACATTATTGTTCTCATGAGGCCAAATTCACATTTTCCCCCACACCTCTTGGAACAGTTTTTTAAACTGTCCACATAGCAGATGCTAGGAATATGGGAATTTGACTGAGAGAATCCCATGTGTAGAATTTTTTTTTTTCATTTTAAAAACCTAAAGAACTTTCAGGCAAGTTTAAAATGAAGACCACTCAACAATTGCTTCTTATATGAGTAGTAATTCATAATACAATAACCAGGAATGTTTGCACCTGGACCAAGAGGAAAAAGGGGGCCCTTAAGTTGGGAAGGAAATAGACCTTCCCTGGTGGAGAAAATTGGAAAGAGTCTCCAGGAAATCAGTGTGTGAAAGACAGTGTGAGAGGCAGGGTAGATGAAGAGGTGCTCATCTGGTACCTTCTGATCTTATCCAACTCAATCCAATCCACCAAGCATGTATCAAGTGCCTGTAAGGTGCCAGGCACTGTGGTAAAGGTCTTGGGACCCCAAATACAAAACAAAATAGGTCCTGCCCTCAAAAAGCTTAAATTCTTTTTTAAAAACCCTTATCTTCTGTCTTAGAATTGATAGTATGGATCAGTTTCAAGGCAGAAGAGCAATTTGGGCTAGGCAATTGGGGTTAAGTGACTTGCCCAGGGTCACATTACTAGGACATGTCTGAGACTGAACCCAGGAACTACTATCTCCAGGCCTGGTGCTCTATCCACTGAGCCACCTATCTGCCACGAGAAGCTCAAATTCCATTAAAATGCAATATATCAATTAGAAAATAGCACAGACATGATCATTTGAGGAAATAACAGGCATTCATCACTAAGGGGGAGGAGAGGGCAGGAAAGATTTCTGGAAGCATCACATGAGTTGGCCATGGGTAAGACTAGAGATTCTTAGAGGCAGTGGGGAAGAGAAATATTTCCCTATCAATGGGTTACTTGCACAAAGGCATGGAGACAGAGATGAGACATTGAGTCCAGGTCCAAGTTGACCCATTTGGTTAGAAGGTAAACTGTCTAAAGATGAGTAATGTAAAATAAGGTTTAAAAGGTAGATTGAAGCCAGTTGAAAAGGACTTTAAATAACAAGCTGAAAAAGTATTTATCTTGTTATGGACACATTAAGGAGTCACTAAGGGTTATTGAAAATTCTTGAAGTGACTTGGCCAGACTTATGCTTTAGGAAAATTATTTTGAGATCTATGTGAAGGATGAATTAGAGAAGAGAGATAAGGGAAAGCTGAAAGTCCAATGTGGAAGATTGTTGCAATAGTCAAGGCTGGGTGGTGTCAAACTCACCACTAAATAATTCAAAAGATTTTCTGCTACTGGATGTTGATTTGTTGTTCAGTTGTTTCAGTCATATCCCACTCTTTGAGACCCCATTTGGGGTTTTCTTGGCAAAGGTAGAGGAGTGGTTTGCCCTTTCCTTCTCTACCTCATTTTCAGATGAAAAAAACTGAGGAAAATGGAGTAAAGAGATTTGGTCACAAGGCTAGTAAGTGTCTGAGGCCAAATCTGAACTCAAGTCTTCCTGACTCCAGGCCCTGAGCCCTGGATATTGACTTAGAATACCATAAATTAACAGTATCTATGCACTATTGTATTCTAATTTAATTTGTTAAATATTGCCTAATTACTTTTCAGCATGGTTTTGGCTGTATTCCTGAGTGATGTCTGGTGTTTGACACCCCTAGGTTAGAAAACTGATGATAAGTACTTGAACCAAGGTGTTAAACATGTGAGTAGAGAGAAGGGGGTGGTTGTGAGAAATGTTGTAGAGATAAAAATCTGAGGCAGTGAAGGAACAAGAAAAGAAAGAGTCAGGAATGGCATCAAGGTTACAAATCAGGGTGACTCTAAGGCATGTGGTGTCCTAACGTGAAATAGAGAGGAAGTATGATTTAATAGGGGAAATAATGAATTCTCCTTTGGGAATGTTGAGTTCGAGATGCCTAAGAAACACTGAAATGGAGATGTACATCATGAAGTTAGTGATGTGGGACTCACTCTATGGAGAAAGACTAGGGCTGGGGAGATCAATCTGGGAGTCATGTAAAAAAAGATGAATCTATGAGGGCTGATGAGACTTCCAAGAGAAAGGGGTAGAAAGACAAGAAAGGAAGAATTTGGACAGAATCTTGGGCAATGTTCATCAAAGAAAGAACACCGGACAAGTCTAAAGAAAAGAGGCTGATAACAATATCAGAAAAACTAAGAGAAGAGAGAATATGGAGGAAGAGGAGGTAGACAATAGTGAAAAAAGCTTCAGGGAAGTCATGCATGAGAACTGAGAAAAGAGTACCAGATTTTACAGGAAAGAGATCCTTGATAACATCTGAGAGAGCATTTTCAGTTGAGTGGTGGAGTTGGAAGAAGTAAGTAGGATATGACCGTGGCCAAGTCACTTAACCCCATTTGCCTAGTCCTTGATTTTCGTTACTAGAGTTGTTACTAAAACAGAAAGTAGGGGCTTTAATAAAAAAGAAGAAGAAGAAGAAGAGAAAGATGAGGCAAGGAACAAGAAGATTTTTTTCCTTAAGAATCTGGATTTGTAAGTATTCAGCATGTCCCAAAAGTCTTAGTGCATCTATAAGCTATTAAAGCTTAAACAGTTTTTATACATAAAATCTTTTCCCCATGTTGGCTATTCTAAACTAGGCACTCTATTCATTAATTCCAATAATTAATTGGAGAGCTATTATCTACATGTCCCAAAGGTCTTAGTGCAGCTTTAACCTATTTAGGACACCCTCTAAATGATAGCTCTCTGTTTAATTCTTCTTGCTAACTATGTGCTAATTGGGTCACACATTGAGTACCCAGTTTAGGGTAACCAACAATGGAGGAATAGGGGAAAAGTCCAAGACCCACCCATTCTTCTATATCCACTACCCCTATTCCTGTCCAGAAGTAGGTATCCTAAAAATTCTTCACACTGACAGCATAAATCTTGCCGAGAGCGACTGACAGAGAGAAGGAGAGACAGACACAGACAGACAGACACAGAGAGAGACACAGAGACAGACAGACAGACAGAGAGACACAGAGAAGAAAGACAGAGAGAGAGAGGGAAGGGGGGAGAGAGAGAGAGAGAGAGAGTGAGCAAAGACCCTCCTGAGGTGAAAGGGGGTGGGGGATTATGGTAAAAGTACCCCATGAATAATAGGATGCCCTCTCTACTTCTCTGAAGATGCACAGGTGTCTGGGGGTGTTGAATCAAGGCCCTTCAGGGCTTTTGAACTTTCTGAGTTGGGGGCTATTTGCCTTCTCCATGTTCGTTCCTAGCCTAGGCTTGTGTGGAAGGCACCCACGAGTGTTACTGTTTTGGAAAGTAGGAATTACTGGTTCAATTTTCTCAACCCTGGACAAAAGGTTTGTGGAGGATGACTGTCTCAGGGAAGCAATTTGGCATCCCTTCCTCTCTTCTTCCCCCAGTGCCTCCATCTTCAATTTGGCACCATCCAAATTCACTCCCACCTTGGATAAAGTTTTGTTTGTTCTTCTCCAGTTATGACTGTTAACAAGCATTTTTAAAACCCCCAACCTTCTTCTGCCATAGAATTGAAACCAAGTATCGGTTCCAAGGCAGAAAGGAGTTAAGGGCTAGACAACTGAGGTTAAGTGACCTGCCCAAGGTCACACAGGTATTAAGTGGCAGATCCAGGATCCAAACTCAGGTCCTCTGACATTAAATCCAGCACTCTAAACAGATTTAATAAATAAAAAACAGTTGAAAATACTCTCGATTTTATTTTATATTTTAGCTATCAAATTGCTTTGGGAATGAAAGGTTGGAAGATAAACATAAAAATGTGAGGAAATATATTTGGCATGTTCTTTGAATTTGATTTTGATATTCAATTTCTGCTAAATTAACATAGGATAAATTTCAAATTCTGTTTTAATATTTAATTATTAAAATCCCTAAGGAACCAAGATAGGACACTGACATATTCATAAAAACCACAGAATTCTGTTTTGTCACACTATAGCTTATGTTACAATTTAAATTGGATAAGTAGGTGCAGATAGGACTAAGTTGAGTGACTTAGTACATTGAGAGTCAAGTCCAGACATGGGAGGTCCTGGGTTCAAATCTGACCTTAGACTCTTCCAATCTGTGTGACCCTGGGGAGTCACTTGACCCCCATTGCCTAGCTCTTACCACTCTTCTGCCCTGGAACCAATACATAGTAGTGATTCAAAGACAGAAGGTAAGGGTTAAAAAAAAAATGAACTAAGTAATCAAGTGCATGAAAACATAGTGTTCTGCATAACTATTCAAAATCTGAACTTTTACCACTTTCTGACATAATAGGAGTTACAGCTAGAAAGGCCTAGTCTCCAATGCTGTCTGATTTGACCATTCTTATTTTACAGATTAAGAAACTGAGGCTCAGAGACAGTGATGTGCCCAAGATCACAAGACTATAAGAAACAGAGCCCGCAGTTAAACCTGGGTCTACTGATATTGCTTTTCCCACCATCTCCAGCTGCCTGGTAGATTAGCATAGTTTATAAATGGAGTCTGAGGACTGAATTCTTATTTGGGATGGAGCTTGTATTGCAGATTTTAGGAAGTTTCTGATTTCTTCTCTTCAACTTTTTCAATTGCCTGATTTCTCCAACTTACAATTCCATCCAAGAGATGTTGAGCAAATTCCAAAATGGCAGTGAGAACAATTGATCTTACTATCATCTAATCCAATCATTTCCCCCATGAAAACTTTATTTTTTGTATTCCTACTGATTTGTTTTTTTTTTTAAAACCTTTGCCTTCTGTCTTGGAATTGATACTATCAGTTTCAAGGCAGAAGAGCAATAAGGGCTAGGCAACTGAGGTTAAGTGACTTGCCCAGGGTCACATAGATAGGAAGTATCTAAGGCCAGATTTGAATGCAGAACCTCCCATCTCTAGGCTTAGATCTCTACCAAATCAGCCATCTAGCTGGTCTTTTCCTGATCTTTTAAGGACCAAGTCCAATGCTGCTTCATCCATGAAGTCTGCTTTAATATCCTCATCATTAATGAAGCTCCTCATACCTTTGTCCTCTAAAGGAACTTTGTTTTGCAACTGATTGTCTTGTTCATGTAATGTCATGTGCTATACTTATTATTGGTTCATGCTTTATCCCCTATTACGCTATAAATTCTATGGGGACTGTGATAGTTTCTTCTCCAGTTTTTAGGACAGTCCTAGCCACCACTAGGCAATTAATGTTTGCTGAATGAACAAAGGCAATATGTGAAACCTGGCTGGAAAAGATGACTTTAAGATATAGGATAAAATTTGTGTTTTCATTGGCATAAGAAACTCCCAGTGAGGAAATTCCTGTTACTAATGCAGATTGTCACCTTGTCTAATATACAGTCTTAGAGACTTTCCTGAGGTACTAAGAGTTGCCTGAGAAACTTATTGAGAGGTTAAATGCTTTGCCTAGGATTACACACCCAGAATGCTCAGAGGTAGGATGTGAACTTACTAAAACAGAAGGCAAACTTTTTTTTTTTTTAAAGAAGAATCAGGGAGGAGCAATATTTAATTATGTTCCATTAAGATCATCAGGAAACTAGGTGGTGCCAGTGGATAGAGTGGCACACCTGAAGTCAGAAAGACTCATCTTCTTGAGGTCAAATCCAGTCTCAGACCCTTGTTAGCTATGTGACCCTGGGCAAGTCCCTTAATCCAGTTTGCCTCAGTTTCCTCATCTGTAAAATGAGCTGGAGGAGGAAATAGAAAACCACTCTAGTATCTTTGCCAAAAAAATGGAAAAAACTGCAAATGGGGTCACAAAGAGTCTGTAATGACTCAAATGACTGAACAACAAACAGGATCACCACCTTCTTTATCTCTAGCCACATCGATAATTAAATGAAAGAAGGAAGAGAAAAATGAACAAAAACAATCCTTAGTTTTGCCAAGGGGTGGTCACAATTTCATGTGGTCAAATACCATCCTGAAAAGTTCAAAAGCCAGATGTGTGAAAGATGGTAAGCTTTCTAAATCCAATGTGAAGGGATGTTCCACTAAACTTTCTAGGACCCCTACCAAAGTGTATTTAACAACATCTGAAAAGAGCTGAATTGCTTTATGGATCTAGAACACCAACTCATGTAACTTTAGTTCTTCTAAATCAGTCATACTTTACAGTTTAGGGGCTCTTTTCTTTTGGAAAAGTCCTAATTATTCAAGTCCAGGAATAATTAAATAAGGCAAATTACATGAAGAGAAACATTCACAAGGTCAAAACTAGCAAGGGGATCGTTACCTGGAGGCTATACAAGAGACGAGTTAAATTCTGGATGGCTTGTATAATCTGAAACATAAGATCAACAGTGTCAAGTTTTGGTTTAAATTTAAATTTTAAAATTTCAATTTCAATTTCCCCCAATAACATATGTAAATGATGTATTTGTGGGAGAGGAAGCTCACCTCTGCCTGTGATGAACCTGGAAAATCTATGTATTCAGCCTACAATGAATAAAAAGACAAGAGAGATGAATGCAAATAACTATGTCCACCTTGGAAAAGGTACACTATTTGATTTTAAAACAATGTCTAATTCCCCTTCCCCAGAGAACCTCTGTTGTACAGGCAACATGTTAGATATATAAAGAAGGTGAATCTCTCTTAGCATCTCTAACGTGCCTTCCATGATGACAGGCAACCTCTAGCTTATCCCATTAGAATGTGATTTTTGGAGAATATGGGCATGATTTATGTTTCTTTGTATACCTGGCACTTAGCAATGTCTGGCTCAGAGTAGGCACTTAATAAATGTTTACTGACTGACTAACTGACTGATCTTGCATGTGCCCAGTTACTCAACAACTGAGAGGTTGGCTACACCCTTAAGAAAGAGCCCATTGATGAAGTTTTCTTCCTCTTTTGTTCCATTACAGTTCCTACCTGCCTTGGAGTCACTTCACTACTGTATCTTGCCTGTTAGAAGGAAAATAAGGAGAATGACAGAAGATGAAACTCTGGTTGGCTACTTGGCTACTTGTTAGCAACTGAAAAGTTCTGACAATTTGGGGAAATTTAAATCGGTGTCTGCAAAAAACTGCTGGATTATTGATAATATACATAAAATAAGAAGAAAGAGAGACAGAGATAGAGACAAAGACAGAGAGATAGAGAAAGGTTATTTCTTCATAGATAATGGGAAAAACTATATGCATGCATATAGTTTTTCCCATTCCATTTTCCTTTCCTCCTCCATCATTATGAGAGTTAAATCGAAAATTGCTTTACTGTATCTATTTTTTAAATTAGATCTATAGAAATCCGAAGCAAGAGAAAGAGAGAGGAACATATTATTTCTAGATAATTACCACTGGCTTCCCATGAGTTCTGAATGGGTCAGGCAAAACATTATTTACTATATGAAGAATCATCGGTCTGGGGGCTTCCATTTAATGGGGTTTGTCAGCCACCTTGTGGTAAATCTGGAGAGCTACAAGGCTGATGGTGACCAAGAACCAAAATCCATTTGCTATTTAGATTTCAGATTTAATTGTTTCAATTTTTTAAAATGGAAATGCCCAAAAGCCTATATATAGCTAACTGAAATAATAAATTCCAAAGCAGATTATTCACGGTATTTTCACTGGTTAGATGGCAAATGACCCCTCTTTATGACCCATTTCACTTATGATCAATAGCAAAATCTTCCCGAAATATTGCTCTGGGGGCAAAATTTCTGAAAGCTAGTTCACTGTAAGTGGAACATTCAAATTTGATCCAACTTTCCTATCCACTTGGAAATAAAGGGGAAAAGACAAGGCATAAACCAGGTCTCTGTTGCAGAGAAAAACACCACAGCTCTATTGGACTTTTGAGGCACAAAAGCACCTAAAACTATGAAGAAGTCCTTACTAAAAAAAAGGTAATGTAAGGTAAATTTTGAGAGATTGATAATAAGCTAGAAAACTTGAAAACAGAATTAATGGAGCAGAAAAAATTTTTTTTTTCCATGGTAATGCGTATATGAGGATACGTAGTCTAGGTCCTTTATCCACATGAAATCAAATGGATGCATATAAATAAAGGTCAACAAGTCTATTTCTATTTTAGATATGGCAAGATTCTAGAGATTGCACCCAGTTATGCTATAATAGAAAGAACAGTAAACTCAGGGTCAAAAGACCCGGGTTCATATCCTATCTGTACTTTCTATATGACCTTGGATAAATTATGTGACATCTGAGCTGGAGTTCCCTCAAAATTAAGAAGAGGGGGTATGTGGTTGTACTAAAATTTAGTCCTCAACCCTTTTTCTGTAACATGGACCCCTCTGGTGGTCTGTTGAATCCTATGAACCCCTTCATAGAATGATATATTCGATAGTTTAAGAAAATGCCAAATTTCAATTATAAGCTAGTCAAAATAAAGATATATATTATTTTTTCCCCATCTAAGTTCAGAAACTCCCTGAAATCTATCCACATAACTCTTGGGGTCTACAGACCCAGGTTAAGAACTCCTGGACTAGCTTTTCTCCAAAGTTTCCTCTGTATCTAAATTATGTGGAAGAGAGACTATAGAACTCAGAAGCTCCTGCCCCATGACCTCAATCCCATTCCATTTAAAGAAAATCAGAAGTGTCATATGTGGAAAAAAATATGCAGTGAAGAAAAAAGGTATGTTCATATGTTCAAATTTAGTATTATCCAAAGCAAGATGCAAAGCTTACACCCCCCCTACTACCTAGAAAATACAGCTTAGTTTTAAGATTCCACAGTAGAAAGAACATAGGATATGAGTACTCGGAAAGAGAGTCAGGGAATCTGAAAGGAAAGAACAGGCAAGAAGGAAAAATGGAAAGAAAAAAAAAGAGGTCATTGGATGGGAAACAAGAAAGGGATGAATAGAAGGCGCATACACACACAAGTAATTCATCAGATTTTGAAATCTTTTTAATGATTTTTTCATCTGCTGTTTTGTGGACACCCACATGGTATGGCAATTCATATGGATGTTTATATTGATGAGGAAGGGGGTTGAAATACAACTTAACTTCAGAAAAATACAAATACAAATATCCCTGATATCATTTCTCTTGACATTTATGGTGCAGGAAAATTCAATTTCAGCAAACTTTCATTCTATTACACAGTGAATGTATTTGACTAATAGATCAGTAACAATACCTTCTCCCCTGCATCAGGGCCTGCCATGTTATTTACAATACCACGGATACAGGATTCCATATCACAAGATTCTCTTCTTCCTTCTCCTTCGGTAACTTGTGCTAAAAGCGCACCATTTAAGACAGAAACAGAAAGAACTTATCAAACCCATGAAAATATGCTAGTTTAAATTATGAATAGATGTTAAATATTTTGATACATATTATCAAATAATATTTAAACTACAAAATGTATAATTATATCACATTTATTTAAACACATGTATTTAATCTAGAACATCAAATAATATTTATATTTACAAGCACTAAAACAGAAGATGACAAAAAAAAGAACCAAGTACAATCCCTGCCCTCACGGAGCTTACATGCTAGTAGAGAAAAGAATGCCAAAATGTTTGAAAGAGGGAACTAGGTGTTGCAGTAGATAGAGGGCTAGACCTGGAGTCAAGGAGATTTGAGTTCAAATTTTGGCCTCTGATATTTACTAGCTCTTTTACCCTAGGCAAGTCACTTAACCGCTGCTGTCTGAGTTTCCTCATCTTTAAAACAGCACCTACATTTCAGGAATGTAGTGAGGGTAAAATAAGGTAATATTTGTGAATTACTTTGTAAACCTTAAAGCACTATAAAAATGCTAGTTATCACCACTGTCATCATCATCACTTTTGATGGCTTTTTTTCTTTCTTAAAGTGGTAATAAGATATGCTTGTATAGCCATTGCAGGCTGGATTTTACAGTTTACTCCCACTTAATCAGGGAACATCTTGCCAAGAAATGAATGCGGATGCTATAGGGCAGAAGCAATGTATTCAGAAATCCATAGATGACAAGAAGCGAGAGACAATAGAAGGTTTCCCAATAGACAAAAAAGTGGCAGTGCCCAAGGCTCTCTTGTGGGGCATGTGGAGTGAGCATGATGGCAAGAGATGACAAATAAACCAAAGCATAAAGAACAAAGGCTTCAGAAGCTAAAAATGAGGTATTTTAATAAGGGTCATGAAGATGAATATCTATTGGATTCTAATGCATACTGAAGGATAAAAATCTCTAACCCTCCCAATACTTTCCACTCTTTTAAAATCTATTATTTCTTCAATTTTTTTCTTATGCTATAAACATATACTGAATAGTCATTTAAGTGGAAAAAATCAAGAGTATCCAAGTGGGAAGTGCACAGATATAGAATACTGCATATGTTTTCAGAAGTTTTCAAAGTACCAAACATTTTTTCTTTTTGCCTTCTTCCCATTTTTTTCTCTCAAAAAAACATTTGTTATAGTAATTAGCCCTGAAGCGGGGATGGGGAAGGGAAATATTAAGAGAAATTTTGTTAATATGAAAACAAAATATATCAATAAATTTTATTTAGAATAGATAGTTAACTCAAGAAAATATGAAACAATTTCATACATATTTATTTAATGGTAATCATTAAAATTCACTTATAGAATTTTAATTTACTTGTCAATGCACTAGAGCAGAACTTAAACCCTATCCACCTTACATTCAAATAGCACTTAATTTTTTCAGTTTTCCCATACATTGTTTTATCTCCTCCTTATCTAATTAGGGTTCCAATAAAACTTGTGTATATGTTGTGACATTCTCTTACCAAATCACATACATGAACATACATTTGTATGAACAATGGGTCTATGATCCCATAAGCTAAGGGTATGCCCAATATGGGAATACCCATCATCTTAGGAAAAATCAAGCTGCCTTTCACTTGATAGAAAAGCGATAGGGCAGTGATGGTGAAACTATGGCACAGGTGCCAAAGATGGCATGCAGACTCTCTGTGGGCATACAGCCACCCTCCCCCTTCAGAGTTCATTACTAGAAAACAGAAGGACTTAGGCAGAACTTCTCCGCTCCCCCCTCTTCACCTGATGACATATTTTTCCATCCCCCACCCCTCTGCCCATTAGCCAATGGGAGTGCACAGGAGGTAAGGTGGGCAGGTGGCAGAACTGGAGGGGAGCAGAGCACTTGGGCCACTATCCTCTCCCTCTCTATATTCACTGAGGACATTCCTCATTCCACCTACCCCTCTGCCCAGCAGCCCAATGGGAGCATTTTCTCCTTCCCCTGTGTGGGGTAAAGGGTGGGGGTGTGTGGGACATGCCCAGTATTCATGGCACAAGGTTGGGGGATGGGACAGGCATGGCACTCGATCTAGGGTATGAGGTGGGGGCAGGCCCAGCATTCTGCCTCTAAAAGGTTTACCATCACTGCAATAGGGAATTATCTGAAGCACATAGAAATTAAATAACTTACTCATGATTGTAGCTGGTAAGTATGAGGGACCTGATTTGAACCTAGGTCTTCCTGACTCTAACCCAACATTCTCCACTACTTCATGCTGTTCCCTTCCCTCCCCTACACACACACACACACACACACACACACACACACACACACACACACACACACACCTTTAGTGCCATCTTAGGTGGCACTTCCTCTTCATATCTGTATGTGCCAAATACTCAAGTACTTGAAGAAATCTGTGATCTCATCAATTTGGATATTCTCTCTAACACCTGAAACAGTGATCCTCTCGATGCCTGACCACCATGTCCTATCCATGTTTTCCCCCAAGGGAACATACTCATTTAGAAGTGTTTGTTTCATGTTCATTACATATTAGAGATCTCTAGCATTCAAGTGTCTAAAAGAACTCTAGAGCCCCATACACACATCTATGATGGGGAAAGAGCCCTTTCTTATGTATATAAGTGGAACTTCTTTTGCAATGGAATGAGCGAAAAGCTCTAAGTTACTTTGAGAACTGTCCCCCTGCCTCTTTTAGATAAATTTCATTTCATTCAAAAAAGGATTTCACTATTAGATACTTTACTTAACAGTCAATAAAATGTATCAAATGGAGTGTTAAAGAATCAAGTCATTTTTTTTCTCTCCTGAGAGAAATGATGACAATAACATAAAAAAGCCACAAAACCCTCAAAGGGATATTGAGTCAAATAAAGGCAAGAGAGAGGAATAGAGAAAGTTTTCCCTGATTACTGGAAATTCATTCAGTCTCATTCTGGCTAAGGGGTTTTCCAGCAGAGTTCATTCTCAAGAAACCAAATCTCTCATGCCAATAATTCTGGATTAGACTTTGGGAATCTGACTCAGTCTAAAATCTTAGTATAACCTGAGCTTAACCTAGAGTAGACTAAATCCTAGGACATTCTCAGAACTGACCCAGTCACAGTCAAGTATCTCCAAGGTTCAGGAGGACTTTAAGGTTGGCTGAACTTCCAGAAAAGGACCCATCTTGGGCAGGAGTGGAACAAACACTCCTACCTCTGTTCACCACCCTCCCTGGGGCCACCAGAGTGTGAAAACCAATCTCCCCAGATATATTGACTTCAACACCCAATTAGGGACTGAGAGCACAATAAATGGACATTGTTTACCTCACCATCCCCCTGCTCTGTATTCACCTTGATGACACAATATAGGAAAAAGCTCAATACTGAAGGATCCAGATAGTGGCAACAGGTGAAAGGAAATACATTCAGAATTTTCCTAAGCCCTGTGATGAGTTTGGGTGATGGAAGCAAGGAGACTTGGAACCACCTCAATCATGGAGAGGAAGGAAGAAGTGGCCATGTGTTCTCTGCAGCTGCAGGGATGGAAAAGAGGTCCTCTTCCAGTGCTCCCTTGGGTGGAAAGGGAAGAAGCAGATGCCTACATATATTTTTAGATAGTACTTCCTCAATCACAAAAAAAGTGATTCTTCTTTAAAAAGGAAATCACCCTGTGCAGCTCAATCTGGGATTTGCAGAAATGGGAAACATGTGTACACATTCTGGAAATAGAAACTGAAAATTAGACAAAGCAGGACCTGAGAAGAAAAATATATGATATTGTATAGTCTATAATATTTTTAAAATACCCTCCTCTGCTTCTATTTATCTTAACTTAAAAGGCACTACATTTTTAAAGAAATGCTAAGACTATTTTTTCCCTCAAAAATTTGACTATTTATGTAGGGATTAGTCATTGTGCATTTATGGTTCTTTGGAAGGAGCTTTATAGCATCTACTCGGGTCCATTAGACACAGTATGCAGGTTTGCCTCAATAACCTTTGCAGAAATTATCAGTCATCACAGTGCCTAGATTTTTGATACTGCTTAGAAGTAAGAGCCATGAGATCTTGTAAGTTCATCTAAACAATTCTCCCCAACTCCAACCTTCCTACATTAGAAAGAAATTAGAATACAGCCTTAACTGATTGGCTCTGAGCTGAGCTCTGGTGTTCCTATTTGGGAAAAATTCTTTTGACATCCTTATCTTTCACATCTGCTTGGTGTTTGTGTGTATATATATATATATAGATATATATAGATATAGATATAGATATAGATATAGATATAGATATAGATATATGTGTTTGGGGGAAGGGGGAGCACAGATCATTTCTAATTGTCTGGACTTGTTGTTTCAGCGAGTACCCATGAAGCCAAGGTCAAGGACTGAATTCCTATAGACACAGTTTGTGTTGTCCTGATTAGATCTCTCTTCTATAGACCACACCTTTAGCCTCAACCAGTCACCTCATCAGCAGAGGGGTGGTGGGTCAGAGAATAATGACAGCTTGTCCAATCCCATCACCACAGCTAGAAAAGCATTCCTTCCCTAAACCTATGTCCTACCAGCGGCTATGATCATGTCATTTTTGCATGTCAATATATCTCTCTAATGAACAATTTGAGGTAAAGATAGAGAGATGGCAGAGATATATGGATGACAGATTGACAGAAAGACAAAGTCTCTAAATAGCAGGAGACAAATTCATCTAATAATTCTCCCTGAACACCCTTGATTCTTTTTTGGTCCATTCCAAAGCCTATGTCCACTTACAAGCAGTAGAGGGCTCAGGTACTTCACCAGCCTGCAGTGCATCTGTAGAGCCTAATTCTCCACAGTTCTCCTCAGATGAATGATTTGCATCCCCTGTTTGTGTGGCCATCACAGCAACTTGAAGGCTTTCCGCTAAACAGACAAATGCACAAAGCAGTGTTAAGGAAGAGAGCAAAGTATTTGTGGGAAACCAATAAGAGAATAGATAAAATTCTGAGACCCCTATTTTGACCCCTTTTATGATCCATACCTTTTCTATTGCTCTCAACAAGTATTGAAGTCCAAAGGGTCTCATACATCTATCAAAATGTTCCTAGCAGTATTTTTTGGAGATAGCAAAAAACTAGAAGCAAAGTGAGAGTCCACCAAATAGGTGATGACTGAGCAAATTGTGGCCTATAAATATAATGGAATAGTATTGTACTTTTTGAAACAATATATATGAAGAACTCAGAGAAACATGAGAAAACTTGCTTGAGTGATGCAGAGAGAATTCAGTATAAGCACAAAAACAATACTTATGATGACTACAAAATGGCAAATAAAACAACACTGTAAGGCATTTGAACTCCAAATGTAAAGGCCCCAGTTAGCAGTTGATGAAATATGCATCCCTTACTTTCACTCGAGAGCTGGAAGACTACCAATATGGAATCTGGCATTCACTGTCAAACATAGTGACAGTGTCTGTAGATTTTGATGAAATGTTTTTCTATATTACTAGGGAGGATTCAATATTGGTATAGAAATGACTGTGGTATCTAAACACATACTTGTATGACCTATATGCAAAAGGCAACACTAAAACTTTTTTAAAGCAAACCAAAATAATTGTATATACTGAAAAAATTATTTGCAGTTCAATGAACTTAGGTATATTGCTACAAGGTGATTATAAAACAATGATTTGGAAATATTAGGCATCCATGAAGACCAATGCTAAAGTATTTTATTTCAATTTAAGGCATAGCAATTGATTGGGGAATGGATAAACAAAATTTAAGAAAAGATTATAATGGAATATTGTTGTATTATAAGAAAGAAGTGATAAGTGTGAAGAATTTTTAAAAAATGGAAAAATTTATATGCAATAATGCAGAGTGAAATGAGCAGAACCAAGAAACATAATACACAATGACAGCATGTATACATTGGGAAGTAAAAAGGATGTAAAAACAAAAGATACCAACAGAAATAAAAAACAATGAAAGAGCATCAACTAGAATAAGGAAAAGTATCATAAAGACCCAGAAATTTTTTAAAGAAATTGATGTAGGTAAGTAGGTGGTAGTGGTGACTCTGAAGGTCCTGGGTTCAAATTTGGCCTCAGACACTTCCTAGCTGTGTGACCCTGGACAAATCACAGAACTCCACTTGCCTAGCTCTTGTGCTTCAGAGTTGTTACTAAGATAGAAAGTAAGCGCTTAAAAACAACAACAGCAACAACAACAACAACAACAAAGAATTAATGGCTTTCCTCTATGAATGCCTACTAAAAGCTCTTAGATATAAGAGGATGTGTTGGTTAACGATTTACTTAGGGCTGACAGTTCTATTAGTGGCTTATCCAGCTTCTTTGGTGTTCTTTGTTCTCTCCCTGACTGCCTGCATTTAGGACCTGTCACTGTTTGTCATATATCCAGGCAAAGAAAGGGCAAAAGACATAAAAATAGTTGAACTCATATTAATACAAAAAGCAATTATTGGGGGCAGCTGGGTAGCTCAGTGGATTGAGAGCCAGGCCTAGAGACGGGAGGTCCTGGGTTCAAATCCGGCCTCGGACACTTCCCAGCTGTGTGACCCTGGGCAAGTCACTTGACCCCCATTGCCTACCCTTACCACTCTTCCACCTATGAGTCAATACACAGAAGTTAAGGGTTTAAAATAAAATAAATATATATATATATATATAACCTTTAAAAAAAAAAGCAATTATTAAGTGCTTACTCAGAGTATGGCACTGCCAAGCACTGCCAAGGTTACAAGTGGAAAAAAAAGAAGTTAATTTTACTATCAGTATTCTAGTAAAAGTCTTGAGAGGATGGATGTTCTTGACTAAATGAGTTTAACGATATCTCTGGCTTTTCACTGTGGAGAGTATTCTCATCATAGTGAATACAGCACCAGGCTTAGAATCAGGAAGACTCATCTTTCTGAGTTCAAATCTAGTCTCAGTCACATACTAGCTATGTGAGCCGGGGAAAGTCACTTCACCCTGTTTGCCTCAGTTTCTTAATCTGTAGAAATGAGCTGGAAAAGAAACTGGCAAACCACTCCAATATCTTTGCGAAGAAAACCCAAAATAGGATCCTGAAGAATAGAACCCAACTGAAAAGACTAAACAAAAATACTTCTAACTCAATTTACCTTCCTTTAGTGCTGCTGCTAATAACGAGGCAGCCTGAGGGGCTTCTCCTGGATCAGGCTTAATAAGAAGATGAGGTTCTAAATGGACATCTTCAAGTCCACTCATCTCTCCAAGTTCTGCATAGATATGAAGCTTCTCTTCCAAGTAAGTGCAGATTTGTTGGTCCTGGTTACTAAGTATCTCTGCAAAATTTGTTTGCCAAAAGGTAATACCACAGTTAACAAAGAAAACAGTAACTCAAATGAGATAGTATATTCTTTATAATTTGAAGACCTTAAAGAATGTATATAAAATATTCCAAATCGTTTTAAGCTATTAAAATTGCAATATGATTTTTTTGGTGGGGGGAAGGTGAGGCACTCTGCATAAATGTTAGCTACTGTTATTACATGGGTATAAGTTATAATTCCATTAAATCAACAATCATTAAGCTCCTCCTTTATGCAAGGCTCGGTGTTGGCCCATGAGACACAATTCCAAGAGCAGAAGTACCAAACTCAAGAAGTTTAGATTCTACTGGGCAAAGGGAGTGAGAACAAAAGTACTTGCAACAGTCATGTTGCTAGTTCTTAAAAATACTCTGCTATCTGGAGACAACTGTTATTTTCTCTTCAGTCTTAAATGGGACATTCAGAATAGACCTTTAGATGGGCTGTCATGACCCACCAATGAATATGATGATACAGAAGTACAAGGTCATAAGTAGGTCTGAACACATTGGCTTGTCTTTTTCTGTTTATAAGCATCCAAAATCTTCAGTCATCTCTATGAGTGCTTTTCATTGATTTAACTATGCCAGTTACACACATAAGTGTAATTGCATACATAATCTAAATATATAATGCAGGTTGAACGGTACACATATGGCAAATATGTTGCATACACTATATTGAATATATTCTATAACTTAAATTTATATGTTATATATTACTTATATTGCACTGCACATAAAATATAGATATTATATACATTATGTATATATAGAGAGAATATAAATGTTACTTATAAATATTGCATTGTATGTATATAATATAAAAATAATATCGTTTATAAGTGTAAATATATAAATATTACCTATAGTCACTGCATTGTGCACATTATATAATATAAATATATGTTGCATATACATGTTTAAGTATATCGTATATACGTATAATATATTATTATACTTATTATATTATAGGTACATTTTATATTATATTGCATATTATATATTGCATATGATAGATACTGCCTATTATAATAAATATATTGCTTATAATATACATTTTATGTAATACAAAAAGGGAACTATATAAGAATTTTCTATATTAAATAATAACATTATATCAACTAGAAATTTTGTTGAAAAATAAATTCAACTAGAAGCAAGACAGGATATGTGTTGGAAAGAGCAGTCAATTATGAGGCAGAATGCTCAAGTTCTGGTCCTTGCTCTACAAGGAATTGTCTCTTTGACTTTAGACAAGACACCTTGCTCCTCTGGCCTCTATGTCCTCATCCATAGAGTTGGACTAGATGATCTCTAAGATTCCTTCCATTTCTAATGTGCTAGAGCTTCTGTGACTGTGGGAATAGTATATAAAAGTGAGTGGGTGATGGCACTAAAACCTCTGAAGCTCATCTTTGGAACAAACAAATTTTATGACTATACTGGGCAGCTGTGACTTGGGGATGTAGTATACCTTGACACTGCTGGATTCTGGCCACTCTTGCTTCAGTTTTCTTTTTATCCTCATCGGATTCACTCATCCTTCCCCCTTCTTCCTCTGGGCAACTTGAAAAGATAATCATTGACAGAGACAACTTAAAATGAAATCCTTATGTTCTCATTTTAGATTCATTAAGAAACACACTGGAATAATGATTTATAGATTGATCTATGTAGTACTATAGAGAGAAATTTGGCATATGGTAGATCCCTCCTGAATCCCATCCAGTATCAAGAGGACTTCATAATATTATAAGACAGTTCCATGGCTCAAGACCCAAGGCCAGTGTTACAATGAAGTTTCATTGTTGAAGAAAAGCATGATATTTGGCAGCCAGTGAAATGAAACACGAACTTCTGCTTTCTAATACATTTAGTCCTTTTTATTTGGGGGTGGGCTGTGGGGAGGCAGCTAAGGAAAAAGAAAACAAAAAAACTGAGTATAACTCTTTAGTTACCCTTTAAGATTCATCAAATAGTCTGTTTCTTCATTTGAAAACTGATTATTCATAACCTTTGACCACTTATCTATTGAGGGAAATTTCTTGTTCTTTCTGTTCTTTCTCTTCCTTCCTTTCTTTTTCTCATTTTCTTTCCATTTATCCTTCCTTTCTGCTCTTCTAGATGTCTTGTCGATTATTAATATTTTGGCTATTTGGGGTATAATTTGATGAATAAATTCACGCCAACTATTTCCCTTCTAATTAGAACTGCATTTATAGGTATCTCTTCCATATCCAGGGGGTGAGGGGTATGAGTTCCCATAATCTGAAAAATCTGTGTAAAAATATTTTACATGTTTTTTACATGATTTTCTGTTCTTTTGCAAACTTAAGTTTTTGTTTAATTTAACTTTAAATGAGAAATTATGTATATTTATGGTATTAAAATATAAGTATATCAATATTCTACAATGCTATACACATGTTTTATGCATTTCTGAGTTTCTAAGTTTTTGTTGTGTCTTCTGCTGACCTTTGTGTGTTGTGTGTTGTTTCCACAAAACTCCCCCCAGAATTCCCATCTAATTTCTTATGTTGGCACCCTATATATCAAGACCACAATGGGGAAAGTAGCAATGAATAAGGGTTACCTAGATTTTGTTTGTGCAAAAGCAGTGTCATGGAAACCAAACTGTCTATTTTCTCTTTTATGATCACCCCTATCTCTTGATTAGTTAAGAATTCTCCTTTAGGGAGAAAAAAATAAATGTTCATTCAGAAATGTATTATCTTCAAAAAGTATTAAACTAGTTAAATAAGAAAGATGAAGGCCCTTGGGATGAATTTGTTTTGTTCTGAGAGTTTTAAGAAGGGCAAGAAAAGAAAGAGTAGAAGCAATATACAACAGTAAGAGGGAAGAAAGAAGGAATAGATGGAACTTCTATTTCTCCTAATTGGGGTATGTTAAGAGTATACATAAAGAAGGGGCATGAAAAGCAGGCATCAGAAGAATCTCACTCTGAACTGGACAAAAGAATATTACACACACACACACACACACACACACTTTTACATACACCTAGAAAGAGTTTAGTAGCAGTGGAAGACAAATGAATTGAGATATAGAAAGGAGATGATTAAGAGGAAGGGTAACAGTAGAGGGGGGAAATTCTCAAACAAAACAAACTTCCTAATCCTTGAAATGGGGGTTGAAATGGAAAAGAAAAGGATAGGACAAGACAGGAAAAAACTAGTCTAAAGAGTTGTTCATCAGCTGTTGAATGGCTGAACAAATTTTGTATATCAATGGAATGGAATATTATTGTACCATAAGAAATAATGAAAGAAATCATCTCAGAGAATCCTTTGTAGTATGAACTGATGCAGAATAAAGTAACCAGGATCAAGAGGAAAATTTATAAAAGGTCATTATAATGAAAAACATTTTTGAAAGATTTATGACCTATGTGATAACTAATCATTTCTTCAGAAGAGACCTATGATCAAGCATGTTATCCACTTCCTGCCAGAGAAATGATGGAATCAGAGAGCAGAAAGAGACATATATTGGGGGTGGGAGGGCATAGCCATTATTTGTATTTATTTATGTATTTGTATTTACTTACACTTACTTGGAACAAGCAAATTTTTCCCTCCTCCATTTTTAATGGGGGTGTGTGAGAAGGACAGTTACAATACTGATTTTCTCCAAATTAAAGAAGGTCACTGAAACTTTTTTTAATGTACAAAAGAGAATAGAAGGATATCCATCTAGAAGCACAAGCAATCAGGAAAATAGCCTTTGGAACTTCTTCAATATGTTTTCAAGAAAACAAGTAATAGCAAATGGAGACTAGCAGTTTCATATGTAATCCTCTTTTTGAGTTCCATTGTGTACATAGAAATTCCTGTTTGTTTTCCATTTATGGTTTACATTCAGAATAAATAAATAAATATATATATATATATATATATTTTTTTTAAACCCTTGTACTTCAGTGTATTGTCTCATAGGTGGAAGATTGGTAAGGGTGGGCAATGGGGGTCAAGTGACTTGNTATATTTTTTTTTAAACCCTTGTACTTCAGTGTATTGTCTCATAGGTGGAAGATTGGTAAGGGTGGGCAATGGGGGTCAAGTGACTTGCCCAGGGTCACACAGCTGGGAAGTGGCTGAGGCCGGGTTTGAACATAGGACCTCCCGTCTCTAGGCCTGACTCTCACTCCACTGAGCTACCCAGCTGCCCAAAAATATGTATTTTTAAATAAAAAAATTTTAAATATTTTTCTGTCCTCTAAAACTATAAAATCATGTGGATAGAGTACCAGACATGGCATCACAAAGACTGGACTTTGCATTGCTTCAGACATTCAGCAGCTACAGGACTCTAGACAAATCACATGAGCTCTGTCAGCCAGTTTCATTAAACTGGGACAACAATAGCATCTACTTCACAAGACTGTTGTGAAGATAATATGCAAAGTTCTTTGTAAACCTTAAAGTGCTTTATAAATACTAGCTATCATTATTACTACGGCAGCCAGTTGCCACAGTGGATAAGAGTACCAGCTCGGAGGCAGGAAGATTCATCTTCCTACGTTCAAATCCAATGTTGGGCACTTATTAGCTGTGGGACCCTGGGAAAGTTATTTAATCCTGTTTACCTAAATTTCCTCATCTATAAAATGAGCTAGAAAAGGAAATGGTAAACCACTCCTGTGCCTTTGCCAAGGAAACTTCACAAGAAAAATTTCACAG
The DNA here is from genome assembly GCF_016433145.1 of Gracilinanus agilis. NCBI lineage: Eukaryota > Metazoa > Chordata > Mammalia > Didelphimorphia > Didelphidae > Gracilinanus > Gracilinanus agilis. The sequence continues at coordinate 337,313,461 of NC_058130.1, read as the reverse complement.
GGTCACAAAGAATCAGACACATCTGAAATGATTAAATGACAACAAAATTATTGTAGTTGTTAAGTTCACAATAAAAAGAACTTTTGTTTTGTTTTTTTGAGATCAACCAAATGACAACTTAAATGACATTAAGTTTTGGTTAACCAAGTCTTCTACAAAATGAGGTGACAAAAAATGCAATTAAGGATATATAGGTCAAATAATCAATATATTTATTAAGTGCCTACTATTTGCAAGATGCTATGCTAAGCATTGTGATGGGTACAAAAAAAAAAAACAAAAAACAGAAACTATCCTGTCTACCTACCTGAGGAGACAAGAAACATCTGCATAAAAAGATAGCTCAAAATGCATACCAATGTTATAGGTATCCTTTGAATGATACAGATAGTGAGCAATATAGAAATTCTTTATAAAGAGAGAGCACTGTGTGGTGAGATTGTCAGGAAAGACTTCATGGAAGAATTGTGGCTGGACTCGGTGCTTGAAGGATGGTTAAGAATCAGATGGGTGGCCAGGAGGGATGAAAATATTCTGGGCAGGAAAATAATGAGGGAAGGTAGACAGGCAGGAATACCCAAGGCATGCTCAAAGGAGAGTGGGTAGATCAATCTGACTGGAACAAAGGCTTTATTTTAGGGGAGGAGTAAGAGATAAAATTAGAATGATCTTGCCTCAACACTCAACTCCATTCCTTGGCATGAGGTACTATGGAAACTTTACCTTTCTACTGCTTGTTGTATCCTCCTCATCCAGTTATTGCGCTCCTCCTTAGAGTTGGTATGAATTTCATACATCTCAGGGCCAGCAGATGAAGCACTGATGAGAAACATCCCTCTCTCTTCATTGGCTACTTCTCTAGCAATCAGCTTCTGAAGGGAGATAACAGGTGGCTTCTGGTCCTAAGTAAAATGAGAAGGAATACAGAGAAAATGAGTTCACTGCTAGAGGTAATTAAATCTTTCACCTAAATGTCTGTTGCTAAAGATATTAACATAGACTAGCAGTTCTCAAACTTTTCATTAAATTCTTTAAAATTATTTTAATTTAAATTAAATTATTTTAAATTTTTAAAGAGTTTTTATGTAGGTTATATCTATTAACACTAGGTCTCTTAGAAATTAAGACATTTTAATATTATCATGAAAATAGATTTGATCTCCCAGACTCCTTGAAAGGATTTCTTGGCAGCCCTTGGTGATCCTGACCAAACTCTGAGAATCACTTAGATAAACCTGAGTTATCTATGGTAATAAATGGTTAGTCAGCACTATAATAGTAAATAAATTATTTCAACAAAAATTTACCAAATTCTTTTAAGTTATAAGGTTTAATTTACTCTATCCCACCGTCTATCCCATCCAACTTTTTATCAGCTTCATTAATGTACACAGTCAAATTGACTGGTTTGCATTTAAATTAATTTATTTTCTTTATTAAATCTGTCATGGAAATGCTAGTCAAGTAATATAGACCAACTGTGATGAGAGGAAAGTCAAGAGACATGAGGAAAATTAGCTTGTGAAAACCCACTAGTCAGCTATTTTCTTTTCATTCAAACAAAATAAATCTCCAAATATAACTCATGGTACTCTGATTTTCTTGTCTTATTCTCCATTTCTTCATTCTAACAGACATATCAACTAGGTCATATGGACATATAAACATCATTTTCTTGGACAACACTCCTATCAATGTTATAGTATAAGAAATGACTGAACTTTTAGATTAAACTTCATCTATTATAAAAATTTTAAACAGATTGGTGACAGCTAGGTAATAGAGTGGATAAAGCTTGAGACCTGGAACTGAGTTCGAATGTGGTCTCAGCTACTTAATGGCTTTGTGATCCAGTCACTTATCTGCCTGCTTCAATTTCCTCAAGTGTAAAATGGGGATCATAATAGCATCTACCTCCCATAGCTCTTGTGAGGATAAAATGATATAATATTTTTAAAGTACTTTGCACAGTGCCAAACACATAGTATATGCTAAATAAATGCTTGTTATTTTCTTTCCTTCCTTCTTCCCTCCCTCCCAATCTAATCATTAAATTAAATAAATTTTATCAAAAGAAAAAAACAACTCTAAAGGAAATTTACAATATCATTGCTATAATTGAAAAACATTCCCCCAAAACCAAAATTAAAAATATCTGATGTGTTCAAATTTTCTGAATACAATTTTGGCTGTTGTCTCTTCCATCAAAAAAAAAAAACAAAACCAAATACCAGTTGCTATAGAAGCAAACTGAAATTAGTTTTTGAAACCTGTGATCTTTTCATTTTATAAATATTCTAAATTTATAGCTAGTTTAGATGTCTCTCACCCCAAATCAAGAATAGCCATTTGTTTTTTTCAGTTGCAATTTTTTGGCATACCATATATTAGACTCTCCTTTAACTAGTCAGATTTCAACTAATTGCTATCTTTTTATGAATGACTTTTTAAATCTCTCTTATTATACATGTAGAGGTGGAATTCTCAGACATTAGCCCAAATCAATAAAAGGACTAAAAGGATTTGGGGGCAGTCACAAGAAATTATCATAGAACCAAAAGAGAAGCAGAATTAACAGCAAGAACAACCATTACTACTCCCCACTCCCCAACCCCAGCCCCACAGAGTCTTGCCAGAAAAATCTATTTAAAAGGAATGATTAAAAAAATGAATGTAATGGACTTCTCTACTAGCAGCAATGCAATGATCCAAGACATTTCTGAGGGACCTATGAGAAAGAACACTATCCACATCCAGAGAAAGAACTGTGGGAGCAGAAACCCAGAAGAAAAACAACTGCTTGATCACATGGGTTGATGGAGATATAATTGGGGCTGTAGACTCTAAAAGATCACCCTAGTGTAAATATCAATAATATGGAAATGGATCTTGATCAATGACACATGTAAAACCCAGTGGAATTGCACATCAGCTATGGGAGGGGGTTTGGAGGAGGGCAAATAAATAAAATAAATAAAAGGAACCCATTGACCGACTAGGAGATGTTATAAAGGGGGATGGAAGTATATCTGTGGCCTTGAGCCATGTTTGAGGCATTTTATACTGAAAATATCACTAAGTCACAAGACTTGAGTTTATCTTAGCTTTGACACATATTAGTGGTGTATTCAGAAGCATCTTACTCCCTGGACATCTCAATTTTCTCACCTATAAAATAATGAGGTTGGACTAGATTAGCAGGTCTTAATCATGTTTATTTTTTGTCATGGACTCTTTTGTCAGTATGGGGAACCCTATAGATCCTTCATCAGAATCATGCTGTTTAAATGTCTAAAATGCATAGGATTATGGGTGACAGCAATTATATTAGCATTTTTACCCTCTATGATTTATCTATCTAGAGAAAGAAGAAAACAGACAGACAGAAAGACAGAGGGATGTAATCAAACAAACTCACACAGATCTCAGGTTAACAACCCCTGGATTCTTAAAGTCCCATTCAACTCTGACACTCCATAAATTGAAAAACCATAATTACATAGCTAAGCACTAGCTTCTCACCATAAAGCTATACTTAAGGTTCTCGCCTTGTCCCTTGTGGGCAAGCTTGTCTTACAAAGAAATCTCTTTGGAAAAAATGCGGGCTAAGAGTAGTGCAAGAATAATTGGTGCAAATCCAAGTATCTCTATGGTCTTTACAAAATTCAAGGAAAATATTTAATACATTACCAAATATCAAGGCAAATGTTACTAAATATAAAGCATGTTGACACAGTTTGAAGAAGCCTTGTCAAAGTTTTCATAAAATATCTCTGCTTTTTCTTCTACAAAGGATGTTGGTACACAAGCTTCAGTTGTCTTCATGATAATCCTGGAGCTTTATTTTGTGTATAAGTCTTCCTCTACCTACTCTTATGCCTCTGGGAATCTCCGCTGAGCAGGAAAAGCTATGAGTATGGGCCCATAGATCGAGCATATGTCTATCTTCCAACCATATTAGTCAAGTTTACAGAGATTCAGAATTGAAATGTTGGTCTTTAAGTGATGAAGTTATGTGAACAGAAGAGTTCACAGAACCATCTTTCAAAGAAGGAAAAATGATCAGTATTTGTAGAGAATATACCAAGAAAAATGAAATATCCTTTCCTATCAAGGAAAGATACTTAACGTATTTAGGCTCTTTGTATATAATTATACAGGGAATAATTCACTGCCGGAGGTATTATATATAGCAATTTCCTGAACTATGGTTTCGTTTACATTTTTGTTCTTAAGGTTATCTACTCTTTTAAGTTAGAAATCATGAATTGAGAAATCAGTAGCCAGATTGCAATGGATCTCTGATCCAACGGTATGGGATCTCATATACTCCTGCTATACCTTCTTAGACTATGTGCTTTACATCTGTATCTTTCCCAAAATCTTCCATGGAGAATTTAACAAATGTACAATAGAAAGCCTTTCTGATTCTTTGCTGTTGCAACATTACCAATGTAGTACATGAGATAACCATTTGTTGAATCTCATTTTCAATCATTTACAGTTATATGGGCTTGATATATTTTATGTTACTCCTCATTGTGTCATTTTTGGTTATAAATTCAGCTTTACTTTCACTATGAACACTTCATTGCCCTTTGGGTTACTTTTGATTTTCATTCTTCAGAAATCCTAGTGTTCAATGATTAACACTCATATGACAGCACTGTTGCATATGGGTTTTAAGGAGATGGATTCTTACAGCATCACGGTCTGGGCTTATTGAAAACATGGCATAATTTCCCAAAAACAAAGCACTCCAAATTCTTCCTTTTAACATAACTCTAGGTCCATCTGCAACATTCCATCTGAACTATTCATATATATTGATAGACTAACTTGACAGGCTGCCTATCAAGCTATGAAAGGCAATAAGCATTTTATAACTATTTTGTTTTTCCTGATTACACAATCTCTTTTACACTACATGAATTTCACTGAGGATCTCTTGTAATGTTCTGGGGTTGAATACAATTAGTGTAATGTTAACTATGAATGGAAACATTTGGAGAATCTCACCAGCAATAATGAACTCTTCTGTTTGAACTCTACAGGAGATAGTCAGGAGTATGTATATGTAATAATGTATGTATATACCAGGTATATATGCGCATGCATATACGTATGCAAATATATGCACACACACAAATTTCTGAGTAGACTACAAGCCTTTGGTCTCTTTTATATTCTTAATCCCAAGCCATATTTTTCTTTTTTTCTTTTTAAAATTTCTTTTTTTAATCAAAGATACTTTATTTTCCAAATTACATGAAATAATATAAACATACATTTTCTGAAATTATAAGATCCAAATTGTCTCCCTCCATCTTTTCCCTCCCCCCACCCCAGGGGATGGTAAGCAATTTGATCTGGGTTATACATGTGTTATTTTGCAAAACATACTTCCATATTTGTCATTGTTGTAAGGGAATACTCATATAAAACCAAAACCCCAAAATAAAACCATAAATAAACTAATGTGAAAAATCATATGCATTCATCTGCATTCCAAATCCAAAAGTGCTTTCTTTGGAGGTGCAGAGCTTTCATTGTTATAAGTCCTTCTGAATTGTCCTGGATCATTGTACAGCTGAGAGTAGCTAAGTCTTTCAGAGTAGATCATCAAACAATATTGCTGTTACTGGGTCCAATGTTCTCTGAGTTCTGCTTATTTTGCTCTGCATCAGTTCATGTAGATCTTTCCAGCTTTTTCTGAAATCATCTTATTCCTCTTTCTTATAGCACACTAGTACTCCATCACCATCATATATCACAATTTGTTCAGTTGTTCCCCAATTGTTGGATATTACCTTAATTTCTGATTCTTTGCCCACCATAAAAAGAGCTGCCATAAACATTTTTGTACAAGTAGGTCCTTTCCCCTTTTTTATGCTCTCTTTGGTAATCAGACTCAATAGTGGTATTACACCAAACCATATTTTTAAAAACTATTTTTGAATAGTTCTCCTGTTCCTACCTTTTCAAAGACATTACTAAACATCATTCTATATTGACTTGATTTGGAGAAGCTTATCGGGTCTTTATAAACTATCTCTACTTCATCTTCATGGAGGTTGGTAAATGAGGTCTAATTCTTTGTGATAATTTTATAATTATACTCATCATGAAGATAAGGCAAGAATTTCAAATACCATATACAATGAGATAACTTACTACCTTTGGGAAGTCAATCAATCAATGAGGATTTATTAATTATCTACTATGTGCCAGGCACCATGCTAAGATTCAATAAACAGTCTCTGCTTTCAAGAACCTTACAATCTAATGGGAAAAACAATATGCAAATAACTTTGCACAAATAAAATATATATAACTTATACTGGGAGTAGTCCCAGAAGGAATGCACTAAGATTAAATAGGAGAAAACAAGCAGAAACTATGACAATTCCTCTATTCAGTGTCTGAGGTGAACCAAGGAGCTATCCTTCCATCCTTTCGTCTTCATGCATTCTGGTTTTTGTATATAATAAGAATGCAAAGATGACTGTGGTTTAGTTCCTCTAGCAAATGTCATCTCTAATGGTAGCTAGACAAAGACTAGGCCTTAAGAAAAGTTATGTTTGTTTTTAAACTCTTACTTTCCATCTTAGAATCTATACTATGTATTGGTTCCAAAGCAGAAGTGTGGTAAGGGCTAGGCAATGGGGGTTAAGTGACTTGCCCCGGGGTCACAAAGCCAGGAAGAATTCTAAGGCCAGATTTGAACCCAGGACTTCCTTTCTCCAGGCCTGACTATCAATTCACTGAGTCACCTAGCTTCCCCCTAAGTGAACAGCTACAGACAATTTAAGAAAATTATGATCCTTAGAACCCTTTGACTCAATTATCCACTGCTCTACTCTTCCATCATCATCCTAGAACTGAAAATGCTGCCACTCTCTACAGAAGAAGTGTTTTTGTCCATTTTATGGGTCACGATACCCCACAGACCTCTCTATATCCTACCCCAAATCTTCTCTTTATGGACAATATTCTAGTGATAATGTTGGGTTGGTCCTCAGATAGTAGATACAAGTGTTCATGGCCCAGGCTAAAAACTTGTCAATTTTCATAGAAACTTTAGAGCATATATTTCATTGTCATAGACCCAGGGTCCTTTCCATGCTAAGATTACTGGGTAAAGACTTTTGTGGTATGTTAGGGTTTTGTTTTGGGTTTTTTTTGTTATGTTTTATTTTTTGGCCCAGACCTATGATTTCATAAGTGTAGGAAACTCCTTGTATTGAATCTCCTTGTAACAAAATACAAACCAGTAACTTCTCTGTAACTTAGAAATCTTAGCTGCTTGAAACATTGAGAGTTTAAATGGTCACTCAGCTAATATATCAATATCTATATAAACATAGGATCTTCTCACTACAAAATAGTGTCCTATAATTCACTAGATTATGTCGCATCTCATATAATTAAATACCACAAAAAAGAATTAAAAACAAGTAAAGAAAAATGTGTTGATAATTTTACAAACATGGTCAAATGGCACAAATCTTATTTTGGATACTAAAGAATGAGGAATCAGGCTCAGTCAACACTTTCATGCACTGATGTCTCTAATTAATGACTAAGAATTTAAATAAATGAACAATTGATTAACCTCAACAATCTGTAAATTAAACCACAATTCATTAACTTGGTAACTAGTAGTCAACGTTATGAACACCATCTTAACCTCAACAATCTGTAAATTAAACCACAATTCATTAACTTGGTAACTATTGGTCGACGTTATAAACACCATCTTAATTTGAAGTTAAGACCAATGGCATGTTGTCTTACACATAAAGTCATGGTTGAACATACTATTGAATGACCCTACAGTTCTTGTGTACATGTGAAGTCTGTCTTTGGGTTGTGAGTCTAACCATTGTTTATAGAGCCTGTGGCTTTTTGTGGCTTTGCCTTTTTGTCTTATAAGCCACATGACGCCTTTGCTCAGAAAAAAATGTCATCCCCTCTCATTATTGCCTGCCCAAGTTGGTCTGCCAATTATTTCCAGAATTCTACAGCTATACCACATCTAAAGTTTGGCTGAATTCATTGTGTTCTTGTAAAATTTCTTCAGCCCATTCTCCTTAAAATTACATAAGAACATGAGATGTGATTCTAGGTCAAAACATTAGTCCCCTTCACCTTTAAGAGTGCTGCCTAGCCTCAGTATCTCAGATTTTAAGGGGAAAATCTCTATTAATATTTCTCACAATCATCCCTACTTTGATACTTTGTGTCTTCTCCTGTCAAAAAAGAGTCAAATATTTTTGTCCTCCACATATTCCATCTCCTTGATAAACTCAGCTTTCAATATCTGAATCTTTTAAAACTCTCTGAAGTATTTCTTTTTTTATTCACTGATTTATTCATTTAACTAATAAATATTCATTGATAGCTCATGATTTACATAGAACTTTATACTTTATAAATTGTTTTTCTGAGGGCAATCCTATGAGGTAGGCAGTAAGAATTTTATTATTGTGAGCTGGGATACCAGTGGGTTGGGGAGATTTTATTTAATCCCCCCATATTCCCACAACACCAGATGAGATTATTGTGAGCAAAGTTATGGAGCAGCAGACCTGAAAGAGTTTGAGTTAATTTTGCTCCTGAGTAAAATCTAGGACCCGGCTGCAGATCCTTTTAGCAAGGAGAACATAAAGGGAACACCAAGACTCTGGGGCACTCAAGACCCCTTAGAACCTCCTACTAATTACTTTTAACTTCCCTGTTGGAAGTTTTATAACTTCTTTCCTCTGCTTTTATTTCTTGAGTTAGAACAATTAGGATTTATTGTATTTGGTATTCCACACAGGCAAGATTTGAGTTTGTCTTTTATAAAGGGCACAAGGAATAAGAAAACTTCAGCTTCTCATAAAAGGAAAGGGGTGACTGAAATAATAAGGGAAGACATTAGTTGAAAATGAGACTATCCTTGAATGTCAGCTGTCATGCTATTTCTTCATACACTTAACAACTTGTATGTTTACTAGGTCTGCGACATGATCTATAAAAAGATTAAGAAACTTAGATGCATATTGCAAAAATGAGTAGTATGGAAATAGGTATCAAGTGATAACATTTGTATAACCCAGTGGAATCACTTGTCAGATCTGAGAGTGGGGAGGGAAGAGGAAAGGAAGAGAATATGAATCATGTAAACATGGAAAAATATTTTAAAAAATAAAAAAAATTTTTAAAGAAACTTAAATGCAACCAGTGATGAGGATGAATTTGCTTCTTCAAGAAGAACAGTCTTTGTAGTAGTAAATTACTATAGTAATCTAATGTTTGAAAAACCCAAAGATCCAAGCTCTGGGGAAAAATTCACTTTTTAACAAATTTATTAGAAAAACTGGAAAGCAATTTGGCAGAAACTAGGAATAGATCAACATATTACACTTTATAGCAAAATAAGGTCAAAATGGCTAAATGATTTAGACATAAAGGATGAAATCATAAGAAAATTAGAGGAGTACAGAAAACTTACCTATTGGATCTATTGAAAAGGGAAGAATTTATGACCAAACAAGAGAGAGGATTATGGGAAGTAAAATGGATACTTTTGATTACATGATAAAGAAGCTTTTTCACAAACAAAACCAATGTAGCCTAAATTAGGAAGAAAGTACAAATCTTGGGGAGGGGAGATTTACAGCAAGGTTCTCTGATAAAGACCTTGTTTTTCAAATATTTAGGAACTGAGACAAATTTATAAAAATAGGAACCATCCCTCAATTGATAAATGGCCAAAGGATATGAACAGAGAACTTTCAGAAAAAGAAATTACTTATCAATAGTCACATAAAAATGCTCTAAATCACTATTAATAAGAAAAATGCAAATTAAAACAACTCTGAAGTACTACCTCACATCTCTCAGATTGGCTAAGATGAAAAGAAAATGACAGATGCTGGTAGAAATACGAATGACCAGGTACACTAATGCACTGTTGGCATAGCTGTGAACTGTTCTAACCATTCTAGAGAACAATTTAGAACTATTTCCCAAAGTATAAAACTGAATATACCCTTTGACCTAGCAAAATCCCAAAGATCAAAGAAAAGATAAAAAGGACATATTTGTACAAAAACACTTAAAACAGCTCTTTTCATAGTGACAAAGAATTGAAAATTGAGACAATGCCCATCATAGGGAATGGCTGAAGAAGTTGTGGTAAATGATTGTGATGCAATATTTTTTTGTTATAAGAAATGACAAGTAAGGTGGTTTCAGGAAAACCTGGAAAGACCTATATAAACTGATGCAAAGTGAAGTTAACAGAAACAGAAGAACATTGTACACAGTAATAATTATAGTGTAATGATGCTCAGCTGTGAAAGACTTACCTTACTCTGATCAGAACAATGATCCAAGACAAGTCTAATTGATTCATAATGAAAAATGCTATCTATCTCCAGGGAGAATTGATGTACTGAATAGATTGAAGCATATTTTTTTTACTTTCTTTTTTTTCCCTTGCTTTTCTGTTTTTATTTTTGCTTTTAGGGGATTTTGCAACTTGCCCAATATGGAAATGTTTTACATGATTCTGCATAATTGACTTCATACTGTGTGCCCTCTTAATGGGTGGGAGAGGAGTTTGAGGGAGATAAATTGGAATGCAAAATTATTTTAAATTAATATTATAAATAAATAAATGGGTAGATAGATATATAAATGAATTAAAAGAATAACAGTGCCTGGTTTCCAGATATACCTAGCACTTGGTTGGTCTCTTTCAATACGGTGACATATTGGATTAATGAAATATTTATTAACAGTATTTTACTTTCATCCTTCCTCAAATGTATTTTATTCCAAAAAGTTCTATTGCAGAGAGGGCATTACTTCATCCTAAGACTCTGATTATGCTATCCTTTAATTTATTGATAGATAGGGTTTGTGGGTTACAGTGAAGAAGGAAGCCGGGTGTGAAATCTGCAGCAAGGCCACACATGAGAGCCATTCCACTACTGTGCAGTTCTTTACCATGGCCCTGATTTTTGTTGTTGCAATGACAAATAGTTATTGAGAAAGAGGCTAGACTTTTTAATTCCAGTATCTAATTCCCATTCAAACCACTGGACAGTATACTATCCAGATAACAGAATTTGGTAATAACTACGTTTTTTGCTTTAGATGAAAACCTAATGTGTCTTGGGCAGGACCCATAATCTCACCAAGAGAGGGAGGTATTCATGAAAAAGTTCCATTCTGCAAATCAAAACAACTCTGAGGCATCACCTCACACCTAGCAGATTGGCTAAAATGAAAGAAGGGAAGAGTAATGAATGCTGGAGGGGATGTGGCAAAATTGGGACATTAATGCATTGCTGGTGGAGTTGTGAACTGATCCAGCCATTCTGGCTGGCAATTTGGAATCACGCTCAAAGGGCTATAAAAGAATGCCTGCCCTTTGATCCAGCCATACCATTGCTGGGTTTGTTCCCCAAACAGATCATAGATAAACAGACTTGTACGAAAATATTTACAGCTGCGCTTTTTGGGGTGGCAAAAAACTGGAAAATGAGGGTATGCCCTTCAATTGGGGAATGGCTGAACAAATTGTGGTATATGCTGGTGATGGAAAATACTATTGTGCTCAAAGGAATAATAAACTGAAGGAATTCCATGTGAACTGGAAAGATCTCCAGGAATTGATGCAGAGCGAAAGGAGCAGAGCCAGAAGAACATTGTACACAGAGACTGATCCACTGTGGTAAAATAGAATGTAATGGACTTCTGTACTAGCAGCAATGCAATGACCCAGGACAAATCTGAGGGACTTATGGTAAAGAATGCTACCCACATTCAGATGAAGAACTACAGGAGTGGAAACAGAAGAAAAACAACTGCTTGAACACATTGGTTGAGGCAGTCATGATTGGGGATGTAGACTCAAAACTACCACACCAATACAACTATCAACAATTTGGAAATAGGTCTTGATCAATGACACATGTTAAAATGCGTGGAAATACGCATCAGCCATGGTGGGGGGGGTAGTTCGGGGGGTGAAGGGGAAAGTAAGAGCATGAATTATGTAACCGTGTTAACTTTTCTAAAAAATAAATATTAATAAATGTTTAAAAAAAGAAAAAGAAAAGGTTCCATTCTTCAATGTAGATCAGTAAATATTCATCCAATCAATCAATAAACATTTATTAAAGGCCTCCTTTGTAAACTCTTACCTTCTGTCTTAAGTATCAACTCTAAGGCACAAGGTCAAGGGCTGAGCAACTGGAGTTAAGTGACTTGCCCAGGGTCACACAGCTAGGAAATTAATTGTCTGAGGACATATCTAAATCCAGGCTATCCTAACTCCAGGCTTGCAGCTCTATCCATTATATCATCTAGATGTTCCTGTTAACTTACAGTCTTAAAGAGTTGCCTGAGGAGCTAAGTGGCATGCCAGGATCCCAGAAGCAATATGTGTTAGTTGGTGACACTTGAACACAGGTCTGGTCTGACTCAAAATCCAACTTTCTAGGTAATGAGCCATTTTTCATCTTGGTCTATTTAACCCTAGCATCATATTTTATACAAAGTAGGAGCCTAAGAGTTCTTTGGATTCAACCAGACCTTCTGGATATCAGGTTCTTAAGAATCATGAAATAAAGGCATTTAAAATATTCAGTCTATGACAGAGACTCAGATACTTACGACTGCTGCAAAGATATATTTCTGGTCTTTTTCTTGTAAGAAGAGTAGCACATCAGTTAGAAGCAGAGCAAGAATATCTTTAAAGAAAAAGATCAGTAGAATTTAATGAGGAATATACCATAGTTAATTTTTATTTGTATAATAAAATTTTGTACTTTTAAAACTTAAAAAAAGCATTTTTCAACTTAGCTTAATTATGGAATTTACAGTAATTTTAAATAGATGATTCCAAAGGTGACCCCCATTAGGGGCTTTTCTACTTAAAAGAAAAATATATAATATTAAGATAATTGAAATTAATTTAAAAAAATAAGTCAATACTTTTAATTGTAATTAAGTTAATGATTTAAATTTAAAATATCGTATTAATGTATTATCCATCCAGTTCAAAAAAGCATTAATTTCTTTAAAAACCCTACATCTTTTAAGTGCTTTTAAAATTTAATTAAAATTTTAATTTAAAAATTAATTAATTAATTTAAAGTTTAAAAAATTAAGTGCTTTAAAAAAAGCAACAAATATCTGCAAATGGGTGCCATGTTGGAATATGATGAATTTTTATATCAACAAAAATAAACCCAATATTAAATTTTAAACATTAATGGATAGCTCCTGCATTTTAGATTTTATGTGTCACATTCCTAATCTAAGGCAAAGCCTGTCCCTATGTTTTCTCTTTCCCCATCTAAACCTTTCATATATATGTGTGTGTGTGTATATATATGTATATATACATATATATAATTATGGCAGGCTATATCTTTAAAACAAAATGCAAATTTGAGTGTGAAAGTTCATAAAAATTACTTATATAACTTATGAGGAAATTTACCAAAAAAAAAAAAAACACTTTGCTAAACAAAAAAGACTTCTGCACCAACAATTAGCCATATATCTGTAATTCTAATTCCTATTTCATATTTATTTCAATACTGAAGAAACCAAGAATTCATTTGTAGGGTATACTTGTATGATCAATGCAGACCCCAACTTCTATATTGGAAATTCATAAAATGCCCCTTTGTTTTGGAAGCTAACTACAAAAGCTCTCAGTTGGGAAAATAAATCACCTTCCCCCACATTGGGGTTATTTGAATTCATAACTTGATCTTCCATACAAGGACACTTAAAATTATATCAACTGTTTTATGATCACACATATATAGGTGTCATTTTTCATTTAAAATTCAGCTTTCTGCTAAATTAATAACAAGTGTTAGAGAAGTTCAAGGAAATGGTATGCAGAAATATTTTACCTTTGAATCTGCCCGTTGCAGTCTTCCAATAAACAAGACCATCATATAACAGGGTCCTTTCTTTACTTATCAGAGCTTGCTTCCTAAAAACATGGCCATTTTTAAGCTTTGTACAAGTTTTGTTTTCTATTTTATTCAGGATCTCCAGCCATTTTTGCTTTTTTTCATACTCGTTGACTGTTAAATCCACTGCAGCAATCATGTCCTTAATTAAGCAAAGGGCTTTGCACAAGTCTTTGTGCTCTTCAGTTCCTTCTGTATAAAGCCAAGAATAAACACTGTAAAATTAATCATCTCTGTCTAAGGAAAAATATTGTGTTCTCCAGTACTTTTAATCTAGTTAAATATATTATCTGATAGTTTTATTGCCACAAGGAATATAAAGAACTCTTTAAAATTCCCTAATATAGAATCATAAGAACTTTAAAAATGTAATTTTGAATGGCTGCCATTGTTAACTTAAATATCATGAAAGCTACAGAAATGCCTAAAAAGATTTTGCAGTCAGTAATCAAAGATTAGAGCAGACAGTTGGTTGATAAAATGGAAAATTGGATTTAGCCCCCCTTCCACCTCTCTAAATTTTGCCCATTTTTAATTCTTAGCATCAACATACCTGCCCTTATTCTAACTTCTCCAAAAGGTAACACAAATCAAGCATACCACTGGTCATCTTCTATCATTACTACCACTAATAATGAGTTTGCATTTATGGAACATTTTATTGGTTAAAAAGTATTTCAGTCCCGTGATACCTATGAGATAAACTATTAGAGCTATAACTGCTGGTTCATGCATTATAGTTTATGCTTTAGTCTGACCCATCTTTGTAATTGGTTGTTGTTCAGTTGTTTCAGTCACATACAACTCTTTGTGACCCCATTTGGGGTTTTCTTGGCAACAACACTGGAGACGTTTGCAATTTCCTTTTCTAGTTCATTTTATAGGTAAGGAAACTGAGGCAAACAGGATTAAGTGCTTACCCAGGGTCACAGAGTAATAAGTAGCTGAGGCCAGATTTGAACTCAAGAAGACAAGTTTTCTTGACTCCAGGTCCAGTGCCACCCTTTATTAATAAATGGGTCAATAGTTTCTTCCCAATATCATTCTAATGAAATGGGCAGGGAGGCCTTATCTTTTGACTACCTTAATGCAACATTGATGACCTCGGGCTTATTAGCTGTGAGACCCTGGGCAAGTCACAAACAAACTTTAACCTGTTTGCTTCCATTTTCTCATCTGTAAAATGAGCTGGAGAAGGAAATGACAACCCATTTCTATATCTTTGTCAAGAAAACCCCAAAAGGTTTCACAAAGAGTCAGACATGACTGAAGCAATGACAACAACAAAAATTTGAAGCTACCCACTATCTCTGCCACCTAAGGGCATCCTTTCTCATCACCTGCTTGGTAAACTTTTAAGTGTATAAGGGAAGTTGTGATTCATATTGTTGTTCAGTTCTTCTATCTTAGAATCAATACATTGTATTGTTTCCAAGGAAGGAACCTCTTCAAGGAAGAAGAGTGGTAAGGGCTAGGGCAACAGGGGTTAAGTAACTTGCTCACAGTCACACAGTTAAGAAGTGTCTAAGTTCAGTTTTGAACCCAGAACCTCCCAACTCCCAGCCTGACTTCTCAACCCACTGAGCCACCTAGCTGCCCGCATCTCTCCCAAGAATTAACTAGCCAAGGGACCAAGACCTGCACCAGAAGTCTGGCCACTAGGTTTAGATTGTTTTGTTTAGATTGCTTCTTGGAATGGTTTTGTTTTGAGGAGTCTTTTTTGGCCACAGAAACTCATGAAGATACCCTAAGGCATGGAAGGGTTGTCATCTGTGCCAAAGGAGCAAACAACTCCACCAACGAAAGAGCCAATCTTAAGTAGAAATTGAAGCATTCTACTCATGTCCATAACTCCTTGGACTGGCACATCAGAAGGCACTCCTCATAACAACAGTCCCTGCCTAACATTTCAGTATATGGGAGAGCTGCACTTTGGCAGCAGGGCAAGAACGGAACAGTTTAATAACTGGAGAGTGGGCTGGGACAGAGGAAAGAGGAGGATTAAGACAATCCAGATGCAAGAATAAACTTGGTGGGGAAAACTAAGGTCAGAGGGAATGAGGCACTGGACTCCAGGGGGATAAAGTCTGGTGTGGTCAAATTGGGGGTATTTGGAATGTTGGCTCAGCACTCTAATCCCTAAATACTTGCTGCACTAAATCTAAATGTACAGACTTTTATACTCTCTACATTGTGAATGACTTTATGAACCAGACACAGCCAGAATTTGTATGCTTCCAAGATGCAATCAAATTTCAGAGTATGTGAGTAAGAAGGGTAAACATTTCTCCCAGAACTTGCCACTTACCCTTGGAGTATTGTAGAATCCTTTCCACTAAAACTGGGTATTTTGTGATACGCTGAGTGACCAATAGAATACACTCTGGAATTCCACGACGTCGAGCCAAAAGGTTACTGTTTCGCACCTGAATATATACATAAGTTCATTTAAACCACACACTGTAGGTTTTATTAATCTCTAAAACTTTAGTTTAACATTACAAGAAATACATTATAACAGAGGTAAATAAATATTTGAGTTGGCTACATCATCTTTATTTTTAAAGGGTGCATTCATAGAATGCTATAACATTTCACTTAATATTCTCATGATTTCCCAGGCCATGATTCTCTTCCCAGGATGTGTTTTCTCTCTCATTAGAATGTAAGTTCTTTGAGAGAACTCTCTCATATTTATGCTTGTGTCTCTACCACTTAGTGTTGTATTTAGCACACAGCTAAGTGGTGCAATGGTCTCTAGTTAAGGAGATTCCTCTTCCTGAATTCAAATCTGGACTCAGAAACTTAATAGCCATGTGACACTGAGCAATTCTTTTAACCCTCTTTGCCTCAGTTTCCTCATCTATAAAATGAGCATGAGAAGGATATGGTTAACCACTCCAGTATCTTTACCAAGAAAACCCCAAATAAGTGAAAAAGAGACAAATACAACTGAAAATGGCAAAGCAACAACAAATATTTAATAAATGGTTTTTATTCATTCATGAGGAATTTGGAGGTTTTAATTTTGTCTGCTTTATTTCTAATTCAAGTAACAAAAGTGAAAATTCCTAAAAGCAGTGATGTATATAGCCCATGTATAATTTTTGTGGTTAGTTCTTCATTTGGCCCAGAATAATTTCATGTAATTATATCTTTGAGCTGGAGCCCGATGGTGATTAGCAATTTTAAAGGCTTAAAAAAGAGACAGAGCTTTAAAAAGATAAGAAAAACAAAAATGAAATTTACATTTTGAGCCTTACTGAATCTTATTTCCTATTAACTTTTGCTAAAGCACTAACATCCAAGTACTTTAATTTTTAAAAATGAGATATCAGAAGCAGGGTTCACCCTGAGGTTACTGTATTTTTGGCTGTGCATGTACTGAATATTTTCAGTTTGCCTTCTCTAAAGGAAGGTTTTCCTTTAAAAAAAATCAGGAAAATCTTCATGCTATCATGAGATTTTAAAGATTTATAGCCAAATGGGATCTTAGAG
This sequence comes from Gracilinanus agilis, assembly GCF_016433145.1. Classification (NCBI taxonomy): domain Eukaryota; kingdom Metazoa; phylum Chordata; class Mammalia; order Didelphimorphia; family Didelphidae; genus Gracilinanus; species Gracilinanus agilis. The sequence goes on along the minus strand of NC_058130.1, from coordinate 337,295,969 downwards.
ATTATCTAGTCTAACTTGAGCATTTTACAACTGAGGACATTGAAGTTCAGAATGGTTAAGAGACTTACTCAAAGTCATGAAAATAAGGTTGGACACCCAGGATTTAAAACCAAGGACTTTTGACTCCAAATCCAACCTCCTTTCCACATTAGTTGTTTAATTGTTTTAATCACCTCTGACTCTGTGACCCAATTTGGAGTTTTCTTGGCAAAGGCTTTGGAGTTATTTACCATTTCCTTTTCTAGCACATTTTACCAATAAGGAAACTGAGACAAACAGGGTGTGAAATGACTTGCCCAAGGTCACATAGATAGTAAGTGTCTGCAGCAGATTTGAACTCAGGAAGATGAGCCTTCCTGACTCCAGGTCCAGCATTCTTATCCACTGTGCCACTTAGCTGCCATACTGCTTCATGAATTAGGGAGGGATGGGAAACAATGAGGGAGAAAATCCACTTGCCTTATAGTCTACTGTTCTAAACCTAGTCTATGAGAGGAGCAGGAAAAACATCGATTGCCACCATCACCCAGGCCCACACATATCTTGAACATTCCAAGAACACATTCTACATGCTCGTGATTGTGCAGGCAGATGGAGAAGAGGTGTAGCATTTCTGTACTATAAGCCAGGATTACAGATTAACCCAGAAGTTGAGAAAATAATGAGTACTTTTACAAATATAAACCAAATAAGCAAAGGAAATTGGGAAGAAAATAATCCCATAATAAGGAGAAGGAAAGCGCCCCCTTCATCTATGCCACAAATCTTCTATTTCCTTCTCATTCCCCGCAAAATACTGCAGGAAATAGAAACTGGAGAGACCCTAGAAGAAACATACACAAACGATAGTACCACAGGTGGCAGCAATAACTCATTATTACCACATGATAATTCATTTTGATACATAACAAACAGGATTGTAAGATACTCACTTTGATGAAATTCTGAAACTTTTTGTTCTGCTGTAACTCTTTGAAGAGATTGACAGCTTCTTTATGATGGCTACAGAATTCTCCATATATTTTCTTCATCGTGTTTGCATTTTCTTCTGAAAACTAATGGAAACGTAAGTTAATGGTGGCTCACAAATCTAGTAACTTTCAAAACTGAGAGAAGGGGGCAAGGTGGAGTTAAACAGGTAAGCCTTAAAGCCAAGAAGACCTCGGTTTAAGCCCTATCTCCGACACAATCTAACTAGGTGACCAAGGGGAATTTATTGAACCTTGTAGAGCTCTAGGATTCTCACTAAAGGGAAGTTCCCCCCCAAAAAAGTGTTGAGCTGCTTAGCTAGCAATTTTTCCCCCTGAAAGCTCCCTATATCAAAGACCAAAATCATACAAGTGTCAAGTAGCAAAGCTGGAATTTGAACTCTGGTCCTCAATTTCTGAATCCATCATTTTGGCCATTGCACCTCTGTTTATCTATAAAGAATAAATATCTTCAGGGATGTCTTTTATGTGACTTCCAAGGACATGTCTTCATTGTCGTTTTTATAAAAAGTTATTCTATCTCTAGTATCATCTGCAATGAAGATAGATCACAATAAAAATACAAGCAGATGTGTTCATTCCGCATCTAATTGGTGTACTACTGATTTCTTCTATAAATGCAATTGAGGTGATCTGGCCTGGGTAGTATATCAATCTCTCTGGAAGTTCCTTTTCCATTACTATATTTTTTTCCTCTATTTTTTGAGGTGGTAAGCTTGTATCATCTTCTTTGACATTTATTAAGTAATCAAGTCCTTGAAATTTTCTGTTGGCTTTGATTTCCACATCCTTTGATTTGGCAAAAAGTTACATCTCTCTTGATTGAAACAGTTTCATGGTTCTGTCTTCTTTTATTATCTATTATTTCAGTTTAATAACTTTAAAAATGGTTTTAGAGTCATTGCCTTTACTTTTATCCATTTCCCTTTTGGGGGGAATCAACAGATCAGAATGCAGTTGGGTAATCCTGAACAGTAATGTCTTCTCATTTTTTGTCTTCTAATTTGGCAATAGACTAATAGATCTAGAAGTAACCCCCAGAAGTCACACAGTTAAATCTCCACCTTTAAAACTCATACATGTAGGAAACTGGATAGAGTTCTGGACCTAGAATTGGGAAGATCTAAGTTCAAACAGCCTCAGACACCTAATAATCATGTAACTAGTGAAGACACTCTGTTTTCTGTAGAAAAATGGAGAAAATAATTCAAACTTCCTCTCAGGAAGGTGTTGCAAAGAGAAAATGAGGTAATATTTGTAAAGCACTTTGCACATTTTAAAGTACTATGTAAGGGCAGTTAGGTGACCCAGCAGATAGAGCACCAGCCTGGAGTCAGGAAGACTCACTTTCCCGAGTTCAAATATGGCTTCAGACACTTACAAGGTGTGCCCTGGGCAAGTCACTCAACCCTATTTGCCTCTGTTTCCACATCTATAAAATAAGCTAGAGAAGGAAATATTAAACTACTCCAATATCCCTGCAAAAAAAAACCTAAATAGACACAACTGAAACTACTGAACAGCAACCACCTCCGGCTCCAGAATCATCCTCTACAGTGGATCCTGAAGCCTAAATTACAATCATCTTCATTGTGATATGTTGGCTTATATTTATAGTGAATTTTACAGCATTTCAGACTAGACCAAGTGTTCCCTGAAAATGATTTTGCTTTTGAGTACAAGATGAAAGAATTCTGTCAACTCCTTTGCATACCAATTAGTGTCAATAATGAACCCCATAAAATGATTGCATTATTCAAGTTCACAGAGCCTTTTTCCATTGAGCAGAAACCAATGACCATACTTCATATATAAACTACAACTTATAATTTTATGAATTCCAATAATGGGGCCACACAGTTATTTGCAAAAATTGGAACCTTCTGAATTTATTAAAAGAGTCTGCAAATAGCCTTTCCACTTAGTCATATCTCATTTGGGCTTTCTCATTTAATATGTAGCAAGAATCACATCATATGACTGAGTTCCTATAAGGGTATTTCAACTCATCAGACACTGAATAGGTTCTAAATTCCTTCACCTATAAATGGAAGGGATTGAACAAGATGGTCCATCCACTAAGATCCCTTCCAAGTCCAAAATTCTATGATGCTTTTAACATAACCATTATATCAGTCATCACTTTTAAGCTTGAGGAAAAGTTTTGCTCATGTGTTACTCGTGAGGATAGTACTGAGGACAGAATAAGAAAACAAAGTCTGAGAATAACTAATGGACTAGCAAAATAGTCTAGCATCAGCTTTTCAAACCGACAACAAGAAGAGAAAGCTTCTTAAACTCCTATTCATCTCTCCCATATCTTTACAGGTAGAAGAACTCTGAAAACCATTAAAAGGCTAAAAATGGTTAATTTTTTTTACCCACAGGCATTTAAATTCTTTTTACCTGCTGCACCAGGATGTCCCCAATTCGGTTGATGACAAAATTTCTGTCACTGCCTTCACAGGATTCCTGCCTCCTCTCCTTCATGCTATAGAAGAAATGCCTATGAACCTCTAGTAACTCATCTAAACAGGGAAATATTTTATCCACAGTGCTATGATCAAGCTGGAGTTCTTCCTTCATTCCTTTTCTAAATATTTCAGACATGATGAGCAGGGTCTGGATGTGATGCATTTCAGTTTGCATCAGTTCTGTAACAGAAGAGAAGAAACAGAAATCTTAGGCAGAAATGTTTGTTTCATATTTTCACTGGACTGCATGGCATCAAATTCCCTAACACCACTTAAAGAAAGATTTTGATGCATCACTGAAACATTGGGCATTTGCTTCCATGGGAGAAAAAAGCATTGATCCAACATTTAATTTAAAGCAAAAAAATACCAGAAATAAAAACACACAAGTATATACTGAATGTGTTGTCAGGATCCATTATGTCACTACCCCAAAAGCCTGTAACTATATCAAACCTGAAGTCAGTATCTAAGTCATAAATCTTCTTTTTTGTGTGTGTGGGGGGAAACTACTACATATCCTTCCTATCAGCCCTTAACAGACTCTGTTCTTTATGCTCTAGGTTTTGTTTTTCATCAAAAGTCCATTTCCTCCAGGGTGAAAAAATTCCATGAGAGAGAATAGAAAATAATTCAAAATAAATGGAGGGGTCAAAGGCACAAATTCCTGAGCATTGGTTATTTCAGATCTTCATTGTATAAGCTGTGTCGATTTGATATTCTCAGTTGTCCACAGGGATTCTACAGTCCCAGTTATAAAGATGAGATAAGATTAAAAGCTTTCTTTTTTAGCATCCAAACCTAAAGTAAAATTCATTTATTTGCACTAATTTGGCATTTATGATAATGTATCCTGTACCTTACAGAAGTTTATCATCACACTATGAAAAAAGAACTAATTAGGAAAATTAATGACTTGAAGGAAATTTACAGGGAAAGTGTTAAGTGAATAAAATGCTCAGCATGGATTCGCAGAAAGACAAATTTTGCTCTCATTTGAAACTAATAATGATTCAAGAACCCTCTGCTTGGCAAAATTTTGTCAGCTAGTAGGTATTCTAATTATATGAACAGAAGAATCAAACTGAATTTCTATAAAATTTCCTACATGTCAGATTTTTTAATTCTTCAGACTATTCTTCCCTAGAATTATTCTGAAGTAGTGAGGCATAAAGTAATGAGGTTGGTGCAGGGGATAGAGTGCCAGAGCTATAGTCAGGAAGACCTGAGTTCAAATCTGGTCTCAGAATCTAACTAGCAAGTCATTTAACTCTCTCTGTCTCATTTTTCTCCTCTATAAAATGAGCTGGAGAAGGAAATGGAAAATCACCCCAGTATCTTTGCCAAGAAAGCCCCAAATGGGGTCATCAAAGAGTCAGATACAACTGAAAGGACTCAACAACAAAGTGAAGTATAATCCACAAACATGCATTACAGTAAATTCTCAAATACCTCATGTCATGGAGGTGCCCGAATACACTTTCTACCTGGCCTTGATGCAGGGGTTAGTTTTCAACTACCACATATATCCAGCAATGCTCACCAAAAATGACATCCTGTCTTTTGATGACATCTTTTTCCTGCCTGCTGCAAAATGATGGCTCTACCACAAGACTCCAGGACTCGGCTTCAAGCTCCTGTGCATCAGAGCTGAGGTCACTCCATAGAGATGAATCAACAACTTCTAGAAGAGGTAGAAGCATGTCAAGAGCATTTACAGACCCAGAGTGATGGGCCTCTGGCAAGAAGAGCCCTTCATACATAGACTTGTGTAGCCATTTCCCCCAACCAATCAATGAACCAGAGTCAGCCTGCTTAGAAAAGGCTAATGACTTAACCAAATGATTTAAAATGGGAACTTGGGGACTCACAAACTGGACCATACATGGATAATGCTAACCATGGGGATGGTGAGAGCCATCAAAAGAGAAAAGAACAATTTGGTATTGAAATACTGATGATGGGCTTTGGATGTTTCCCAACGGTGTGACCCTAGGCAAGTCACCTAACCCTGATAACCTAGCCTTTGCTCTCTTCTGTCTTAGAACTAATACTAAGAGAGAAGATAAGGGATTAACAAAAAGAGAAAAAGAAATATTGATATTGATTGGTATTGATATTTTGAAATACACATATGAAGGAGTGCAGGTAATTTTACATATTTTTAAATTTCTGCTTTAGTGATCTTCAGTGTTAGCAAAGCCCATGCAAAATTTTGAAGGTATAATTTCTTTCTCCTCTAATATTTCCACTATTTATTTAAACACTGAATTTTGTCCTTGTCTAATTCCTGATTTATTTATCAGTTCATTGTTTTGCTAGTTTTCTCTAACATGCTCACCAGGCAGTAGCAAAATATTCACTGTCATCTGCAATAATGGATTTTCCATCACTGATAACTCTTGCAAAAATACTATAAGGAAAGCAATATTCATATTTTTCTAGAGATTATAGTGCACTTGGAAAATTCATACACTTTTCAGGTCTTTAAAGGTTCCCTTAACCAATAAATAGTCATCCAGCCTATGTAAAAAACTTCTAAAAATGGGACACTCACAACTACCAAAGTACCTTTTTCTATTTTGGGGCAGTTTAATTATTAGAAAGTTGCTCCTTGTAGTGAGCTGAAAACTCCCTCCATACAACTTTCACTGGTTCTAATTCTACTTTCGGGGATTAAAGAGAAAGAAAAGAAAAAATATGTATACACATATAGATCTATATGTATGTAATTGCTTCTTCCAGGTGACAATCATTTAAATGTCTGAAGGCTGAAATTATGTCCCCACTGTCTTCTCTCTTCTAGGCTCCTTCCACTAATCCTGAAAGGACATGATATCAAGCACCCTTTCCATTTTCATTGTTTTCCCATGGATATGCAACAGCTTACCCATGTCCTTCTTCAAATGTGATGACTATAGACAGCCAGGTGGCTCAGTGTATTGAGAGCCAGTCCTAGAGATGAGAGGTTCCAGGTTCAAACCTGGCCTCAGACATGTCCTAGCTGTATGACTTTGGCCAAGTCACTTAACCCCCATTGCCTATCCCTCACTAGTCTTCTACCTTGGAACCAATACGCAGCATTGATTCTAAGATGGAAGACAAGGGTTTCCCAGAATTAATAGATGAGGGTTGGAATTTTTATTTGCCACTAGGTTCTAATTTCTTTTGGCATGACTAGGATCTGTTAGATTCAACAAATACAGAGAACACTCATACTAAAATATATTCCTTGCCGCATCAAACTTACAGTGTGGTAGGAGGAAAAGTCACACATAAAAATAACTTATCCAAAGTAACACATGATTTAGTAGGAAACAGACTTCAGACAGAAATTTGTGCCCTGCCAATTTTAGGAGAATCAACACATTGATCAGGGGCTCCACTGATCCCCACTCCTGTATAATGAGCAGTTCACAAGACAACCCAAAAAGAGGGATATGTGAGATCCGGGTTGCAATGTAAGCTCCTCCGAGGCAAGGGCTATCTTCATTTTCATCTTTGCAGCCTTAGCATCTAGCACAGTGACTGGAATGAAGCAGGCATTTCATAAACTCTTGTGGATTGATCCAAAGGGAAAGAAGGAAGTAGTATTTGAGCTGAACTTTAAAGACTAGATAGGAACATGAGGAAGGAAGCCATGGCAGGAATTGGGGATAGTGTTAGGTGCAAAGGGAGGGTCTCCCATGCCCATCTCTTTAGCAATCCATATAATGCTCTTAGGTCAAGCTATTGGACTCCATTCGAGACCCACCAGAACTGGATCTTTCCACAAGTGGGTTCAAGGGGCCCCTTTTGGGAGTTCTGATATATTTGGGAAAGAGGGTGTGTCCCAGACCCCATCAAAATTCTCCAAGAAGATAAGAACTACTAGAGTTCCCATGGAAATAGGTAGTATAGTGGAGAGAACAAAGGACTTGAGAGTCAAGAAAACCTAAATTCAAATCCTACTTCAGACACTCATTAGCTACGTGTCCCTGAATAAGTCACCTAACTTCTTTATGCCTCAATTTCTTTGTCTGTCAAATAGGGATAATAAGACTACCTACCTCACAGGGTTGTTGTAAGGATCAAATGAATTAACATTTGTACATCTTAAAGCATTATATAAATGTTAGCTACTATATTAGTTATCATTTCCATGGGATTGTCCAGGCCAGTCTATTTTAGAGTGTATTCTACCCCCATGTCACTTCAGCTTTGGTGCCTTCTCCCTTTTTCTCCACCTCTGAAAGTGGAGTGCTAGGGTCCAAGTCAGAGACCTTAATTGTGTTAAATTTCCATAGCACCATAGTCCCAATAAAGGAAAAAAGTCAGAACTCCTACTCAGTCAGTCATTTATCCAGCATATACATAAAAGCTATTCAGTTGTGCTTGTGGTTGGTAGCAATAATTATGAATGATCTATATTTATTAAACCCTTAGAGCATGGTGGGATTTTTAAAGGATTTCTTTCATTTCAACTACTTCTACTTCTCCAGGCGCTGCCTAAATTTTGGAGGAATTAAATGTCTGCCTTTTGTGTGGGATTCCTGGCTCCTTTAAAGGCAGAGAACATAAGAAATCTCTGGGAAAATGGTACCACTTGGGATCCATTTAATTTAGGTATAAAGTATTGAATGCTCTTCAGATCCCAGGATTCCTCCCTTACTGTAAATGGTAACAGTTACCCAATGATATCCCCCTGGGATCTTCACAGAATTATTTCATTCTTCTTGTATTCATAAAGCAACTTTAATCCTTAAAAAACACCTAGTGGCTAGGAAACTTCAGGCAAGTTTCAGAGAGAGGGCTAAAAAGTTAATACACTTGATTCTGGAAATAAGTTATTTTTAGTTTTAGTTCTTTTGGAAGTAGAGGATGGAAATGGTCCAGACCTATGATTTCCTCAATGTGAGGGATTCCTGGCATAGAAATACTCACCATCAGTGAAGATTTGCAATTCATTTGTTACTTATAGTTTTGAGGATGACCCAGGGCACAGAGAGTTTAAGTGATTTGCCCAGAATCACAGACCTAGTACGTGTCAGAAACTAGATTTGAATATGTCATCCTCATGCCATAAATAACCACTAAGAAGCTATATCATCTGCCTCACTATTTTTAAATACCTTACAAATTGGAAAATGAAGAAAAATTGAAAACAGGAACATATCAAAATATGAAAATCAGTGACAAGCTCAAGAACACTAATACAAATTCATTTTGAGTTGGATCCTAAATAAGGAACTGTCATTTTTTTTTCTTGGTAACAATGAAACACACAAAAATGTTGATCAATTCACAATGAACTCCATAGTTTTTGCTAGTATATAACATTCTCAAGAAAAAAATAATTTCTTAGAATATAAATAAATCTTAAAACTTCAAAAATAAAGGAATATCCCACTCACTACATCACATTCGATGCTTCTAACATGTACCAAATTTCCATTCTTTTTAATGTGACACACAATACTTAGAATAGAAATTTTTTGAAATAGAATTTGAAATACAACTCAAATTTCTGTAGGAAGATAGACTACCAACAGTGAAGAACCAGAGAATATGCAACATAATCCCAATATTATTTGATTTCACAAGGCAAAGTAGGAATTTTTTTTCTTTTTTCCAAATGCAATGTGAATGGCTCAGTGAATGCCAGAGAATTTTCTTCTCACCTTCCATTATGAATGAATCCATGGAGGGAGAAGATCCCATGGACTGTAACAGCTCATCAGAATGTGACCTGGTCCTCCAATTACTGCTGTCGGCATCTGATTCCAAAGATGTCACTGACCTTCTGAAACTAAACCAGGTTAAGGGTGGAGAAGAAAAGGAGAGGAAGGAGAATTAACAATAGCATCAACTCAGAACTTTAAGGTTGCAAAAACTGATCCTATCTTACCTTTCTAGGCTGGTACCAGGCACACTTCTGGACAGTGAGTTCCCTGGACATGTAGTTTCTTTTCTTCCAGTGGGGAGACCAATAGGCATAGAAGAAGAAGGATGCAGCGAGGAGGAATTGGGATGAGGAATATCTTTAAATGAGGAATCTGGAAATCAAAGTACAAATTTGTTTTTTAAATGGCAATAAAAATAACAATAAAACCTAAGTTAAATCCTAAAGATAGTTCATTCATACTTTTGTAAAGTCAGACATCAGATCATTCTCTATAACCAGTCCATTCATTGCCAACATCCCTTTGATTTAATACCCTACCCAAAGCCATGCAGACGAGAGCCATATATTGGTGTGTCCATCTGGAAGGAAGTTTCAGTCCTGAGCACTACATAAATAATGAAGGCAATGGAATGGGGAAACATGGAACACAGCTTGCCTATAAACTACTGCTTGTGCTCCCTGGAGATGAGCTTTAAATAAATACAAGGTGTTATTAGCATTATTAGTATAATAGATGTTGTGTGTATGTACATATACACACATTGGGTGTATAAATAGAATGGAATGTTGCTGGGGGGGAATGGGGAAGGAGAAGGAGGAGTGTCCCAAGTGGCTTAAGAAACCGAGGTAGGTGAAAAACTGCCACTCAAAGCTAAATTCGACTGCTCCATCCTGAAAATGGAATTGGGTTTCGATAGGCTATTATGTTTAATATCCATTCTTGTATGGTGGGAGGGGGAAAAGGAAAAATACCTGAAATTCAGGAATATTTGTAATACACTATAAATATTTTTAAATATATACCAGGACACATTATCTGAAAGTAGAGGAAAATCATTAACCTATGGCCTCTTCTCACATAAAGTTACTGAAAGAAATAGGCATTAAGTTCTTATACCATATGCAAAGTAGGGCAGTTAGATGGCACAGTAGAGAAAGCACCAGATCTAATGTCAGGAAGACTCATCTTTCTGATTTTAAATCTGGTCTCAGACATTCACTAGCTGGGCAATATGGTGCATGTCATTTAACCTTTTTTGCCTTAGTTTCCTCATCTGTAAAATGAGTACAAGAAAGAAGAGGTAAACCACTCAGTATCTTTGCCTGAATAACAACAGATGCAAGGCTCACAGTGATTCCCAAAGTGGGCGCCACTGCCCCCTGGTGGGTGCTGCAGCAATCCAGGAAAGCGGTGATGGCCACAGATGCATTTATCTTTCCTATTAATTGCTATTAAAATTTTTAAAGAATTAATTTCCAGGGGTGCTAAGTAATATTTTTTCTGGAGAGGGGGCGGTAGACCGAAAAAGTTTGGGAACCACTGCTCCAAGGAATCAAAAATGAAAAACAACAGTCTCTGCCTTTAAGCAGTTTGCAATCTATGTGATGTGAGGAGAGGAGGAGAAGAGATAACTTGAATAGCAATAAGAATGATACAAGAAAGAAGTTAATGGAGTGAAGGAGAGAGTGAGACAAATTGGTGTAGGAAAATATGAGGAGAGATAGAACCCTTTGAGCTGAAGAGATAAGAGAAATGGCCTCTGAACTGAACAGGTAAGTATGTATTTATTTCTCATAAAGAGTTTTTTTGTTTATTTGTCTTTAGAAATTTTCACCAACTGAGCTTACTATTAAAAGAACTATATAATGAGACTTTCATATAAGATTTATAAGGTTTGATGAATGTTTTTCATTTGTGATTGGTATGTTTCAAATGTAAAAATCACACTGAATCCACCAGAGATGGTGATAAAAAATTTAAAAAGTAGGTTTTTATTTTGAAAGATACTTGAAAAGAACTGGTCAGTCTATTTTATTATTATCTATAGTACTTACTTCCAAGGATGGCTTGTGGTCTGTTCTTATTATGATGTCTCTCCTGGAGTTTCTGGTAAGGTAGAACATTAGAAATGCACAATATCAGATCAAAGTCTTACTACGAGAAGTCCCACAGAGTTAAACAGAAGGAGTCTCTAATCTGTTACTCCCATCTTGGACATCACATTTTTTATTATGAACAATGTTCAATAAGTATCCTCAGGGGAGCCAGGAAGAGCCTGCCGACCTTGTCAAGAATGAGATGGAAGAGTTCCCTTCCATTTGATCTCCTCCTACTACTATCTTTTTCTAATTAGTAGCTCCCTTGCCTGCAACTTTTATAATAGGAAATGAGACACTTCTGGGACACTTCTGCCATAAACACCAAAGTTTCACATGCCAAAAGACAAAGAATAATCATAGCCCACATTTATACTGTGCTTTAAGTAATCATCCCCATGTTACTTCTGGAAACGGTCATTGATTCCTTCATTTTAGCCTTGACCTTCTCAAACAAGCAACAGAAATGAAAACAAATCCACACCCAACCCACATTCCTGTGTGGCTGCACTTTAGTCTTTATGAGTTTGTTAGAAGCATCTGCTAGAAGTGCAGAACTCATGTCTACCTCCTGGATCAATGGTCACCAATCAGCACAGCTGCTGCTTTGGGAAGATATTTAGAAAGCAATAATTGGAGAATTTAGCCAAGAGAAGCTAACAACAGAATTCAGATGTGGTCTCAGATTACCTTGGTACATGGAAGGGTGCATTCTCTGCAGTTTTTGTGTACACTTGCATTACAGACTGAAAGAAAAAGTAAATCTTTCAAAAATTCATATTATAGCATTATTTATTTAAATGTACAAGATTAGAACATTTTCTCTTAATTAAGATTCTTCCCATTAAATTGCCTCTTCCACTAAAACCTGGAATTGTAGGCCATCACAAAATATGTGTTTCAAAATATTTATTAACCCTTAAGCCCTGATTTCCTTAATTTTGTTAGCTGGCAAAGGTTGACCAGAAATATTAGCCTGCATGCCCAGTTTTATATAAGGGGCCTCATGGAACTTAAAAATTTTTTGTCCTTGTTTGACTTATTTGTTCAGTACCTTCCTGGTCAGTACTTTTATGTTAACCAGGGATTGAGAGGCAACTTATTGTCATATGCAGTTAAGGATTTTTCTAACAGATTTTGAGAAAACTACAAGTTTTTGTCTAGAGGTTATACCACACTTGAGAAGTTCCTATTCTTCTCTATGAAACCGAGAAGAACCATAACTCCTCACTTCAAAGTGCTCAATTAAGTTGAAGAGTCAATTAAAATTAACTGGATTTAATAATACATTTTTGTGGTAAAGTACCACAGGATCTCAGAAGTGGAGAAAAGCAAATACTTGCATAAGTAATTAAGAAAGGGCCTATGGAAGAGGTGGATCATATAACTGAGTCCTTGAGGACAAGGAAATATTTCATTTTCAGGAGGGGAGTGGAATGATAAGTCCATTCCTGGAGAGAGGAAACAATGTGAGCAAAGTCTCAGCAAGAATAATAACTTTAGCATATTGGGGATAGTAAAAGGACAATACTAGTACAGGAAGTTTATATGTGCAAATGAGGGTTCTCATGAAAACGCAAGGGTTCTTAATCTAGGCTTCACAAGGTTTTAAAAAATATTGTGATCTCTATATTTCCATATAATTGGTGTCCATCGTAATGCTATTTTATTTTATGCATTTGTAAACAATACTCTGAGAAGGGATCTACAGGCATCACCTGACTGCAAAAGATTTCCATTCTATAAGCTACTTGATATGTCAAACTGAAAAAAAGTGTGAAGTCAATTTAAAAGCAATGGAAAGTTGCTAAAGTTTTCGAGCAAGGTATGAAAACGATATTTTAGAAATATTAACCAAACAGCACTAGGCAGGAAGAAATACCTGAAGATGGAGACACCAAGGTTATAATTACAGTAGTCCAGGTGATGGGTAAGGGAGGACCATACCCACTGAGAAAGGCAAGGCAAAACAATGGGAATGGAATAGAAAGGATGGTTGTTAAAAATCATAAAGAAAAAGACGGGTTCATTAGTTAGATATCAGGTACAAAGAAAGATGAGAGTCAAAGATGATTCCAAGATTTTTAAGCCTCTTTTCCTAGGAGAATATTGACCTAATTACTAAATAGAGAGAGAGAGACAGACAGACAGACAGACAGACAGAGACAGAGACAGAGAGATAACACTGATAGATGGTTAAGCAAAAGACTTGGCTACTCTGATCAACACAATAATTAATGACAATTTCAAAAATCTGAATTCTTTTTTAAAAATGCTATCACCTCCAGAGAGAGAACTAATGAACCCTTAGTTTTAAGACTGAAATATGCTTTTTCACATTCTTTTTCTTGGGTGTTTTTTTTTAGGGGGGGAGAAACATAGCCAATATATAGAACTGTGTTTTGCATGTCTTTATATGTACAATGAATATCTTATTGCTTACCTTCTCAATGGATATGGGAGGGAGAGAATATGGAGCACAAAAAATAATTATTAAAAATTTTTGAATAAATGAAAAAGGTTTCAAAAGTAAATAAATAAAAGGTTGGGAAGACTTACTTTGTTACTTTGCTGGTGGCTATTTTTTGCTTTTAGCAAGGTAAGAGAGGGCAGATGAGTTTCATTTCAGACATGCTCATTTTTCCAGTCAGGGTTTTTTTTTTCCAGTCATTTTCCAGGCATTTTTATATATAAAGATGTTATGGAGGTAGTTAAAAATCATTACAGGATAGATGAGAAGTCAACTCTGCATATGTGGATTTAGGAACTATCACCATAGATGCTATGTTTGAAACTATAAGAATGAGTTATATGACAGGGCAGCTAGGTAGCTCAGTGAATTGAGTGCTAGACTATGGACAAGAGGTCCTGGGTTCAAGTTTGGCTTCAGACATTGTGTAAACCTGAACAAGTCACTTAACTCCAAATGCCTAAGCCTTACTGCTCTTCTGCAATGGACCCAATGCTTATTATTAATTCTAAGACAGAAGGTCAAGGTTTAAAAATAATAATAAGTTACTCGAGTTAAGTTTAAAGGAAAAAGGTTAAACTGGTAGGATTAAGGCTTACTAATTTTGGTAAAATGGTTTTTAAAAAAGTAGAACCAAAGAAAGGGACACAATTAAAAGGAGAAAAAAAAAAGTAGTAGAAGCCAGTGTCATGACTACCCACAGATACCCAAAGGATAGAATATTTCAAAGAAGAGAATCATAAACAGTGTCAAGTGCAGCCAAAAGGTCAAAGAAGGTGAAGCCTGAGAAAAAGGCATTTTTGCATTGGCTAAGCCTTGAAGGCTGTCTTTGGTCACCCCATTTGGATTCTACAGCTCTGCCTGATTTCAGTTCCACAAAAGAAGATAATCCTATTCTGACTCCTCCATCCTACACTACCTGGTGTCCTCCTATTCTTCAGCATTCCAGCCTCCTTTTGAATGTTGTCATCTTCCATTAGACTGGAAGCTCTTTGAGGAGCTTTTTCTTTTTTTGTATCCATAGCACTTAGCAAAGAGCCTGGTTTATAGCTATATTAAATTGAATTAAAATGAGTAGTTTCTTAAAAAATAAGATAGGGGGAAGAGAAGCCAGCGGATTGACTAGGAAATTGCTACTGAGATATGAACACAGGTACTATAACTTCAGAGAATTTGGCTCCAGCTGAAAGAGAAAAGTATGATGGCAGTTTGAAAGAGACTTTGGGAGTGGTGGGCATCAATGGAAGATGCAAAGTTACATTTAGTAAATCAGCTGTGGGCTAGATTAAGAATAATCACAGCTTATTTTTTAAGAGTGAGCTTTATCTATCCCTATCCTTATTCAAGAAATCAACCTTGACACTAACAAATATATCTTTGCAAAGTTCTTATGAATCTTTGTGAATTTAATAATGCTGGCTGAAGAATGGCCAGTAAAACCCTGCTGGTGACATTTAAAAGAATATTTATTCAAGTTTGGGGTAAGTACATTAACTAATTCTACACAAGAAGTCCATACTTCTGATCTTGTAACAAATAAAAAGTGACAACTGAAATGGTAGAGAAGGTCAAGCATATCTGATAAGAGCTAAAGTTCAAATTTGTTATAAGGGAAAATGATCAGTTCATCTTTAGAAATAATCTGCTAATGACATTTATCATATTTCCAACCTCAGCTGTGAGTTCAAAATGTCACTATTTTAAAAATGGAGCAAAGACTTTGCATGCAGCCCCGAAGAGGCATGTCATGGTTGCTGTTCCTGACACAAGAGTCCACCTGTGTATTTGGGAATAAAAACAGTTTTCAAACCTATGCATTGAATCTCATTTGAGTGCCGTTTTTCTTAGTAAGTGAAAATTAAGCAAAAAAATGAAGAAAAAGAAAACCAACAATTTTGAGTGCTCCACCTACCAGGCACACAGCCCTGAAAATGTAGCTAAGCTCATATTGTTGCAATCTAGTCCCTTCTCATAGAGAACTTACAAACTATTGAAGAGAAAATGAACAAACAAAAGCAAAATACAAAAAGATTCGACAAAATCAGAAGAAGATACTTACTAGCACACTGGAATGACTCTTTTCCCAGAAGGGCTTTGTCACAAACGAAACATGGCAGAACCCCTGAGAACATCCCGGGGACAAATTGATGTCGATTCAATTTCTCTTTGTCTTTGGCATCCTTGTTCTTTGTCTTCAGACACAACAGTAGCAGAAGAGAGAAAAGACATAAAGCAGCTGGAGTAGTAGGAGCCAATTTTTTTAACAGTACAAAGTCTTTGTATTAATAATTATCTCTTAAAAGATTGTACCTAGTACTGAGTGGCACCCCTTTCCCCTATCCCTAGCCAAGGTAAGCTAATAGTTCTATAAGTTTGGATACTAGTCCACTCTAAGCACAAAAAAAATTGCAAAAAAATGTGATTTGGAAAAATCTAAAAATTTTAAAGTATGTAGAAGAAACTTTAGCACCTGCTAGGACTCACAGACCTCAAAGACAAGATGAATGGAATGTCTATTACCTTTTTCTGCAAGATATAATATTGGTCCCTGTAAATTACCTTGGATTTATTCCTTGGGCTGGTCATTCTGTTCATGAGGAAGCTGAATGTGCGACTCACTTTGTACTTTTCTGATTCTGATTTGGCAGGTATGATGTATTTATCCCACTCCTCCTCTTGAATCCTAGAACACAGAATTATTTGCCATAAGCAGAGAAGAGCAAAATTATAGATTTCGAGCCATCATCCACTGCCTTTAGTCTAACACTTTCAAAGCAAGAGGTGTTCAAATTTTAATAGTTTTTCTAAAGGCATGAACATCACTTCCACTTATTCGGAAGTCATTTCATACTTGCTATATTACCCAAGAAAATATTCAACTCCCCATTATTAGTGATAAAACAAGATTTCTGAGGCCCAGGTGAGCCAGCCAAACAAGTAATAAAATGGAGAGCATTTATGTGGTTGGGAATTAGTCGGAGGCAATGTTTTTGCAGACATACTGAGGACAAAACGTAAGCCTCAGAAATACACACAATTCATCACCTCTGTGCCCAGCTTCAATGTCCTCCTGCTCATGTCTTGCTCCAGAAATCTGACAATCAGTAAAATGATAAAGGGGAGAAAGCTGCAGATTAGAACATGAAGTTACTAATAATCAAAAATAAACTACATGCAATTTAGAAATCTCCTAAACCTAGATGCTAAATCATAGGAGTGAAGAGGCCAAAGCCCATCAGTATCAACACTGTGAGCCTAAAAGCCAAACAAGACAACAGTAATATTTGAAAAAAAAAACTGCTCTACAAAAACTCATTCCATAAAATGAGAGAAAGCAACACATTAAAGGCCAAAATAATATTTACGTCAAATTAGATAATGTTTGAGAAAGCAACACTTTCCCAATATGGGTTTAAAAACTGAAGTCTCTTCTACTCTAGGACACTATCACCCCTGAAGACTAGCATATTCAGCCCTTAAAGAATGCTTCAAAATATACTGAGAAATATAAAAATACATTACATATTAGTACATATATAATATAGGTCATATATTATAGGGAAAATATGTTAATACTGCATCAAAGACTGGAAAATTGTTAGGCCAATAGTTCTTGACTTGAGTGTTTTTTTTTAATATTCTGCTAACTGTATTTCTATATTATTGTTTTCCTTTGTAATCCCTTGTATTTTATTTTATGCTTTTAAAAACATTGTTCTGAGAAGGGATCCATGGCCTACTCCAGATTGTCACAGCATCCATGACATACACCAAATTATTAAGAATCCCTGCTTCATAGCTCTTTTGTAGTGGCAAAGATTTGGAAATTGAGGGGATGTCCATCATTTGGAGAATGACCAAACAGGTTGTGGCATCTCACTTTAATGGAATATTATTATACTATAAGAAATGACAAGAGGTATGATTTCATAAAATCCTGGAAACTCCTACATGAACTGATGCAGAATAAAGTCAACAGAACAAGAAGAACATTATACACCGTAACAGAAATATTATATGATGAACAAGTATGAGTAATTTAGGAATTCTTTGCAATATAGTGATCCAAGACAATATTGAGGTTTTTATCAAAGAGATATCTCATAATAAAGTTTTGTTCAGTGATTTCACTTATTGGATCTGTTCACTTATCAATAAAATCAGGAGCTGGATTAAAAAATAATAACAAATTGCTAAGATCCATTCTAGGCTACAAATTCAAATAGTTCCTAAAGGTTTCTCTATAAATTTCAAAATGTTCTCAAGAAATCTAAAGATTTCTTTCCTATCTCTGGTAGCTACTTCAGAATCAGTATCTAGAATTTCATTTTGGCTATTATATATTTTTCAAGGGAAAAGACTTCCTATGTGCCTCAAATTCAGTTGACCTTAAAAAAATCTAAAGATAAGAAAATGGTTGAACTTGATTAAGTAGAGCAGGGCAAGCAGTCATGATCCAGCTCGTTCCTTCTACAGTGAGTGAGTGAGCTTGTTGCCCCATAAGCCACAGTGGATGAATCTCTAGTCATTGTGGATGTTTGAGAGGGTAGAAGGATTTCCATATGATAGCTCTTTCTAATGGATTGAATTCTTAAAACAGACCCTTGAAAGAGTTACTGAGGAGGGGAAGCATAACTAAAACTTAAGTATTTCAGTTGTAAGAATGTAGTCATGGTATCTGTGGGGTTCCTTCTCTTATCCTTTCTACTTCCCTAGCAACTGCAAAGCACATTTACAAAACATATAACAGATTACCCAACTCTTCAGCTGCCTCACATGTTTCCCTTTTGCAATAATCTGAAGGACAAAAATGAACTAAGTGCCCTAAATTGTTTTAAGAGTTGGAAAGAAAAAGGACTCTTCAGTGAACAAAACATTTAAACTTCATCCATTTGACTTTTTTTTAATCCTTATCTTACATTTTAGAATCAATAGTGTGTATTGGTTCCAAGGCAGAAGAGCAGTAAGGGCTAAGCCATGGGGGTTAAGTGACTTGCCCAGGGTCACACAGCTAGGAAGTGTCTAAGGCCACATTTGATCCCAAGACCTCTTATCTTTAGTCCTGACTCTCAATCCACTAGTTTCTATCATCAGGATTCTCAGATCAATTATTGACTGTTCATTACTGTGACTTCCCTTCATTATCAATAGGTTCAGATTCAGAAAGATCAAATAATGATGTATATTTAATATATACTAAGAAACAATTTTTAATCAGATAATCAGATAATGTATATAATACAACATCCTGATGACCCTGACTCAGGGCTACTGATTATAAGAAAAAAGCTTTCTCTTGAGTGCTCTCATGTCAAAGGCACTAAAAAAAATCCAAGAGGCAGGGTTTGTGAAAAACCTGATCTACACTCCCAAATTCTACACCTCTATACTGTCCCAGCAAAGGAAAAAGGCTTCTGTTTTCTCATCAAAATCATCCTGACTCTTCCTCCCACCCTGTTGTAGACACTGTTTAGAGAATCTACAAGACTGTAGCTAAATAATTTAGGTTTTAATAAAGCAACATACAAATTGACTATAATCCCCAGTTTAACCTTGATATTATGATGAAATGCACCATGTAAAAACATGATAATAATCCTATGTCAAGAAACTCAAAGACAGAATCCACTGTTCTACCTAAGAACATAAAAACAACAACAAAAAAACAACAACAGGGCAATGCTGAAGTTAAAGAGAGACTGAGAACAAATCAGAGAAAGGGCAGGCCAATAAATTCTCAGAATATACCACTTGAAAGAAAACATACAGTCCAAAGACTTCCTCCAGATTGTTAGAGGCAGTTATCTCATCAATCACTTTTCTAGCAGTGAGAGGTGTGTGAGGGCAGCTGATACCTGCTGATGAATCTGCCCATCCCTATGGTGCTTTTTACCATAACACAAGAGAGAGGTGGGGAAAGATAAGAGAGAGGGAGAAAAAGAAAGCATAATAAAGAAGATAAAAGGAATAAAGGAACTGAAAGAGAGAAGAGAAAGGAAAGAGAGGAAGAATGTAAGAAAAGAGAAGGAAGGGAAGCAAGGAGGAAAAGAAGCAAAAGAGGAAAGAGGAAGAAAAGAAGGAAGAAAGGAAAGAAGGAATGAAGGAAGGAAAGAAGGAATGAAGGAAGGAAAGAAGGAAGGAAGGAAAAAGGAAGGAAGGAAGGGAGGGAGGAAGAAAGGAGAGGAGAGGAGAGGAGAGGAGAAAGTGAGAGGACAATAGGAAGAGAGCAAAATAAAAGAGTAATGAAAGAAGAGACAGAAAAAAAGGGGGGAAAGAAAGGAAGAGAGAAAAAAGAAAAATGATTCCATTGATTGGATGTGAGCTTTTACAATTGATCTGTAACAATTCTGAGTCTTAAATTTTAAAATATCACATTTTTCTCCCTGAAATCTTAATTGGAAAAGGTTAGCCTTACTTGCTTACTAACTACACTAATGGGATCTTTAATCATTTCTTTTCTTATAATGAATTCTATAGTTACTACCTCTCCAGAATGAAGGTTTAAAAAGATTGGAGAACATGCAACCTTTCTGAATCTGACATTTATTTATCCTACATTGATTTATGCATAAGGTTTAGGTAACACATCTCCTGAGTATATAAGGGTGCCATGGGGAAGACAATGCTTTTAATAGTGTTAATGTAGATACAAATAACAGGAACAATTATGACAGTATAATAGTAACAGCAGTTTATATTTTAATAGGGTGAAAGGAGGTAGCAACAATGGCATTCAAGTCAGACATATTCTTTGGGAAAATGTCACCATGACACAGGCTGAAGTAAGATTGCAAAGTCAAGAGTATATTCTTCTTCAGCTGATTGTGCCCTTTTACAAAAACTAAGTTTCCTATGTAAAATAATAGAGGGGTAGCTAGGTGTCTCAGTAGATAGAGGGCCAGATCTAAAGATGGGAGGTCCTGGGTTCAAATCCAGTCTTGGATACTGCGTGACCCTGGGCAAGTCACTTAACCTCTATTGCCTAGCCTTTTCTACTCTTCTGACTTGGAACCTATTCTTAGTATTGATTCTAAGATGGAAGATAGGATTTTTAAAAATAAAATAAAATAAGATCATAGAATCTCAAAGAATCACTTAAGTAGAAGTATAACCTAGATCAATTTTTTTTTTGTGATTTGGGAAGTCACTGGTTTATTCAGCAAGATGTTAAACAATCCCACACATAAGGCTAGTCATCAATTATACTCTATTCTATAGTATGAATGCACCAGTATATTCCTGCCACCAAGGGAATTGCTATCAAGACTCAAAATATAAACAGTGAGAAGTAGAGGCTGAAGAAGCATGGGAGCTGAAAAGTGGAAGAAAAAGGATAGCCATATTAGGCACTAAATAAATGTTTATTCCTTCATCTAATACACAAATGTCTACAGAACCAATTCTATGTTTCAGATGCTAAGATGTAGCCAGCTAAGAGTTAAATCTGGTTTTGCTCCTCTAATCAAGTTCCTAATGTAAAATCAGTGTTTATATAATACTTAAGAAAAAAAAGAAAACAGAGGAGAATCTTGCTACTCAAAATGATAGCGAGATGACCAAGAAGCTTGACCCTGGAAAAGTCATGAGAAAATATACCTCTTCCCTTCTTTCTTTGTATGGGATAAAAGTTATAGAATAGCACAAAAAGTGTCAGGTTTAGTCAATGTGTTGTTTAGTTTTGCTGAACTGCTCTTTTTTTCCATCTTAAAAAAATATTATAAGAGATGGCTTACTGAGTGGAGAGGGGGAAAATGTCTCAATCAATCAAAGGATAGAAAAGAGGTGATTAAAAAAATTAGACCAGATAGGCATATAAAAGTTCTCAAGGCAAACTGATTTTTTGTACTAAGGGTAATTGAACATAACTCTGATATATTTATTTAGCTTCAAAATAATAATTCTAAACATTTTTGTTAGTTGTTAAAACTTGGAGGGACAGTTATTTTAAAATAACTTCACAAAAAAGAAAAAAGAAATGAAGATGATGTGAAAATAAAAACTATCAATTAAAATATTTCAAATATATCTAGGAAGATTATCAAGCTTTGTGAAATATTTTAAAGGGATATTTAATGGTGTGAGTCTGTTTTAATAACATTTATTAGCTGTTTGTTACAGATATTCTTAGTAGCAATAAACTTTTCTCCCTTGCTTTTATAATCCAATTTGTTTTATGATTATTTATGTATATTTACCTCCCTACTAGATTAAATTCAATTCAACATTTATTAAACACATACTATAAGATGGCAGGCACATGATAAAATCTGACAATTCTTGAGAGAAAGGCAGACACTTTATATTACTTTGTTTTTGTATCCTGAGCCCCTAGCCCAGTGATAGCGAACCTTTTAGAGATTATGTGCCATGCCCCGCTCCCCCACCAAGTGCTGGGCATGTCCCGCCCTCCCTCACCCCACTCAGCAGAGGGGAGCGTGCACTCCCATTGGGCTGCTGAGCAGAGGGGTGGGTGATGTGAAAAAATGTCATCAGGCACAGTGGAAAGAGGGAAGGGAGCAGCTCCACCTGAGTCCCTCTGCCTTTCTAGTAATGAACCCAAGGGTAACCAGGGGTGAGGGTATAGGGGGAGGGCACTGTGCATACCCACAGAGGGTGCTCTGTGTGTCATGTTTGGCACATGTGCCATAGGTTCTCCATCACTGACCTAGCCCCATACTTTACATATAGTGTTGTTGTTCAGTCATTTCAGTCATGTCTGACTCCTTTGGGGTTTTCTTGGCAAAGACAGTAGAGTGGTTTGCCATTTCCTTCTCCAGTTCATTTGACAGATGAGAAAACTGAGGCCAACAAGGTTGAGTGACTTGCCCAAGGTCACACAACTAGGAAGTGTCTGAGGCCAATTTGAACTCCAGAAGATGAGTCTTTCTGATTCCAGGTCCAGCATTCTATCCACTATGCCGCCTGGCTGCCACTTACACATAATAGCCATTGTATAATAAAAGAGTGCTGAATTGAATCAAAATGGGGAAATGGCACAAGATATCAGAAAGAACTCTGTTTCTGGAATCAAAGGATCTGGCTTCAAATTCCCACTTCTGAAGTTTACCATCTGTGACCTTTGGTAAGTCACAAGCTCAGTTTCTTCATCTATAAAACAAGAGGATTAGATTCAAGAGCTTCTGAGGTACCTTCGAACATTAAACTGATTGATTGGGAGCTTAGGAGTTTAATTCCACAAACATTTATTAAGCATTTGCTATGTTCAAGGAATAAAGAGAAATATAAGATAGTGGATAGAGAGTTGATCTCAGAAAAATCTAGATTCAAGTCTTGCCATCTGGTATATGCTTGCTGTGTGACCCTGGGCAAAACATTTAATCTCTCAATACTCTGAGCAACAATCTAAGATAAAATTTTCAGAAGAGTTACTGACCTGCAGGGTCTTCTAACACCAATGAAACCAAAAATTCCATTAAATGTTTTTTGTTGTGTTTTTTCCCCCAATGGGATACAAAAGCAAAGATGAAACAGGCTCTCCATCTACTTTAGGGACACAATCAATACAAAAATTGCTAAATTCAAGGAAATCAAGAGGAAGGTGAACAGGAACCACTTTCATATTTCTTTGTAGCCCCAGTTCTTAGCACAGTGCCTGGTACATAAGGAACACTTGATAAATGTTTGTTGACTCACTGAGATAACATTAACAAGAGTGGGAATCAGGGAAAATTACAGGAAGAAAAGAAAAGGCAACTGAATGGAGCCTTTAAGTCAAATAGGAATTTAAGTACATTCTACTGGAGGCCAGGGCAAACTGTGGAGGCACAAGATTGCATGTCAACTATGGAAAATAAGTGGTATTCACTCCAACTTGGCTATAACACAGAATATATAAGGACGAATAATAGGAAATAAAGCTAAAAATGTAGGTTTAGAGCTAGATTATGGTAAGGCTTATATGGACTAAAGATATTGTATTTACTAAAGGATATAAGGAAACTTTTTAAAATCAGCATTCTACAAAGGTTAAGGATTTTCAAAGGGTGATCAACTCTGAAAGTTTTTTTGGCAGCTAGAATATTAAATATGTATATATGTATATATATATGTATATATACACACATACATATACTCATATGTGTGTTTGTATATATGTGTATATGTATATAACCAAAATGGATATTTATGTGGCAGCTAGCCATATATATAAATATAAATGTGTGTGTACACACATACATACACACACACCTGAATGGATATTGATATGGCAGATGCAACTTGGGGGAGAAAATTAAATGCCCATTTTGGGGCTCCTTGTTTCTTTTATTCTAAAGAAGCATCCAAATCAGAGCATTCATTTTTCAAGGATACTTCAAGCAAAGATTGGATCTCTAAGGTTCATCTAAACTCCACGATTCTATCATCCTCCTATGGCACCTGAAACATTGATAAGAACAGATTTAACTGTTCAAAACTTAGATTAGAAAACTACCAAATTTTTAAAAGCTAATGTCAAATTCATGTTTTGATTTCCACAACCATTAACTCTGAGTGCATGAATAGGTAGCTATAAATTATAATTCAGAAGTCTCCCTACCAAAAATATATGTAAGTGGTTTTGTGCCAGCAAGTTGGTAATTGCTACTCTAATTATTCCATCCAAATAAAAAGTGAAGATTAGAAGAAAACCAAATTTTCATGTGAAATGTTCATCTTCAGTGATCTTTAGTCAACATTAAGCTTTATCTACATAAGTCAACTAAGACTTTGAATACTTAACCCTGACCTCATCCAAATCTAAAACATTTAATGATTACAAAAAAGGAAACAATGACAATCAAATCCCATATTCAAATGGATTGAATATTGAAGATATAGCCAAGGGAGAATTAAAGCGTTATTCTCAGGTGGTCTTAAAAAAACAAAAATATTTGGAGCATTACTGACACTTCTTGGCATGGCTATAGGTCTTTGAAGCTCCAAATATCATAATGTTGTCACACAATATACATTTTCATGATGGGATTTGAATGTTGACAGCCTACTATTGTCTTTTGTTCACACAAGAAATAAGTCAATAAATCTGCTCAACTTTTCTCAATTAACAGTCGGAGCTGCTAGAAAGTTTTCTTCCAAAATCCCTTATTTGTATATCAATTTGGAAAACAACAGTGCATGAGACATTTTCTTTAATCTTTTCTAAATGCTGATTTTTATTATAAACTTGAGGGCAGGGATCCTGTCTTATTCACACTTTTTATTTCACTCAGCACTGAGCATTGTGGTCTGTACTCAATAAGCACGTAAAAAAAATGATAGATTCTTGCTGACAATACCAGCTCATTAAAATTTATTTACTCTTACTTTCTTTGAAAGCTTTATGCTTAAGTGTCATAGGTAGAAATCAAACTCTTTCTAGAGAAGTAGTTCCTAACCCAAGATACACAGAAAGATTTTAGGGAGTCTATGAATGTGGATGGGGAAAATTGCATATTTGTTTCAAAATAATTGTTTTTTTAAATCATCTATTTTATTTTATGCAGTTAGAAACATTATTCTGAGAAAGGATCTGTAGACTTCAATCAGACTAACTACCAAATGGCTTCAAGAAACCAAAAAGGGCTAAGAATTTCTGCTCTGGGGCATAATCACCCAAAACCTTACTATACTTCCCAGTTCTCATAATCACATGCCTGTAGTCCTTCAAATAACCACCAGTCCTTATTCTCCATTTCCCCTTCATCCTTCAAGGCTTGATTGGTTGACTAGGAAAGCAGCCCTTCAACAAGAAAAGGCTAAACTCCTGCCCCAAGACATAGAGACCTAGGAACTGAAGGATTCCACTGTGATGGGGCTAAGGAAAGGAACCCAGTCACTATTAACATACAAAGTGATGGCAGAAGTATTTCACAGTACAGAATTCTACCTTCTCCTACTAAGCACCTTGATATCTGCCATGCTTGGACATGGCAGATGCATATACCAAGATGGTAAATCAGAATTTGTTTTTAAAATTAGTCCAACAAGCATTTTCTTAGGAAATGTGTAATGATTATACCTTTTCTCTCGTGATGGCTCCGATAAGCTGTAAGCTCTTTGCTCTACAAAACACAGAACAGAAAATTAAAACTAAGGCTAGTCGACTAGCCCAGTCATTATTTTTTATGAATTTTTTCACAAGAAATTCATAACCTCCACCATTTTTTGTCAAGCCAGGTGGAAAATTAGAAAACAAATTTTTACAAGTGAGCATCACCCTGGACAGGATCATCATGGTCCGTGAAAAACAGACACCACTACTTTCTAAAGTGTTGGAATGGTTTTCCTGAATCTAGGTTAGCTTCAGCAAGGGCCAGCAAATGTGTTCAGAAGTGCAGAAAATCAGCAAATGTCATGTGCTTGATCCCAACAAAACTTATTTTTCCCTTTATATGGTCCACCCTTCATCTTCATCCCTGATTCAAAATACGTAGTCACCATCACACAAAAGTGTTTAAAAAAGAAAAGAAAAAAACCACCTTAGCACCTTCCAGCAAAGCTCAAGAAAAATGTCCTGCAGTGTAGCAGAGGGAATTATAAATCTTAGTATGGCTGCAGTGCCCAAAACAAGTTGCAGCAGCAGCCAGCTCAAAGAGAGGCAATAAGATTTGCCTTAAGATTCATAAAAAAGAAAGGGAAAGCCAGTTTCCCAAAAGCCACTGCAGAGAGCTTCATGCAAGCAGCTTAGCACCATCTTGTTTCCAGGAGAGTACTTACTACAAGGATGGAGCAGAGACACTGATTTAGACAGTGAAAGAGACGGAAGGAGGGAACGACCACTGTGGAAGAACACACCATCTACAGAGCGAGGATAAGTCCTTTAAAGTTATAAATCAAAATGTAAAAAATGATACTAAAAAGAAAAAGGAAAATGGAAATGCTTTGTATGTTTAAGAAAGAATACATTACCAAAAAATAAGTATAGGCTCTGCCAATCCATGATTTCATTAGTGGAAAAAATTCCCTAAACCAATGATGGTCATCATCAACTTATAGACTTAAAAATTAATATAAATATGGGTATGAATTAATTAAAAATGGGTTTTTTTCATTTAATAGCAAATTGAGCTCACAGAAGTTCATGGATTTACTTTATAGATGTTATCTAAATTATCCTCACAACAATTCTGTAAAGTAAGACATACAAGTATTTTCCTTAACTTTTATAAGTTGAGGCGACAAAGATAAATGAGATAACCAAGATTATTAGAATAGTGATGTACCTAGATCTTAGACAGGCTTCAGGACACTTTGTATGAGTTTCTATTCATATAATGACATTATCTGCCTCAAATATATAATGATATCATATATAATTTTTTAAATCTATAGCTCTTTGAGAGAATTATTCAGCTTGTATCCACTGCCAGAGAAAGAACTGTTGAAGCTAGAAGGCAGATCAAAACATACTTGTTTTTATATTAGTTTACTTATGGTTTTATTTGGGGGCTTTGGTTTTATATGAGTATTTTCTTACAACACAATTACTAATAGGGAGGTATGTTTTGTATGATGATACACGTAAAACCCAGATCAAATTGCTTACCATCTTCAAGAATGAGGAGGAAAGGAATGGAAGGAGACAAATTGGATCTTGTAATGTTGGGAAAGTATGTTGAAATTTATATTACATATAATTGAGAAAATAAAATTTCTTTAAAAAAAGAATTATTCAGTTTGACAAAGTGCGATTATCACAAGCATACAGTATGTCTCCCAAAAGAATTACATGATGGGATTTGGGATTGATGCAGAAGCTGCCATTTTGGTTACCAAAGGACCATCTACTGTGTATGAAAATTGACAACATAGGTTTGGAAAAGGGAAATAGGAGCTACATAAAACAGTAGAAGTAAATCACCGGGTCCAGAATCAAAGGACCTAGGTTTGAATTCCATCTACAAAGTTTACCATCTACTGTTTGCTTGGGCAACCTACTTACCTTCCTTCCCAGTCTATGAAATGAAGGGGCTAGAGCAAATGGCATTGAAGGTCCTTAAAAGTTCTAGATTCATGATCTTAATATGATATTTAGAGAAAATGGCACAGATGTTATAGAAAATGAGGGTGCAATGATATGACTTCCTTAATATAGAGAGATAAAAGGTGTGTGTGTGAATATATAGATATTTTTAAAATGTCAGAATAAAAAGGATCTCAGACTCATCTAATTCGGTGTGTGTGTGTGTGTGTGTGTGTGTGTGTGTGAGAGAGAGAGAGAGAGAGAGAGAGACAGAGAGAGACAGAGAGAGAGACAGAGAGAGACAGAGAGAGAGAGAGAGAGAGAGAGAGATATGTAATATTTTATGTGGGAGACTGAAAACAAATAGTTACAGGGATTGCTATTATTGGGTCATTTCAGTCATGCTTAGCTCTTCATGACCCCATTTCAGGTTTTCTTGGGAAAAATACTGGAGTGTTTTGTCTTTTTTATCTAGCTTATTTTACAGATGAGAAAACTGAAGCAAACAGGGTTAAGCAAGTTGCCCAAGTTGCCCAGGTAACTTGCCCAAGCAATTTACACAGCTAGTAAGTTTTTGATGCCTGATTTGAACTCTGGTTTTCTAGACTCCAAGCCTGACACCAAGACCTTGATAAAAGGACTTACAATAGCACAGATGTCAAGTCCATCTTAATTTGAGGCAAGAAGTAAAAAAACGAGACCATGAATCCATTGAAAGATAGATCTGAGGCACTTGGCCTGCCAGGATTTTGAGTTTAGGTGAAAGAAGGCTAAAGTTCCCAGTGTCTGTGAATGATCCTATTTGGAAAGAGTCAGTTTTCCATATACAGACCATAATCTGCCAAGAACCATTAAGGTATGTCCAGCTCTTCTTAGGCCCTAGAAATTTCATGTAATTTCATTCAAAAGAGAAAACATTTCTAAGTTGCTCATCATCTAGGGAAGATTAAACTTGGCTTAAAATAATGCTTACTTTACATGTACTGTCAAGGAAAAAGGTTTGGGAGTAAACAGAGAAAAATCTGAGGAATGATAATATTTTTCTTCTGTTATCTGGACATTCATACCTTAGACAAAGATTTAAGAACTGAGCTTAAAACAAAGGTACTACTTTAAAATCTTCCAAACAATTTCTCGTTTAAGGGGTCATCTCAGGTTATTGCCAGAAAAAAATTGCAAGTTTATGTCATGGCAATTGCCCTTCTTTGATATATAATCTTTATTTCTTCTCAATCTGGTCAGTCCTCTCAGAATGCTACAACAGAGCTCATCATGCATATGTATATGTACATGCACACACACAAACACATACTCATACACACACACCCTTACAGAGGGTTATTTGATACTATTGTTAAGCAGCTGTTGCTTTAGTAATATTCCAAAGAAGGAATCACTTGTGATAAAATCACAAAATAACTTAACAGAAAAAAAATGAAGTCAGCATCAATGCCAATCTGTTCCATCTCAAAGTCCTTGGTAATTCCCAATGGAAGGAAAGATTCATGATCCAAACCAAATAAATCCATTGAGATTTCTTTTCTCCTTTCCTCCCAGCATACTACTAATCCTTTTTAAGCCTTTTTTCTTCTCTTTTCTATTCTAAAGCTATATATGTATTGTTTATAGTTGATTTTTAATTTTCTTTACCACTCCCAAAAGAGTGGAAGGAAACCCATTTAGTAGATATCTGTTTTCATTTATGTATTTGTCTTATAGATTTTTTAAACAATTACTGAATTTTACACAAATTATATTTACTGGGATAAATGTACATGTTTTTGTTATATGTTTATTGTATCTAGTTACATAGCAACAACAATGCGGACTGTATTTAATGTTTTTCTTAGTAGTGGTCAACTGAAAACACTTAAGTACACTTTGCTCTCCCTTTCTAAAACTTGATAACCTGAGTGCAGAAAGACTTGCAAAAATATAATACAAAAAGAATAAGACCCTGGATAAATAAAAATGTGCTCGCATGTACACTTTGCTTTGAAGTTCATCTCTACTTAATTGATTTGAAGGACTTTTGGCTAAGTCTGAAACAATAAGGGCAAACAAAAAAATTCAGCAAAATTCAAATGAAAACACCCACTTGTTGCCTTAACATGATTTATTTACTTTTCTTGGCTGAAAATACCCTCTGGATGTTTTGGCATTCTTAAAATAGGAACAGAAAAAAGTGCTTACCTTCACTTGAATCACACACTGTGCAATCACGTACCAAACGGGTTTTTCCTAAGGAAATTTTGGGTGATGAGCAGGAATAGGAACGTGAGCGGAGTCCAGAGAGGAGTGAATCCTAAAGGAAAGTTCAATCAAGCATAACAAATCCAATATGTGACTTAGAAACAGGATGTGAACAATCACATTGTGGGAATTGCTAAAACTTCTCTAAAAGTCAAGGCCATTCAATTCAATAATTTCTGCTACATTTTTTAATTCAATGCCCCCAAATGACATTATTCTTTGCAGTGCTTAGAAATAACCAGAAACATAGATTTTTGTCTTCCAGGTAAACTTGAATCTTTGAGGGCATAAATTTAAATTTTAGGCAGTGTAAAGATTCTCTGCCAAAACCATGCCATACTGATATGGGGCCAATATTACCAGTTAAAAAAAAAGAAAAATGTTAGGCATACCACTGTGACATCAAAAATAAAGAAGCACATTGGGTGGATTGCCTATGATGATTACCTATCAAACCTGGGTCAACACAGACAAGAGTTTTAGAAGATGGCCATGGACAGGAAGGGATCTACATTGCTGGCTGGGAAACAGCCCACATTGATGGAATCTCCAACTGATTTGAGATTTTTGAGTTCTGTGGTTTCTTAACTGATAGAATTGCTTTTTTCTGATGATGTTTGGAAAAACAATGAAAAGATTAAAAAAATTTATAGTATGGATTGCTGGCTTGGAAAAACCTATTAAAAAGGAACCAAATTTTAGAAATATTATGATGTCACAGTAGTTTCTAAAAGTAAACAATTTCTACTTAAATACATTATGCAAGTTGTTACCCCTGGGAGAAACACAAGAATTCCTTTTTTGGAACAATTTCATTGTATAATACTTGTAGGTCTGTACTTCATTTCCAAGAGATGTCCATTCCAGATGTTTCTCCAAGAATTTGCATTTCTCCCATTTCTGTACATTATAAGACATTATTTTCCAAGGCCATATTGTGGTCTTATAGTCCAGCATTTAAACACACTGAAGTTAAATGGCTATTTTATCTGCCAATTCCTTATGCATGTTAAATGGCTATCTATTTTGTCTTTTATCCCCAATCATATGTTATTGTTATTAATACATCACAGAACACTAGTTTGCATGAAGGTACAAAAAACAAGATAATATATAACATTTTCTACATCTTGGAGAATTTAAAGATGTAGGCATGAGAAATTTATTAAAGACAGACCTAGAATACCATTCCAATAGGTTTCACTGAGCATTTAGGCATCATGATCCCAGAACTGACCACTGCCTTCTATTTCCTAGCTATCCCTTATGATCTGACGCAAAGATAACAAGCCCCTGCAACAGTTTGTTCTAAGCATATAACTTTTCTTAATTTATCTCTCCGACCCAAATTTGTGGATTGAAATGGAACTGAGTCCAGTTTTCAAGGACTTCTGTCATTAAATTGCAGATTCAAAGGGCTCAGGAACATAAATCCCTGGTTATTTATTCAGAAAGTTTCAACTGGGCACATTGTTTCTCAGGCATAAAGGGCCAGGCAGGCCCTTTCTTGAATATTTCTGTCAGAAAGAGAACTATGAGGTTCATACACTTGTAGGAATGTCATCAGCCACAACACTATTCCATGTTCCCAATGCAGAGCCATAGAATCACTGAAGTCTCATAGCAATTGCTCTTAGGACCAATTACTCTTTTAAAGTTCTCCAAAATTCCCAAACAATAAATTCTGTTAAATTTCTAACCTCGTAATGGTCAGTTTATGTTTAGTCTAAGGGAGAATGGAAGGATTTGGGAGGAGAATGAGACAAATCTGTTACCAATGGAAAAATCTTCTTCTTTTGAGCCCTTAATTGAGTCTCAGAGAAAGAAACTCTTCTCATAATTTCCATAGCTAAGCTGCTACTAGTAAAGAGGAGAGAGATGCAGAGACCCCAAAAGACAGGAACTTTACCCCAATGAAGTCATGAGAGGCTTGACTCAAAGAAGAGCTGATGATAGGTTGGTGATTAGACAAGCTCTACACATATTTACATCTAGATACCCATGTGTGTTTGTATTTACATATGTTTGTATACACATATGCACAAACACATACATATATACTTGATCTTAGCCCAACAGACCAAGAAGTGATACTGGGCATTAATATACATACAAGTATGTGTTTGAAGGTGTATGTACACAAATATTCATAGTACCTAATATATGTATATAAAATATGGAACCAAAACATAACTTCAAAACAGAATGTGATCAATTTATACTACTCTATTGAAAATAGACACTCTTCACCTCAAGTATTTCTGCTACACTTTTTTCTCCATAAAAAAGCTTAAATGTTCCTCCTGGCATTATATCCATCTATCTATACCTATATCAATACAGAGAGAGACAGACAGACAGAGAGACAGATGTGGAGAGGGAGAGACAGAGAAAGAGAAAGAAGAGGCAGAGAGAAAGAACCTACTATTTCTTTAGTCAAAGAAGATCCTAAAAAAGGAAAAGTCCTCTACTAATGCGAATGATACTTCCTCTGCAATGTAAAGAGTCTTAAGAAGTTTCCCAGGGGTCACTGAGAAACTAAAAGACTTCATGGTGCAAAGTCACCTATAAAATACATGGCCGAGGTGATATTGAAGTCAAGGACTTGCTGACTCCTAGGCTGGCTCTCTATACACTCTTCTATGGCTCCTTTTCTAAGTATAATATATACCTTCAAAAATATAATTTTTCTGGAAAATGAACCATGAAATTGTTGCCATTTCATGAAGATTGAACTGTCTTTCACCTCAAATAAAGGTGGTTATTTCACAACTTCATACAATATTCATAGCTAGAGCTCTGGTCTAAATTTGTAACCATATACAATTCTTATCTTCAGAAATATTATTTGAGTGTCAAGTTTTAAAAGCTTGTGATGGTTATAAATAATTGTCAACTACATCAAATATTGACCACTGAGAAAAATTACTTGAGGGAGTGAGGTGTGGAGAGGGGAGGGTGCTTGCTTTTTCCCAAGAACATCTCTTGAGAAGCTAAAAACAAATGTGAAAAGCAAAGGCTCAGAGTTAAGATTACAAACAGACTTTTTCCATTAATTGACTCAAGATTTTCTTTGGAAAAAGATCAGTTAAAAAGAAGATGAGAGAAGAAAAGAGATGATGGACCGCTTAAAAGCAGCTCTGCCTTAGTGCTATCCATTTCAAAAGAGGAATTTGTACCTTTTTCAGTATTATGCACAATTAAAGGAAAAGTAATCAAAACCAGTTTCATTAAGCATTTAAGATCTTGAAGCTCCAAAGTGCTGTCTTTTTATATTCATTCATATTTATTGAACAGAAACACATACAGCAGCATTCTCACATAAAGAAATAGGCTGTCAGCAATAAAAAGTTAATAGGCGAAATGTGTCTATATGGGGGTGGGGCAAGCATTGTCTTAAATGGTGTTGGAAATTAGCTAATGTTCTATTTTTTAAATCAGCAAAATAAAATAATTTCAATTTCAAATTACTCACAATAAGAAAAAACGTACTATTAAAACACTGTTAAAATT
Organism: Gracilinanus agilis; assembly: GCF_016433145.1. Taxonomy (NCBI): domain Eukaryota; kingdom Metazoa; phylum Chordata; class Mammalia; order Didelphimorphia; family Didelphidae; genus Gracilinanus; species Gracilinanus agilis. The sequence goes on along the minus strand of NC_058130.1, from coordinate 337,262,545 downwards.
TTAGGCATCTAGTACAGACTAGGACAACAGCAGAATCCTTGATAAATATCACCCTCTCTTTGCTCACTGTTTCACCTAATTTCTAAGGCAAGTAAAATTCTACAAGTAAGAGTGCTGACTTTTATTCACTGTGCTATCAGTTTTTGTCCATTGTCCAAGGCAAGTTGGTAAAAATAATTGTGTGTAAAAGTTTTCAATTTATTTGTAAGACTGTGTTCGTTTGTACTCACCCAATGAACAATAAGTCTTTATGAACAGGTGCTTTGAAGATTAAAAGGAGGGAAAATAATAAAAGGAGGTAGACCTAGTCTGGGTTACAGTCTCCAAAATATACTTCATATATTGGGTGCAACCTTTCATGGATGCATGTACCAATATGTGAATATACATATATAATGTGTATATGGAGATGGGTGTGTGTATATATACACATATATAAATACATGTGTGTATTTTTACATAACCAAATTATTACAGTTAAGTGAAAAAGAAGCAAAAATCAGAATACCTTTGACTGCAGATTGCTGGAAATAGAAAGTGATTCAGTCCTGCTGATGTTAAAATCCAGTTCGACGTTAGTTTCAAAAGAATCCAATTCATCCCCACTTGTGGTCCCTGTTGCTGAGGAAATGTGAGTCTCTGGAGGGTAGCAGATATGGGATTGCTCAGAATTCCCTTCCCCTTCACTGTCAGCATCCAGGGCATCAAGACTGGAACTAAAATACAAAATTTTAAAAATATTTTTTTCATTAAACCCTCATCTTAAGACAAAAGAGCATATTCTTTGTGACTCCTTGGCAAAGATCCTAGAGTGGTTTGCTATTTCCTCCTCTATCTCATTTAAAGGATGAGGAAACTGAGGCAAACAGGCTTAAATGACTTGCTGATTATCTCTTGGATAATAAATGTCTGAGACCAGTTTGAAATCAGGATGATGAGCTCGCAGTCAAGGCTTTTTATGTACTATGGTGCCATCTAACTGCCCTATATCCATCTACCTTGTATCTGTCTTAAATGTTGTACACAATTGTCTGCATATTACATCTCCCAGGAGAATGAGAGTGCCTCGAGGGAAAGAACCATATTTTTACCTCTCTTTTTATCCCCAATACTTAATGCAGTGCCTAGCACACAGGAAGTGCTTAGTGTATGTGTGCTGCCTGAGGACCTTAGTTTGAATCCCTTAACAATTTAAAACAACTGAACACAAAAAAGATGGATCCAGTGTAATCTCAGGGAAATGGACTAGCAGCAAGAAAGACCTATTAAGACTGACATATGCAACACTCTTTCCATTCTCCTACTCTGTTTCATTTACAGTCCAGAACCCCTTCTTCCTGCCTAATCAATTAATGAAAGCCGATATGTATTTGTCAACCATATTTTGTCATTCTCAATCCAAATTCACTTGTGAGTCAAAACTTTGAACAAATAATTCTTGAGTTCATTCTCAAAGTGGCTTATTTGTTTTCTTGTGTGTTTGTTTTATAATTAGACGGTTTGGCTCAAATTCCTTTTTCCCCAAAATAATGTTCCTCTCCTGTAAAAGAAGGTTTGATCATTCTGAGAAATAAAAGCTGCTTTGAATTAATATTCCCTCTGCTTCAGTTTGTTGTTTTCGTTGTTTTTAAAAATTCATTACAATCCTCAAGAAGCTATCCTTCAAATATGTAAAATGCAGAGAAAGCAGAGACACTTGGTGGGTTTGTTATCAGGCTCTGGGGAAATCCTGAATTCTGAAATATGCAATGTGATCATTCTCACCCTTGTTACTCGGCTGGAAGCCTCAAGGAGGCATGTATAGTGTACCAAGAAATAATTCAGAGATTAATGCCTCTTGCCTTGCACCCTTATCCCCTCACAAAATTGACCAAATAGCTCTCTTCTATTGTAAAATTTACCCCATTTTTAACACCAGATTGAAATGAAAATAAAAGAGCTGATCATTTACATTACATTTATAATCCATTGTGTTTTAAACTCTGAATAAGAATCCCCTCAACATCCCTCCCTGATGTTAAAATGCTAGCACTACAGTGACCTATGACTTCATCGGTACATGTACCCTCTCCATGGATGTCTGGTTGGTCCCTTTAATCCAAGTGGATGTCAGGCCATCATAGGGCCTTGCCAGCCAGCCAGGCCCTTTCCAGGCTCCATGGTCATCACCTTCCAGATCTCAGGGTTACCCCCCATGGCAGGATGAAGCATCAGAATAGGATTCTAATGGGAGTCAGAATTTTTTTTGGCATTATTACATCACAGGTATATTTTTAGTTCAGGTTACAAAAAAATCTGGTAAAGTTGAAGTAAAAAAAAAAGATCAATCAAGAATTCATTAAGTACTAACTATGTGTCTGGAACTGTACTGAGTGCTAGGGATAAAAAAAAAAAAGGATGAAGCCATCCCTCTTCTCAAGTCTACCTGAAGAGACATGAACATAAATAATGATACACAGAATAAATACAAAATAATTAAATACAAGGTAGTTTGGGAAGGAATGTTCTAGTAGTTGAGGGGGTTGAGGAAGGCTTCCTTTGGAAGGTGGTGCTTCAGCTGGATCCTAAAAGAAGAGAGGAACTGGAGAGGTAATGTATTTTCAACGTGGGGGACAACCAGTGCAGAAGTAAAGGAACGAAAGGTGGAATGCCATGTGCAAGGAACTGATTGCAGGCTAATCTGACTGAACCAGGGAGTACAGGAGAGAGAATAATGCAGATGACTCTAGAAATATAAATCAGGGCCAATTTATGAAGGGTTTTAAAAAGCAGAGGAAATTATTATATCTTATTAAATTATGAGATATTTTATAATTTGCTATAGGAAGCCACTGGAATTTACTAAGTAGGGGAATAGCGGGCTCAGATATGCACTTCAAGAAAATGTTTTTGGTAGAAGTATGGAGGATGGACTGGAGTGGGGAGAAACTTAGTGCAGAGAGATGAGTTCAGAGACCATTGAAAAAGTGAAGGCCATAACAAATGATAGTTACTAGGATACTGGCACTGTGAGTAGAGAGACAGGTCATCCTATAAGAGAGAGAGAGGTTATAAAGATAGAAATGGCAAATCTTAGCAGCCAGCTGGATATTTGGAGTGAGGAAGAGTGAGGAGTCTAGTCTAATGCTGAGGTTACCAACCTAAAAGACGGGAATGGTGATGCCTTCTCCAGAAAAAAGGAAACAAACTATGAATTAGCCTGTTTTGAACAATAGGGCATTTGGTTGGTCACAGAACAGGTACTTTGAATTATGTGGTACTTTGAGTCAACATGGGTTTATACAAATATTCTTACTACAGTGGCCTTACACAGGAAAGATTAAATCAAGTCTCCAAGTCCTGCATTATTCCAAGAGCACTGCCATATATCAGAAAATTAGGTAGCAAAGATAGCATTCTTGGAGAACACCAAACATCCTTACATCTGCAAAAAGTGTTTGCCCTCTAACGATTGAATCAAAGTTTCCGTTTGGGGAAAAGGAATGGTTTCAAGCTATACATTCTGAATTCAACGTGATCACATTTAGAGCTTTATCAAGTTATTTTTCAAAATAAAAGTTCGGGCCTACTAAAATATTAGTAGACAAGGTCAATTTTTGAAACCATTTTTATGGTCATTTAATTATAATTTTTTAACCTCCTGTGGAATTGTTCAGTTCAGCAATACTTTGGGTGGAAGAGAGGAAAAAAGAAAGACTTTCTCATCTTTTAACTTTGCTGAAATCCACAAACCACTGTGTTCTTTACTAACTCAAGAAAATAAAATGTTTGGTTGCCTACAATAACATTTTAGCCTTCAGCACAAGACTTTCAGATTGTGTATAATATCTTTCCATCTTTAAAAACCAACCCAGGAGTACTGAAAGAGTATCAAGTTATTTTACATAATATTTAAAGGGTGTTTTTTTTCCCCAATAGAATCAAACTAGTTAGGTTACTAATTCTCCTTGGTAGACTACTGATCTCTAATACCCCAAAAGCTTCAAGAGGTTTTACTCCCCTCCAGATACATACTTTCATATCCAGGGACACCGGCCTTGTTGTTCCTTAAAATAATGCTTATCTTCCCACTCTGTGCCTTTACAATGGCAGTCCCCCATACTTGGATAGATTTTTCTGATTGAGACTACAAAATCAATTCATACATCTGCTTGAGATAGCTGACCATCTCTCCAAAACATAGCTTTTTACCTTCTTTTCTTCTCTCTCCTCACCTCAGACTTTTGGTTTCCCTCAAGACTCAGCTCAAATTCTAAATTCTGTTAGAGCCCTTAGTTTAGGGAAAAAACTTAGGAAAGCCTGATTCAAACTGGAACATATTCTGCTAAAAGCAACAAAGTGGAAAAAAGCTAAGATTATTTATCTTAGATTAAGGAAGGCAGTATGGTATGGTATACTGAAAACTAAGAGTCAGTAAGTCCTAGCTTAGTCCCATCTCTGCCACTAACAAGACATGTGATTCTGGAAACATACTCAGGCTCCGGCAGGCGTGATGTTTCCTAACCTATAAATGAAAGTAAAAGTCCTTTCAACTTCTTAAATTTTTATTTTCACAATTTTTATGCAAATGAATATGTGACATATCCCTAGAACCAAAAATAAAACAAGGTGTACCCTACGGAAAGGAGAGAAGAAAAGCCAGAAGGATTTTTTAAAAACCTTTTTCTACTGTATTTCTTTTATATTGGATGGATTTTTTTTTTGCAAAAGAGTCTTTCTTTTAGTGTATAGATATAGTTTGTGATAAGAGGACTCGGCAAATCTCATGAACATTTCCAACTGAGAAAAATTATAGTTGGATAGATTTTTCTGATTGAGACTACAAAATCAATTTATACATTGCCTGAGATAGCTGACCATCTCTCCAAAACATAGCTTCTTACCTTCTTTTCTTCAATTGACTTTGTTCCTTTTCTAATTCATGTAGTTTGAAAGGCAGATGTGAACTTGATGTACACAAACTGGTAGGAGACATGAAGGGCTGGCACTCTCCACTGTTTACTGCTACTTGACTGTTTTCACTTAATGCAATAACATCTTGGCTGGTCTCCTTGGGCAAAGCACGTGCACAGTCCTGAGACAGCAAAGTTGAGTTCATGGATTCTGGGCTGGACTGGGCAGTTATACCTTCTACATTAACATAGTTAATATCCAAATCTCCAACCTGGAGTTTGAAAGTAAAATAAATGGTGAAAGAAAAAAAGATAATATTAACCTTTCTAAAAATTAATAACACATCTCCAATTAGAACATAGCTTAAATTTTTTTTGCTATTTTATTAAGAACAGGAGCTAAATGATTATTATAATGGCAAACAAGTTTTTGCAAGAAGATTTAGCCTTGTTCTTCCATAAATCTAAGAAGAACAGTGTAATTGCTCTCTTAATTATATTGACATAAGGGGTTATGTCCCTGCACAAACATCTTATTCTCTCACTTCCCAGATGCCTTTATGTAGACTGCACAGCACAGTAACACTGTCCAATTTAGACCGTGGAATTATAGCAGAAGGATGGGAATCTAGTGAAGGTGATAGGATACAGATTTGGAAAAATACAGATGCATTCAGAGAGAGAGAGAAAAGACATGCCAATGGCAGGGAGAGATATGTGATCAAGCTTTACCTACAGTTCCTGGAAGAATTCCAGTGCTCCGTAACCTGCAGCACTACTAAAAGTTAACATTTGCCAGGAGCACATTGATATATTCCTCTCCCAGTTCATTGCATAAACAAGGGGACTGACTGAAAACTAACTAGCATTCCCTGGAGGCATTTGGTGGTACCAATGATTAGGGAATGGGTGCCAAAAGCCTTTAGCACTTGGTTTTATTCCTTGTTATTATGTTGGCATTCTATTTTAATTAAATATATTTGTTTTGAATTAATGTGTCATCTATCATGGTTTGGTATAAAGTGATACACTGGTGGGGATTCAGAGTTGTGATTTTTTTTAAACAGATGACTGTCCCAACAATCTTTAAAGGTGGAAATAAGGGTGAGGGATAGAAATTATCAGTTTTTCAAAGCTCAATCATTCTACTGTATAATTTAAGACACTTTCCCTAGAATTACAATTCAAAATCAAGTCTATTATTAAAAAGATCATGCAGTGCATTGGTCTATAATTAGAGAAAGGCAAGGTTGGATGTTTTGAAAAGTTTTTAGAGAAAATAAAGGTAAAGCTTTTTATTTGTTTTATTTGGAGATGGGGGTGTCACTCAAACTTTCCAAACTGTTTCCAGATGGTGATTTTCTCAAATAGGCGGTAAATAACCTGAATGGGTTATTTGTTACCTAGTAGGTGGCAGCATAGCTGATTACCTTAAGTATTAGCAATATTTTTAGGAAATTGTGCCAGGTAGAAAGGGGGAATAAAGAAAGGAAACAGGATGCTTTCCAGGCTATTGCTAGGGTAAAAAGGATCCCAACATATTTCAAATGCAAAGCCTTTGGGTATTCTGTGCTCCTTACAGTGTCTTCACCACTAAAATAGAAACAAGAACAGACAAAACTTGCTAACCTGGTAAGTATATTAATTTGTACTATTCTTAGTTAATAAATAGGCTGACTTGATCAGTGCACCAATATAATACAATTTATAATGAAAAACTCGATACATACTTTTTTTTTAAATTCCCTACCTTCCCTCTTAGAATCGATACTACACATTGATTCCAAGGAAGAAGAGTAATAAGGGCAAGGAAATTGGGGTTAAGTGACTTACTCAAAGACACAAAGATAGGAAGTATCTAAGGCCACATTTGAACCCAAGATCTCCCACCTCCAGGTCTGGTTCTCTATCCATTAAGTCACCTAGCTACCCTGATATATACATTTTTTTATCTGCCTCTGTTACCCAATTTCCTGACAAATATTCAGTCCTGTAATTAATAAGTATTCTCATTAAGCACAATATCCATTATAGCTATTAAAACAAAGTTAAATCTTAAGCAAAATTATTACAAAGACAATATTTTCATCTCATTTTGGGAAGAGGAAAAACATATCCCAGACCACATCAATAGATGACTTGTCTATGCTCAATAAATGAAACCACTTACTGCATTGAACAATGAAGTTGCCTATGGAATACAGGATACTCTGAGAAAGAAGTCGAGCAATGCAAAATCCAATGAGTATTCATTTTGAATAGGAGAATAGAGTTAAAACTTAGACATTAGAACAGAGCCACAGTGTGCCACAAGTAATACTCTCTTCTTGCCAAAAGATGCACCAACATCCTTCTGTTTTATTCCAAAGTTGGTACTCATGGAAGCACAATATCATCTCACAACATTCTTGGTTTCCACCGTTATCTATGGAAAATACTTGTCATAGTACAGAAGGGAATCTAAGGATATTTCAAATTTAAACCATAAAAAAGAAGAGCTAATGGGATTAAATGTAGGGAAGCCCATCCCATATAGAAACTTTGGTAAATGAGTTGAGTGACAACAATGATGATGATGAAGGATTCAGCATTAAGGTAAAATTTAACATGGAAAAAATTAAAGTTTTACATGTGGATTCATTCAAATAATCAACTTCCCAAGTGCAAGATTGGAAAGACCTTGCTAGCCCACGGGTCATCTGAACAGAACGTGGGGATTTTAGTAGACCCTTAAGTTACAATGCAATGTGGCAGCCAGAACAGGTGAGCAATCTCGGGCTGCCACAGTGGTGGAGTAACTAGAGTTAGGGAATTCATAGTCAGGCCGTATTCTGGCCTCATCTCACTACACCTGGACTATTATGTTTCTTTTCTAGACATTTTGAGAAGTTCTTTGACAAGCTAGGGGACATCTGGAAGGAGGGATGAGGAAGAGGAAGAGAGAAGGAATTAGAAGTCTTCAGTTTGTCAGGGCAGCACAATGAATAGAGATCCAGGACTGGAGAAGGGAGTTCCTGGGTTCAAATCTGGCCTCCAAAACTTCCTAGCTGTGTGACCATGGGTAAGTCATTTAATCTCAATTGCCTACCTCTTGCCATTTGTTTGTCTTAAAACAAATATATAGCATTGATTCTAAGACAGAAGATAGAGATTTAAAAAAAATAATCTACAACAGCCTACAAATGTGCCAAGCACTGTGCTAAGTGCTTTACAAATATTATCTCATATGATCCATTTGATTTGATTTGAGGAAACTGAGGCAGAAGTGAAGTGACTTGCTCAGAATTTCACAGCTTCTGAAATCTCTGATAGCCAACTCTGTGATTCTGTGATATAACCAAGCAAAGAAATGTCTTTCATATTTTCTCAGATTTTAACAAGTTAGATGATACATTGGAGAGAACATCATGCCTGGAGTCAAGAAGACTCTTCTTCAGGAATTTAAATCTGGCCTTAGACAATTGCAAACTGTGTGATCCTGAGCAAGTCACTTAAAACCCTGCTTGCCTCCAACTGTAACATGACCTGGAGAAGGAAATGGCATATTACTCTAGAATCATTGCCAAAAAAACTCCAAGTTGGGTCATGACACAACTGAAAAATGACTCAACATACTAAGGGAAAACACAATGGTAGACCTTTTCGTTCTATCATTTTCTGACTTTGAAAGTGGGAACCAGCTGACCTTGTAAACAAAACCTCGATAGCAGATAGCAGAGGCCTTACCTGATCAATCACCATGCAATTTGCATAGACTTCATCACTGCCATTGAGCATGTTGGAAAGTCGAGATGCGGCAAGGAAAGTTGATGAATTTTTTGATTTTTTGAGAACATCAAAAGAGTGGTGTCTTTCTAGAGGGGGAGAAAGCAACACAAATTAAATATAAATCATTTGCCTTGGTTTTTTTATTTTCTATCCTACTCCATCTAATTAGGAAAATCAAGTTCTTATTTACAGTGAGCTCTGCATGCAACATGACACTCAGGGAAAGAGTCATTCTAGAAAATTGTTCCAGGTAGCTTAGTTTTATCCCTTTCAGCACCAACATTCCTTTTGATTTTACTGAAAATTAAATTTTTTATTTTAAAGGAAATATTTCTAAAATATATTATATACTCCATCGCCTCTTAAAACAAAATGTAGTAAAACGTATCTTTTAATAGTGACTAAAGGATATCATTATGAACATTACCCATTATGCCATAATACAGAGCCTATTAATGATTACATACATTTGTCCCTACACAAAATGGCCCCATATTGCTCTGATTTTTTAGTTATATCAGTTGTTTTTAAGTTTTGCTATCTTCCCTGTTGCTAAGTGGGCAGCTAACACTTTACATTGCTATAAATCTATGTCTCCTTAACCCCACATAACATGTTGCTTTTAATCTTTTGAGATCTTAGAAAACTACCTAACCATTTGTTTGAATTTTTTACAAAGTAAAAGTAGATTAAGTTCTCCGTGAGGACTTTCTTATGACTAATGTATATGATTAATGTATATGACTTTGGGGCAACTATTTGGGTTGTTTGGAGACTTTTTTTAAATTTTTATTCCTAATACTCAGCCATATTCAATAGAGAAGAGGTTCTAGATAAGTGAAATATTATATTAATAATAATCAGATTTAAGTATAATGAGTAAAATTATAATACACTTAAAAAAAACTCTTACTTTCCATCTTAGAATTGATACTAAGTACCAGTTCCAAGACAAAAGAATTGTAAAGGCTAGGCAACCAGGATTAAGTGACTTGCCCAGGGTCACACAGTTGGGAACATTTGAACCCAAAACCTCCTATCGCTAGGCCTGGCTCTCTATCCACTGAGCTAACTGGTTGCCCCTATATTACTCTTGTACAAAAAACATTCCAGGAAGGTCTTCAGGATGGCTAAGCCGTATCCAAGGTGGCAATGTGATTTACTGAAAAGGCTAACAAAGTGCCAAGTATGTGAGCTTTTTTCCCAGCCCTGACATGTAATTGCTAGACTTTACTGGCCTTAGGTTTCTGTGTCTGTACTTGTCTTTCCCCACCCCCTTTAAGCTACTAAAATTAGATTTACATGTAAAATATTCCAAGTTACTCAAGAAAACAAGCATACAAAAATTATTATTCCCATCAATATATAATTGCTTTAAAAATAACATTCAAAATCTTTCAGTGTAATACAAAGACACATAATTATTCACAATTAAAATTTTCTTATAACTTACTATATAGTCTAATTCCAAATACACACAAAAATTTTTGGCAAGTACTTGACATGTGCTACAGTATTAACATAATTTCCAGTTTGTCATTTTAAAAGGAACTATAAATATCTGAACATGATTTTTATAGTAAAATTAATCTGACCAAACTGTTCCACAACGCTGCATTTTTATAGGCTGACAAACTGTTAAAAAATCTGATATTGTTGAGATGAAACTTGAATAAGTGGGCTATCTAATGAGTAACCATTTTCCTATCACTGTCACATTAAGTCAAAGTACTAATTAGAATGTCCCAGGAACTAGTAATAAAGACACAGAGATTTAAAACAAATAAAACCTTTTATTTCCATTAACAAACTTTATATATAATACATATTATATATTTATTTCCATTTTAGAATTGATACCAAGTATCAGTTCCAAGACAGAAGAGTGGGGTGTGTGTGTGTGTGTGTGTGTGTGTGTGTGTGTGTGTGTGTGTATGTATATATATGTAAAGGTGGGGGCATATATATAGGGGCCGCTAGATAGCACAATGGATAGAGTCTCAAGTGAGGAGGACGTGGGTTCAAATGTGGATTCAGACACTTCCTAGCTGTATAACTTGGTCTAGGACAGTAATGGCAAACCTATGGCACAGGTGCCAAATGGTATGCAGAGTGCTCTCTGTGGGCACAAGGTTGCCTCCCACCCAAAAATAAAGTTTGTTACTAGAAAGGTAGAGGGGCTCAGGCAGAGCTTCTCCCCTCCCCCTCTCCTCTGTGGACATGTTTCCCATCCCCCACCCCTCTGCCCAGCAACCAATGGAAGCACATGGGGAAAGGTGGGCAGCTCACAGGGGCAGAGCTGGAGGGGAGCAGAGCACTCAGTCCACTCCCCTCCCCCTCTCTATACTCACTGAGGACATTCCTCACTTCACTTGCACCCAGCAGCCCAATGGGAACACTTCCCTGCTCCTAAGTGTTGGGCAGGGCATGCCCAGTACTCAGTGGTGGGGAGGAATATGGCACTTGGTCTCGAGGTAGGGTGGGGATAGGGTCTGGCACTCGGTCTCTAAAACGTTTGCCATCACTGGTCTAGGAAGACCATCATCAAACATATCCTTTACTCAAGAAAGATGAGGAATTACTATTGGCAAGGCTAAGTGGCACCACTAAAAATGCTTTCCCTCCTGAAAGAACTACTCAAACCATAAGAAATGGAACAAGATTGCACAGCAATCAGAATCTCTGCAACATAGTTTGTATAAAGCCTGAAGCAAAAATTTTAAATAAAAAAATTAGCAAAGAGGCTACATATATATTTATACTTCTGTGTGTAAAATATATAATTATATGTATATGTATATATACATATATATGTGTGTGTTTATTCATATATTTCATTTATTTGTAAATAGAGCCTACCCTTTTGAGGGTACGTGCAGCAGAAGATTATATGTATAAAATTATGCATTATGACCAAGTTGTATTTGTCATATGAATGCAGTGTTGGTTCAATATTAGGAACTATAAACATAATAGACCATATTAATAATAAAAATGATTAAAATATATGATTACATGAACAGATACAGAAAGACTTTTAACACAATGCAATACTCATTTCTATTTTTAACAACAACATGAGAAAACACAGGAGTCAAAGTTTCTTTCTCCTCTGTAGCTGACTAAATACTCTTTAGTTAAAGGGAAATTTCTCTTCCCTCAATGTTTATGTCAGCAAATATAGAGTGAGAGGGAAGTGCAGGCTGACTTGTAAGGTGAGGCATATCAGAGAAAAGACTGATGGGAAGAGAAAAATTAGAAAGTAAAAAAAAAAAAAACAAGAAAGGGAAGTGAATGATTGCCCCCAGTAAAAAACTCTTTATTATTACAAAATAATGAGTCAGAATAAGAAAAACATTCTTAACTCCATTAGAAGTCTAATTTTAAATTGAATTGTGATCAGTAACAACCATTCACTTCATATCATATCCATCTACTATCTATTCCAGAGGGTATATCTAATGTTGATCCAACCACAGAGGCTTGGTCCAGACCAAGGAAGATTGAGGAAAGTCATCAAAATCTCTAGACTCTCCTAAAAGCAGATTACCCTAGTGAAATTCTAATAAATTGAAAATTATTCCATAGGTAGGGATCCACAGTAGAATTGGCTTGGAATAGCACAAAGGATAATGGTCAAAACTAGATTGTCCTTAAAACAAGTCCAAATATTCAGTTTATCCTGGAGATGACAGGTGGCAGTTAAAGTGATACTCTTCTTATGATTATAATTGCCCCTTCTAAAATTACCTCAAGTAATTGTGGACAAAGTAAGCATTCTTGCTTAACCTGACTTATACTAAGAAAGCTTCAAGTGATTTTAAATCAAGCTAGATTTTTATTTCAGATATGTTTCTGATCATGTTAAAAGAAGAATCTGTAATGTGCATGGTTGGGGAACTACAAATGAGTATAATAGTTTGTCAAAAGCTATTTCTGCATCTACCAAAATAATCATGTCAGGTTTTTTGTTGCTTATATGTTTAATTATGTTAATTTTTTCCCTAATGTTAAAACATCCTCAAATCAATGGAATGAATCTAATTTGATCATAATAATTTACATGGATATATTATTGCATTCTCTTTGCAAAGATTTTAAATGCATTAATATTTATTAGGAAAATTAGTCTACAGTTTTACTTCTCTACTTTGTTCCTCCTTGGTATAGGGATCAAAACCATATTTGTTTCAAAAGAAGGAGTCTGATAGTGTGGCTTCTATTTCTATTTTTGAGAATCATTTTTAAAAGAGAAAATAATAGTTCTTTAAATGTTTAAAAGAATCCACTTTTAAATCCATCAGACCCAGTTATTGTCATTATTTTCTTTCCCAGTTCATTTATGGCTTACTCAATTTTTTAACTGAGATTGGGTTATTTAGGATATCTATTTCTATTTTTGTTAATTTCTGCATTTAATAATGCAGATACGCATCCACTTTTCCAGGCATATAATTATTTTAGTAATTTCTGATAATCCTATTTCCTCTGTGTTTTAATTCACCTTGTCCATTTTTTATTTCAGTAATTTTATTTTCCCTCTATTTTTCTTGATCAGGTTAGCTAATGGTCTATTGATTTTTTTAAATCTATTTTTTTATGACAGCTGTTTGTTTTCTTAAAGTTTTATAGCCTTTTTATATTTAAGTTTCTGTATTTCTCCTCTGATTTTCACAATCAAATGTTTCTATTTTGTTTATTTTCTAGGTTTTTTCAATTGTATGCTCAAAGTTCATTGATCATCTCTTTTTTGTTAATAAATTTTCAGAGTTATAGATTTTTCTCTGACACATTGTCTCATCATTATGCTCTTTAACATAATTACTTATTGTTTCTATGACTTATTCTTCAGGATATTGTTCCTTAGTCTGTATCTTCTGTTTGTATTGTTCATATTTCTTATATTAATCACTATTTTTAGAACATCTATAAAGGCCTGTTTATTGTTACTAACTTTTCTTCATATCTGTTTATGATATTTATTTATCCATTTTAATAAAGTACCTCAGGATGATGAGAAATATATTTTTTAAATTATCTTATTCAAAAGTTGTGGTAGGTCAGAAAAGTCCAATTTATGGAACAATATAGTCAGCTCCATATTTCCCTCATTTAAGTCAGTACATAGACTACATTTTGGAGTTTTTGTTTTGTTTGTCGTGTGCTTACTTTAATCTGACCTGAGCCTCTCCTCCTGCCAAACCAATACACCCTTACCTACTACCCTGCTCAATTTCAAATTCCTCAAGTTAATTCCTATTGTTATTTTCCCCTCTCTTTCTCTCTCTTCAGCTCCTCTCCTCTGCTACCATGTTGGATTGGGGGATGGCACCAGGAACAACAAACAGTTAACCTGGTCTTCAGTTATTTTATTCAAAAATTATCTTACAGAGGATTCATTCAATTTCCCTCTTCCTGCAACTACTGTTTTTGCTGCAGTCAGGAACACTTCTAATTTATCTAGAAGGGGAAGAGCAGATAGAGAGCTGTGTTTTAGACTAACTCTCATTCTGACATGTTGGAAGGGGTAATGAATTTAGAGTCAGAGGACATGGGTTCAAATCCTGTTTCTGCTACAAACTGTGTGACCCTGAATAAGGGTTAAACCAGCTGGCCTCTAAGATCCATTCCAGCTCTAAATCTATTATTTTATGAAAATGTGATCCTATGATTTTCCCAGGATTCCTGTGGTTGCCTTTAAAAGTCGACAAATCTTTTCTAGAGCTGGTCATCCCCTCTTGCCTTGAAAATCTTCAAGAGTTCCATATTTCTTGTCAAGTTCATACATGTCTCTGCCTAGCGTTTGACATCCTCCCCTACTTCTGATTACTTTCTTCCAGTTCTTCTATAATAATACCAAACCCCTCCCTTACAGCTGAAACGTCTCCTCATTTCTTCTATAGCAATCCTCTACATCTACAAAAGCCCAATAATTGAAACGATCCCTCTTAAATGCATATATGCCTTACCTGATCAAGTCTTTACCAAAGATCACAGACCCAGGAACTTAATCAATGTTTGTTGACTTGATTCTTGCCTTCCTACACTTTGTACTGTAACACTTTACACCTCTCTAAATAAATTTATCATATAATAATATATATTATGGTTATATTAGGGTATATAGTTGAGAGTCAACATCATATAGCTAAACCTAGGAAATCTGCAATCAGTATAGTGCAGTGGCAATGACTTTCCTTGTCTTCAGTTATTCATTCCAGTTGCCTCTCATTGGCTCATATTTAGACTCTGTGGTAATCTGGAGACATCGAGTATTTCCTTCCTCTTCAAATCCTGCTTCCAACATTTGCCATGGCCCCATTGGCAAGCTACTTAACTACTCTGTGCCCCAGTTTCCTCATCTATCAAGCATGGACATATATCTCCCATTTTGCCCACCTCAAATGTGAGGATCAAGTAAGATAATGTACATAAGGCACCTCTTCCAGCCCCTAGCAAAGTGCTTTGCATGCAGTAGATGTATACTTCATGTTGCTGGTACTGAATGAAGAAAGGAATGGAATGAATAGAATAACAGATCATTTCTAAGGCAATCCCAAAGGACTCATGATGAAAAATGATATCTATCTCCAGAGAAAGAACCAATGGAATCTGAAAGTAGATTGAAGTATACTATATTTCACTTTCTTTCTTTTTTGTCAGAGTTTTCTTCTACAAAATGACTACTATGGGAAAATGTTTCACATGATTGCACATGTAAAGTCTATATCAGATTGCGTACCATATCAGGGTGCAGGGAGGGGAGGGAGAACAGGAGGGAATTTGGAACACAATTGAAAAGAAAAACAAATGTTAATAATTGTTTTTACATGCAATTTGCAAGAGGGGGAGGAATAAAATATTATTTTAAAAGATCACAAATTAACACTAAAAAAGAATAACATATCATGATCCTATGTAAATATCTCACATTATCTCCGCCCTTGATTTCATATCTTTTGCTTCCACCATCCCTTTACCTCATCATTTATTCTTATCTCAGGGCAGTTAGGTGGCTCAGTAGATAGAGGGTCAGGCCTAAAGACAGGAGGTCCTGAGTTCAAATATGACCTCAGATCACTTCCTAGCTGAGTGACTCTGGGCAAATCACTTAACCCCTATTGCCTAACTCTTACCATTCTTTTGCTATGGAACCAAAACTTAGTATTAATTCTAAGACAGAAGGCAAGGGTTGAAAAAATTATTCTTGTCTCTTCTTTCTTCCTTCATCTTTTCTGCTTTTTTCTCTCAAGTGATTCTCAGCTTTCCCCCACCTATATCAAACTTCTTCAAAGAATAGTCTATATTCATTGACTGTTGTTTTCTCATCTCCCACCAGTAATTTATTTTCTGTCCTCACTATTCTAGGGCTATTAATGATGTTCTAATCACCAAATGCAACAGGGATTTGTAGTGTTTGTGGTACAATGAAGGTATTGGATTATAGGGAGTTGTGATGAGAGGAGGGAAGAGAAAGGAAATAGTTGATACTCTGATATTATCAATGAACTCAAATTTGGGCCAATGAGAAGAAACTAGATCTACTAGTTGAAAACATGGAAAGATCAGTCAGTGTCCACTGTTTCTACAGGATGTCTGTTAGTTTGGCCTGCCCAATAAAGTGCAGTGGAAGGTAGAGCCATGAGGAAATTCTGTTTGGGATGCAAAGTGACTAGAACAGATTTTAGGCTTATGGAGCTTGTGGCAGAGAGGGTCTGTAGCCCTTTGAAACACAAGAGGTGGCTTTTTTTAACCATGAAGAACTGAGCCAACTGTGAAGAATTTGTTAGGGAAGGGGAGAGCAGGAGAAACCAAAATATAGGTCAAGGCTGATGAACGAACAATGAAAGAACAACTTCCAAGAGAGTAAAGCATGGAGATATGCAGATAAAATATGAGGTGGAAGCACCAGGACCTAAAACACAAGAGGAATGACTTTGGGGTAAATATCTTGAGAGGGGGTGGGCAGAAAGAGTGTTTGAAATCCACAATCTAAAAATAGATATAGAATTAAATATCCCTAGAATGACTGGGATTCATATAAATCTAAGGAAATTATCTGGGACTTAAGATTCACACACTCTCTAAGGATTCGATACATAGTCTGTAAAGCTGAGATGTCATAGTGTGTCAGCCCAATCCAAAGCAAAAGAGGGAAGATTTCAGGGGAGTGGGAAAGAGGAAGGGGAAAATAAGGAGTTTTGCTTGAACATGTTGTATTAGAGATACCTGTTAGATATCCAGTTAGAAATGCTCAATAGATAGTGAACGGGGAGAAAGACTAGGATCACAAAGAGCTGAATGAATGAATTAGGGAAGGAGGAAGAGACTTAGACACATTTAAAGGCAGTAGAAAGGAGCTAACATGAAGAAATTTCAGAGAAAAGAGGGAAAAAAAGAATAAATGATAAATGGGGTATGCTCTCAGAAGACATGAGAAAGAAGAGATTGAAAGTACAGGTTAAAAAAGATTAACCTTAGCCTTGGCAAGGAAAATGGCCTCCTCTTCCTTAGACATTGGTGCAAAAGAGGTAAGGTCAACAAGAGAAGCAAAATAACTCTGAGAGGACATGGAATAGGAGAGATAAGATATTCACAATAAGGAATGACAACTTTCTCAGTTAAGTCATCAGATGATGAAGGGAATTGAGGATGGCCTGAAGAAAGAAAGACCACTAGAGGAGATCATGACAGAATTAGTCTACCAGGAAAGAATCAAAGAATTTCTAAGCTTCGGTGGAGACCCAGACAAGATCAGATGACATCATTCAACAGCAAAAGTGTAAGAATTGAGAAACCAGAGTTAACTCAGCGTTGAGGATTGGTAAGATCAAATGACTAAAAAAACAAAAATAAGTCATTCAAAGGTAGAGGATAATGCACAGATGAACTGACCAATTGCTTATCAAGATTAGGAAAGAAGGAACCTGAGATTGGAGCAAAAATATATTTAGGAAAAGCAAGACAAAAGGAGAGATAGAAGGACAAGGAATGATAATCAGAGAAGAGAATTCAGAGTTCAAAATCCTAGGGGAGATACACTAATCTAAAATTCTTTCTTGGCTTTTGGGGATATTATTGGGGATGTAGACACTAAATGATAACTCTAGTCCAACTATCAATAATATGGAATTAGGTCTTGATCAATGATATGTGTAAAACCCAGTGGAATTATGCGTTGGCTAAGTGGGGCTAGGGAAGATTGGGGGAGAGGGAAAGAACATGAAATACGTAACTAGGAGAAAATATTCAAAATAAAGATAAAGATAAAAAATAATAAATAAATGAATGAATACATGAATAAATAGAGAAATAAATAAATGAAATTCTTTCTTAGAAAATTCATCCATTCCAGCTCTGTCTTTTCTCTTGGGACTAGGACCCACATTTCAAACTGACTGCTGAGCATTTCCACATGACTATCACCAGTAATAGAATTTCGACATGCCCTCTCACATCAATTGTCTTTCTTTCCAATTCTATTGCCTCTACCCTACTGGGAGTCACTGCCCTTTTACCTGAATTGTTGCAAGTTCCTATGACTTCACTAGTCTCTCTACATTCTCTTTCTTGGTATTATTATGCATTACAGCCCCAATTTCTTTCCCATGATCAGGAGTTATATTTCCAACTGTCTAGTCTCTCTTTCCTCATACATACTCCTGCCATATTAATCATCCTAAAGCACAGCAATGACCTAGTCATTCAGTGGCTCCCTATTGCCAAACCAAGTGTGCCATTCCTATATGGTCTAAGCCCAATCTTCTTTTCCAAGCACCTCCTATTGCTTTCCTACTTGTACCCCATGCTCTAGTCAAGCTGAACTCCATCATTCCCTTATTTTCCCAGCTTCTTGACTTTGTACATATTATTCCCTTCACCTGGACTATACTTCTCATTTCCATTTGAAAGAATCCTATCCATGTTTCAGAGATCAAATTAAAGTCACCTCTTCTAAGAATCCTTCTCTGATCCACAAACTTCAAGTATATCTCCCTCCTCTGAATTTTTATACATTATATTTGTATTTGCTATAGACTACATCATCATCTACCTCATACCGCACTTATTTGTTGGTGCATCTCTCACCTAGCTAATCAGACTGTCAGCTCCTACAATGCAAGGACTATATCATTGTGCCACCTTGCTGGCATCTTGCATAGTATCTAGTATAGTAACTTTCAAACAGTAGGCACTCAATAAATATTTGTTGATTCAATGAGCCAATGAACCAATAAACCAAACAGTGTTAATAGCCTATAAGATAAAGATCTTTTAAAGACACTTTTTAAAAATGTCATTGTTCTTCTAAAACAGTGGGGGCAGCTAGGTGATGCAGAGGATAGAGCACTGGGCTTTGAATCAGGAAGACTCATTTTCCCAAGTTCAAATTCAGCCAAAAACACTTATTAGCTGACTGACCTTGTGCAAGTCACTTAACCCTATTTGCCTCAGCTTCCTCATCTGTAAAATGAGCTGAAGAAGGAATTGGTAAACCATTCAAGTATTAAATATCTGTCAAGAAAACCCCCAAAATGAGGTCATGTAGAGTCAAAAATGACTGAAATGACTGAACAACAATTTCTTCTTTAAAAAAAAGTCATGAAATCTCCAAATAACTCTTTATCAGGATCAGTTAGGTGACTCAAGGTATACAGAACCAGGCCTAAAGACAGGAGATCCTGGGCTCAAATCTGGCCTCAGACACTTCCTAACTTTGTGACCGTGGGCAAGTCATTCGACCCCGCCACTGCTTAGCTCTTATTACTCTTTTGCCTTAGAACAAATGCATAGTATTGATTCTAAGATGGAAGATAAGGGTTTTTAAAATAATAATAACTCCTTATCAGATTGCTCTTTTTAAATATAGACCATGACCCCAATTTGCTAAATGAATTGGTGATAGAGGAAGGAAAAAAATAGAAGTTTAAAAATATCCCTTCCTATGTTCTATCCCAATAACTTTCACCAACTTTTTCTCATCTGTGAAGTACTTATAAACTGGCCAGGACACACTGGAATACCCACCGCCTTCCCCAGTTTTTTTCTTCTCTCCCTATCATGCTCTGGTGAACCATCAGACCACTCATGTGTTCATCCATAATCCCAACCCCCACTTACATGATAGAACTATGTTTATTTGTAGCCAACATACACTTTAAAAAAGAGACTTTCTTGCTCTGCTATGGTCACCAAGACCAATACCAATTCTGTTATCTTAACTAAGAATTAGCAAAAGAAGTAATATTAATATTAACAATAATAGTAGCAATAATAGCATTTACATCATATTTTAAGGTTCCCCAAGTTATTATATAATTATTAAGTAACTTCATCCTCACAACAACTCTGAGAGATTCTCCAATGATTCCAACTCATGACTAGATTCTCTATGATCTTGAACTTTAATTTTTTTAAAAAGTCAAGGAAAGGGGTTCAAGAAGTAATATAGGATTATATTATTGGAGTTAAAAGGAATCTTAGAGATTCTCTAGTCTAATTCTCCTCATTCTACAGATGAAGTAAATGAAGTTTATAAAGGTCAAGTGACTTGCCAAGAATCACAAGTCAGAAGCCAGTATATGAAACCCCGTCACCACACCACATCCCACCTCATTCCCAGAATCTATTATTATCATCCCCTTTTAGTAAACTGAGGCAGATAGAGGTCCAGTGACTTGCCCAAGGTCACATAACTAGAAAATATCTGAGGCAGGATTTGAATTGTTTTGAACAGTCTTCCATACTTCCACATCACTGAGCAATTCCCTCATGAAGAATTTACAATGGTGGAAGAGAACAAGGACTTCATCACAAGCAAGACCCAACAATTCTACCCTACTCCTTCAAGGCAATCACTTGAGAGAAATGGTAGCTTTTAAGTGTTTCATTGTTTTCTGATCTTTATAACATGGACAAGCATGGGAAAATCCTGGGCATACAAATAAAAATCGAGATAATTCCTGTTCTCAGGAAGTCCCCGTTTTGGTTAGAGAAGACAACTCATTTTGGCAACTAGAGATATCTTTTTGGTGGGAGTCCAGACCTCACTGGTTTCATTCGCAACTCACTCCATGGATGCTGACTGGAAACCCAGCTATAAACTCCAGTATAGTCTTAGAGCTGCCTGGGGCCCTGAGAAGTCAAGTGAGGTACTCAGATTGCACATAGCTCGTATGTGCTAAAGATGCAACTTGTACTCAGGTCTTCTTGGCTCCAAGGTCAGCCCTTTATCCACTGTCATATTGTCTCTCACACAGTAGAACTTATATTGACAATGGATTAGATAAAAGTCAAGAATGTTATGAGAAGATATGAAGTTGTCTCTTTATAGCCATATTCTGAGAACTTTTGGTAGATGCTGACATTTTTTCTTTGTTCTACCAAATACAAACAATAAGATATAATAACGAACAAGGAAATTATAAGAAAGAATCTGACAGAGACCTAGATGGAATAATAATCACAAATAGTAACAGTGCTATCAGGACACGGAAAGGAAATTTTCCTAATGAATTAAATAATCAGGCTATAAATTTCATGATCTCATGGATCCATAATTTTAAAGAAGCAAAACAATTCTACAGACCTACTTTTCCCCAAATGGAAATGAGTCCACTACTTTTTTTTTTAAACCCTTACCTTCCATCTTGGAGTCAATACTGTGTATTGGCTCCAAGGCAGAAGAGTGGTAAGGGTGGGCAACGGGGGTCAAGTGATTTTCCCAGGGTCACACAGCTGGGAAGTGTCTGAGGCCAGATTTGAACCTAGGACCTCCCGTCTCTAGGCCTGACTCTCAATCCACTGAGCTACCCAGCTGCCCCCGAGTCCACTACTTTTAAATCAACTGAAGTGGTAGCATCCTGACTCCATTACCCGACCCCTGGCATGTGTGGTAAACTGAAACAAAAGAGTAAGCAAATAACAAAAGTTGAAAAATAAATGAATGACTGGATAAAGACCTAAAGAAGAGCATATTATTTCAGCAGTTCTTGGGTACTTTTAATATACATTATTTAAAGTTGAAAATAATGGACTACAGGAAATTAGGACATGGTCTGGTTCATGTACTTTAATCTCTCTTTTTAGATGAACAGAAATAGTTCCTTGGTTGAGACTCCCTTTGAAACAAAGAAAACAAAAATCCTGGCATTCCTTGAGTCTTCCAAGTGGAACGGTCATGAGCTCTGGCTGGTACAAATCATTGACCTCTGGTGTGCCAGCCCACTGTAATACATCAAGGAGCTGCTATGTGAATGGGAAAAGGGCCCTTATGAGGACCCAAAGAAAATATTCATGGAAGTCTCTAATGGAGCAGCTTTCTTTCAACTCTTCTTACCCTTCTTCACCTAACTCAAGCAGGTACTCACTTGAGTTTCTCAGAGTGCTCCTATTAAGACATAACCTCCTTCATTTCATCTCTCTCCAATTATAGGGAAAGGGAGTTGCATGTGAATCTGACTGTCACACCTTCCTGTTGGATGTTCCTGTTTCTGAAACTATAGTTCTCTAATGATTCCAACCCATTACTAGCTTCTTCAGGCTCTCTAACTTAAAAAAAAAAACAAAGCAAAGGGGTTAAGGAGTAATATAGAATCCTATATTTTATACATTATATATGTATATTATAATTTGTATACATATGTCAGATAAATCAGTTGATAGACAAATAGGCAGACAGATAGACAGATGGATGGATAGATAGATAGATAGATAGATAGATAGATAGATAGATAGATGGATAGATAGATAGATTTATAGGTAGATAGATGGATGGATGGAGAGATAGACAGACAGGCAGAGATAGACAGATAGATAGATAGATAAATAGAACATTAGAGTTAAAAGGAATAAAAGGAAGCATCTCATCTAATCTTCCTCATTTCCAAATGAAGCAAGGGAGGCTCAGAGGGGTCAAATGACTTCCCCAGAATCACATAGTCAGAAGTCAGAATCTGGAATCCTGTCACTGCATCACTCCACCCCACCCCCAGGTCTTCTGGTCCTAAAACCAGTGCTCTTTCTTCTAAATTTTTTTCTTTATTCTACCAAGAACAAACAAGGAGGGATATAATCATGAGAGAGGAAAGTATAAGAACAAGAAGGGATATAACAATGAGAAAATAAGAACAACTGAGAAGTAGACTTAAATAATGAGTAGAAACAAAGTGGTGCTGACTGGGCACAGAAAGAGAATTTTCCTAATGAACTAAATAATCAGGCTATAAATTCCATGATCTCATGATCATGGAGCTTCATCAGGGACCTCCTAGGTCAGGGGCATCCAAGTTTTTCCAGTAGTGGACCAAAGAAACAGAAATCCATGTGTGTGGGCCATGTGAATCTAATTATATAATTAATTACATTCTGTTTCAATTACAATTACTCACTGAGCCAAACTTGCTAGCCTGACACCTGCTGGTGGTGAGTTTATATGACTACATTAACAACAGCAGGTAATTGGTTGGGCCTCGCTGACCTGCTAGTTTGTATGTGCTAGCTGGTTAAAGGAAAATAACGTGTTGCTTGTTTATTTTCCCCCTAAAAAAAGTATCATGAGGGCTGTACCCAAAGTTCAGGTGAGCCACACTTATGCACATGTTAGAAGCCTGACTTCAAAGGATTCCCTCATTCCAATTTGAAACAGACAAATAGAGAGGAGAAAAAGATTTAGATCATGTCATTATATGACTAAACAAGAGGATGGACAGTAAGGCTTGGCTGGTCTTAAAACAAACTCGGTGAAAGGAACTGATTGAGAGACAAAAAGTTCTTCAAAGACTGATTGCTTTGCTTGAAAAGTTAGGTTTCCTAGTGCTTTTTTCCTTCCAGTCTGCATTTCATGTAATGCCTATTCTAAAAGCCAAGTCCTTAGAATGTGACCCAGACAACTATATCGAATGATATCTGCCCTCTTGTAAATTAAAAGAAAAATTTGTGGTATGATATTTAGCTAGCTTATGCCTTTCAAAATTAATTTCAAAATTTTCTTCTGAATTCTTTTCACTTGTTTGTTTGTTTTTTACTTTTCTCTCTATCATGTCTTTCTTTACAGAAAGGGGTCAATCCTTCTGTAAAGCCCATACCAGGCACCTACTTTTGCTGTATCTAGTTTATTTTATACATTAAAGCTATAATCTATAAACAACTTTCCATTTTTTCTTAAACTGACCAGTCCCTGGGCTCAGTTCCAAACAAGAAAGAGAACAGGTCACAGATTACCAAAGTCAATGGTATTTTCTCAGTTCTCATTCTCCTTGACCTCCTGTAGCTTCTTAGAATTCACCACACCCTCCCTGAAATTTGTTTTTCCTTTAGCCTTAACATTACACTCTCCTTGTTTTGTGCTTTTTTCATGTAACTTCTCTTTATAATAAACTATTCCTAAATAAAAGCCTGTATGTATATAGCACTTTGTTTGCAAAGCACTTGCTATATATTATCTCATTTGATCCTCTCATCAGCTCTTTGGGTTTATTATATCCTCCCCCACCCCCATTTATGGATGAGGATAAGAGTGATAAAGTGACTTTCTCAGCATAGCACAGGTAGAAAGTATTTAAGACAAGATTCAAATTCAGGTTTTTCTGATTCCAAGTCTAACACTTTATCCATTAAACCCATGATGGTAAGCCTATGGCACAGGTGCTGTTCTCTGTGGGCATGAAGCCACCCCGCCCCCCAGTTCATTACTAGAAAGGCAGAGGAACTCAGGACAAGCTGCTCCCCTCCCCCTCTCCACTGTGTCTGAGGACATTTCTCCCATCTCTTGCCCCTCTCCTGAGCAGCCCAATGGGAGCCCTTTCTCCCTCTCCTGTCTGGGGTAAGATGGGTAGCTCACGGGCAGCAGAGCTGGAGGGGAACAGAGTGTTCGGCCACTCCCCTTCCCCTTTCTAACTGGGCTGAGACCATTCCCCACTTCACCCACTCCTCTGCCCAGTAGCCCAATGGGAATGCTTTCTTCCTCCCCTGTGTGGGATAAAGTGGGGGAAAATACTCAGTATTGATGATGGAGGACATGACTTGTGGTCTCTGGAGGGAGCATGCCACAAGGGCACAAGGTCTCTGGGAGAGTGGGTCACAGCACACAATCTCTAAAAGATTCACTATCACTGCATTAAACCATCTAGCTATCAGGTATAACATCATTAAGGTGCTCAGACTTTTGTCTCTGTCTCTGTCTCTTTCTCTCTGTCTCTCTCTCTCTGTCTCTGTCTCTCTCTCTGTCTCTCTCTCTGTCTCTCTCTCTGTCTCTCTCTCTCTCTCTCTCTCTCTCTCTCTCTCTCTCTCTCTCTCTCCTTCCCCTTATCCTCCTCTCTCTCCCACATATACACATGTATATAATATGTAAATCTATACATATACACATATACTTTCTTCATCAGACATTGTTCTCCCTCACAACTTTACCACGATTTTGTAGGTGACTAACAAAGCTATATATACTGTACCTCTCTGATAGAAATGAGTTTGCTTTTTGTTAATGTTTATTTTTTATTTCACAATAATCTCCTTATATTTCCTCTACAAGGATCCTCTTTTGTAACAAGGGAAAAGGGTCAAGTAAAATTAGCCACTACCCCAACTCTTAAATAAGAGATCAAGGAAGCCTCATTCAGCATCCTTAGTCTTTCAGACCTATGTACAATTTATGTGTAACGCAGAAACTGTGCTATAGTGGCTAGTGTTAGAGTTGAGGTCCTCTAATAGTTATATAATACCCCACTTCCCCACATTTCTGGAATAATGAACCATAATCAAATCTACTCTGGTATTGTTATTGGAAGAAGTGTGCCAATCTTGCAGCTTTATTTACATTACTGTAACTTTCAGTAAAGAAGTACCCCTCCCCGACTACCACTTCCTTTTGGGGTTGCCTCGAAATGAAGATATAAGTTCCTTGAGAGCAGAGATTGCCTTTTTTTATATTTGTATCTTGGGGAGAGCAGCCAGGGGATGCAGTGCACGGAATTCTGGGCATGAATTCATCTTTATGAGTTCAAATCTGGCTTCAGACACTTTTAGCTGTGTGACTCTGGGCAAATCAATTAACCTTGTATTCTCAGTTTCCTCATCTATGAAATGAGCTGAAGAAAGAAATGGCAAAACCACTCCAATATCTTTTTTTCCCTTTTTTTTAAACCCTTAACTTCTGTGTATTGGCTCCTAGGTGGAAGAGTGGTAAGGGTGGGCAATGGGGGTCAAGTGACTTGCCCAGGGTCACACAGCTGGGAAGTGTCTGAGGTGGGATTTGAACCTAGGACCTCCCGTCTCTAGGCCTAGCTCTCAATCCACTGAGCTACGCAGCTGCCCCCTCCAGTATCGTTTTTAAGAAAATACCAAAGGGAGTGATGAAGATTCAGACACAGATAGAATAAATTTGTGTCTGGGGGTACAGCTAGGTGGTGAAATGGATAGAGTCTTGGGTTTGGAGTCAGGAAGACTCATCTTGTGACTCCAGTGAGCAGAGTATTTGGCACATAGTAAGCTCTCAAGAAATTCTTTATTAATTCATTCAATAGGGCTCCTCTAATTTTTCCCTTTTCTCCCAAAATATCAAGTTCTATCCATTCTTCCTTTCATCATATCTGTTGAATGAATTTCTTTATTTCCATCTCCATGGCCACTACCCTACTATCTCTACACACATGAAATATCTTTCTGAACTGCTTATTAAGTGGTTTTGTCTTCAGTTTCTTCTCCCTTCAACCCATCCTATACCCCACCTCTCATATTGTCTTTTTCATCTTTATATTCTAATTCATCACCAGTAGCAAAAATAATTTAAAAACTTTGTTTCTTGGTCTTTTTAAGAATAAAAAGTGTAAGGGGGCAGCTGGGTAGCTCAGTGGATTGAGAGCAGGCCTAGAGACGGGAGGTCCTAGGTTCAAATCCGGCCTCAGACACTTCCCAGCTGCGTGACCCTGGGCAAGTCACTTGACCCCCATTGTCTACCCTTACCACTCTTCTGCCTTGGAGCCAATACACAGTATTGACTCCAAGATGGAAGGTAAGGGTTTAAAAAAAAAAGAATAAAAAGTGTATATATGAAAATAAAATATATTTTTCATTATGTTATTTCTCTTTTCAAAAACTTCTTTGCCTATAGAATAAATACAAGCTCAAGAGGCTAGCACTAAAGACCTTCTACTTTCTCCTTTTATAATCATGTTATCCACTACTCACCAATATCAACTCTTTGCTTTCCTTTAACTTCTCTGCCTCTTGTTCTCAGAATTTCGTCCTCCTCCTTTCCTTTGCTAATAACATTCCCATCACTTGGCACTTCAGTGCTCCTTCTCTCCAGCCATCCACACCTTATCTTTTCCATGAAGTCTTTCCTGATCAGGCCAATTCACAATCATTTCTTCTTCCACTGATCTCTTATATCACTTAGTCTCTGGGTCACTTATTATCTACTGCCTTGTATTATTGTTAACTGACTTCCTATTTATTTTTTAGATATTCTCAATAAAGTCATCAGCTCCTTGAGAGTGTTAGACACTGATACTCAATAAATGTTTACTGATTGCCTTACTAACTGAAAGCCACAAACCAAATTCCAGGACAGGTATCTTGGGAAATTCTGCCCAATGTTCTATTGTACTTAATTCTCAATTAGGTGGGAACTGCTTCTCCAGCTTATAGCTCATTCAATCCTGTTTTTTCCCTCCTTTTCCTCCTCTTTGCCATTTTGTGGCCAATTAACATTCTCATATTAGGGCAAACTGTTTTTTATCAGTTTCTTACCCCAGTAACATGAGTAGTGCATTAAAAAAGTTAACACATAACATTTTTGTTGAATTAGTAAAGGATGATAAAAGAAATTAATGCATTCTGGTATTTATTATTCCCTTGTTAAAGATTTTGATGGGTGGGGTGGTAATTTGTGGTTATAATGATGTTTGAGGATTACTTGTGAATTTTTTTAATCTGGAGCCTTTCTGTTCTCCTTTAACAAGAAGTACAGTTTCAACTGTAAAGGTTGGCATGTTCTAATTCCAATTAATGGGACTAGGAGATCTTCAGTTTCTTTTGAGAATAAACCATCTAAAGTGATTTTTTATTTCCCTCTCACTCAGTGTGAGCCTATATACATAAAGTTACTACTAGACAGAAACAGACATCAAAATTCAACTCAACAACCACTTCATTAAGCACCTAATATATGCAAGTTTCAAGCTAAGGTTGCAGGAAGGTTGATACTTCATTGAAAAAATGATGGGTTAGACTCAGTGAGTTCTAAGCTTCCTTCCAGCTCTAAATCTATGACTCCTATATTATTCCTTAATATTTTATTTATCTCAACTATTTCTATTTCTATTTTTGAGGGTTCATAAAGTCTCACTGAGTAGAATCTGAAATAGAATTCTAGGGTTTGATGCCACCAGAATAATGTCAAACACAAATAGAAATATCTGGAGAACCTTACTCTCTCCCATTTGATGAATCTGCACAGGATAAAATTTAAGGACAATGCCCAAGGGACAATGGATACATGGTTAACACAAAAACAGGTTGTTGTATCTTACCAGCAATGACTTTTTTAACCTTTTTCTTCCTTCTTAGATTCAATACTGTGTATTGGTTCCAAGGCAGAAGAGTGGTATGGCCACTGCTGGGTTTGTACCCCAAAGAGATAATAGTGAAAAATACATGTACAAAAATATTTATAGCCCTGCTCTTCATAATGGCAAAAAACTGGAAAATGATGGAGTGTCCCTCGATTGGGGAATGGCTGAACAAATTGTGGCATATGATAGTGATGGAATACTATTGAGCTGAAAGGATCGATGAACTGGAGGAATTCTATGTGAACTGGAATGACCTCAGGAATTGATGTAGAGTGAAAAGAACAGAACCAGAACATTATATACAGAGACTGATATACTGTGGCATAATCAAATGTGATAGACTTTTCTACTAGCAGCAATGCAATGACCTAGGACAATCCAGAGGAATTTGTGAGAAAGAACACTACCCACATCCAGAGAAAGAACTGTGGGAGCAGAAATGCAGAAGAAAAAACATATGATTGATCACATGGTTCTATGGGAATAAGATTGGGGATGTTGACTTTAAGTGATCACTATTGAAAATATTAATAATATGGAAATAGGTTCTGAACAATGATACATGTAAAAGCTAGGTGAATTGCTTGTCAGCTCTGGGAGGGAGGAGGGAGGGAAAGAACGTGAATCATGGAACAATGGAAAAATACTCTAACTTAAATAAATAAATTAATGATTTTTTTAGAGGGTGGTAAGGGCTAGGCAATGGGGGTTAAGTGACTTGCCCAAGATCACACAGCTAGGAAGGGTCAGAGGCTTAATTTTAACCTAGGACCTCTCATCTCTAAGCTCTCAATCCACTGGGCCTCCTAGCTGCCCCTTAACCAACAATAAATTAAAAGAAATAAGGATTACTCAAGAAATCTACAAGTCAGTCAATAAAGATTAATTACAGACAAGCTGTGTTAAGGAAGTGAGTTGGCAAGGTAGCAAGAACAAGGGTAAACAGATGGGTAAACTAAGTCCTTTACTAGTACCTACAGAGTGTTTAAGGATCAAGAAGCTAGCTTCTAGAACTCTGTATAAATTTTCCATGAAATATGAGTGGAAAGTCCCAGGTTCTGTTCACCACCATCTTATCAATGAAATCTCAAATTCTGTGAGGTCATGAAACATCATGATGGTAGAACTAAACTGAAAGGAATGGTAGCCTAACCTCCTCGTCGCAGATGATGACATTGAGCCCAGGGAGCTTAAGTGATTTTCCCCAGGTCACAGAGTAAGTGGCAAAGATAGGATTGGAACTCATGGCCTCTGAATACAGTGCTCTACTCTGACTGCCTCCCCAATCAATACCTCTGGTCCTAATCAAGAACCTTCTTAAGCTGAATGATGATGCATTAGCCTGATCTAGCAAGAAGAACAGAAGGCTATAGAACTCAGGAGACCAGGATTCTAGTCCAACTCCATCATTAATTAGCCACTTGACTAACATGCTTCAATTCAGTAAATATTACCTAATAGGGAGACATTACTGGGCAAGTAATTTACCTTCCCTGGGCCTCAGTTTCCTCACCTATAAAATGAGGATTTAAGAACAAAAGATCTCAGAAGTACTGGCCAGATCTAAAATTCCACAGTTTCTATTTACTTACTCTAATTACTTTTTACTCTCTCTTTCTATACCCTTCAATAACTTTTCATTATTTCATTCCCCTTGGTGCCCCCATAATCCATGCTGCCTCATTCCTGAGTCCCTAAGAAAGCAACTGATGATATCTATATTAACTAGCTTATTCCTCATTCCTAGCTCTACCTGAATTTTAAAAGAGGACCTGAAAGGAGAGCAATTGGTTTACACTGGAATTAAATGCAAACGGTAGAGTCCAAGCTTGACAAGTTAATTGAAAGTCTGTCATTTTAGTTGTTCTTTGGGGTCTATATGTGACTTTGACAGAGGTTGGAAGAGGAGAATACTCCCACCATATAGGAAAGTACTCTATTTAGGAGCCATGGCCAGTTCTCCCAGCAACGAGTTAAGCTCTTTAACTTATAGGGCAGTGATTCCCAAAGTGGGCGCCCCCTGGTAGGTGCTGCAGCAATCCAGGGGAGCGGTGATGGCCACAAATGCATTTATCTTTCCTATTAATTGCTATTAAAATTTAAAAAAATTTAATTTCCAGGGGGCTAAGTAATATTTTTTCTGGAAAGGGGGGCGGTAGGCCAAAAAAGTTTGGGAACCACTGTTATAGGGAAAGTAGAACATTTTCTTCACCTAACGCCTACACTGGCAACTTTTGTTATAATACTTAGCTTGAGGCTCACTTTACTTCTCTGGAACTTCTTCATCTACAAAAAAGAGGATAGCAATACTCTTTCACAGACTTGTAAGGAAAGTGTTCTTTTGTGCCCAAAAGCCCTATAGACATGCGAGTTAACAGAAAATTCTCTCTCTAATAATAACTAGGCTCCAACTGAAGCTAAGAAAAAGAACTTCATTAGGATCATGAGCAAAATTTGATCTTAAATGACAGAGGAGATTGTTTGGAGAGAGAAAGGGAAGGAAAAGGGGGTAAGCACTTATTAAGTGCCAACTATGTGTCACAAATGTGCTAATATCAGAAATTTACATCCACCTGTTTTCTATTCCTTAATATATTTGTATTTTTAGCTTCTAATTGTATAAAGACTGGTAAGCTTCCCTCCCACTTTCCATTTTGTTCTACTTTCTACTTCGAAGAACAAAAGTAACTACTGAAGATGGAAAGAATTCTGGATTTTTAGTTAGAAGACGTGGTTTCTAATGCCATCTCTACCAGGTGCTACCTGTGTGACCTTGGGCAAGTCACTTAACTTCCCTAGAACTCTGTTTTTTCATCAGCAAAATGAAGAAGTTAGAGTGATGATTTTTTAAGGGTCCTTCCCCACTCTAAATCTATCGGCGCTTCAAACAACAAAAATATCTGCACTGGAGAAGGAAAGAGTTTCCAATAATTTTCGAGGCTTCCATTTTAAACTCCCTAAAGCAACCCAAAACCTATTCCCTAAGCCATGGCTCAGTGAGTCTATAAAATAGAAACCTGTTATTCCCCACATCACCTTTTTGGGCATGCTCAACTAAAAACACTCTGCATACCATGCCCTTCCCTCCCCTCCCCCCATGCCCCATGCTTGGTTTCTAAGGACTGAATTACAACAAAGGTGGCTTGTACTTAGTTGAGGAGCAATGTAAAAACCATCGTTTATTACAGTACGAGCAAGTTTTTCTTTGTTCTTTTGACTTTAAAAAACAACATACTCAGTGGTAATGTATTTAAAAATATCTCCAACCACTACAACTTAGCTGGATGAATTCTTGTTGAAATTTATGTAAGGTTCTCCTCACAACATCTGTAAAATTCCCAAAGGCACACGGGTCAGACTGAACCAACAACTTTCTTTAAATGGAAACCCCCCAAAAAGCTGACGATTCACGTTTTAAATTAAAATACCAATCTCATAGACCTTAAGTACTAAATCTCCAGAGAAAGTTGTCTAGGCATTAGTGTAGAGAAGATTTTAAAACCTTACTCAGCAACTCCCAGAGTAACTGTGCCAGAGTCCAAAACATCTACTTTGCCCGCTGAACTTCCACTTTAAAAAAAAGTCGATGGGTAACCTAATAGTTCAGGAATCCAATGCAGATCCCAAGGAGCAGAGGGAAAGGGAAGGAAAGACAATGATCGAATTCATCACAACAGGCTAGACAAAATGTGTTGCCTAAAAGTAGCTCCCTACAGACTCGTATACCTGTGTAACAAGCCAGAAAATGGTATGCCAAAGACGACGAAAAACGATACCTATGTTGAGACATTTGCCTTTAATCCTTAAGAAACAGCAATAACCACTACAGTGACATCTACCTTGTCTGGATGCCCTCCTTCGAATCTTCATTTTGGGAAATGAAGGCCATGAGTAGTTAAAAGGCGAGTCTGAATCTGAATCCATCTTCTCTGTTTGATCAAGAGATCCTCAGGAAGCCTTTTGCAGCATTCCAAACCAGTCAAGTCTAAGTGTGATGCAAAGTCAAGGAAGGAATGGGGCAGGATCAAATAGCTCACTAAGTCAGGGGAGGGAAAAGCAGTAAATGTTTTGTTCCCTTCAGGCGTCCAGGCATGTAGACAGAGCAGCCTGTAAATATTAAAGCTAAACTAGGAGAGTGCTTGGCTTTTTTTTTCTTTAAAGAGAGAGAGAGAGCCCATGAGAGAGAAAACTAGAAACAACACTGATACATCACAGTCCAGTTATTCAAAAGGTCATTGGGAGCAAATGAATCATTAACTCACCTTTTCTCTTAGCTGAAAATGGAAATGAATAATGGAGGAAAGCCAGGATTGAAAGTGACTAAGAAAGCAAGCCTTTGGGGACTGTTTTTTGAAAAAACGCAAAGCAACTCATCTTCAAAAATAGGGATTTGTTTTGCTTTGGGGTCAACCGTATAATAAGAAAAATATTTTTTTCTATGCCCATTAGATTAAAAGTTTGAACTTGTAAAGCAGATACAAGCAGAAAGCTTGATGCTGCCTGCCAGGTTGTATATCTCCTTGGTATTAGCAGCCTTGGCAGTGTTTCAGATCTCGCAGCTGAGAAAGCATCGATAACCTGTCTAACAATCCAGATTCCCCATGTTTTCAAACCAAAAGGGCAGAAAGCCTCAGTATTATAATGAAAAATACTGATCTCATTAAAGAAGTCTTACAGTCACGCATGGTGTGATTGATCTGGGTCTTCTTAGAGCTGTCTGGGAGTGAGGTCATCGGTCCAGAGGGTTTTGTGAGCCTGGCACCTTTACAGCATAGTTCTAAACTTTCAGACCCTAACAATACAGCTAGTGACTAATTTACAACAAATCATCCCTTCTTACACAGTCTCTCTGAACAATTGACCAGTAATTAGCATTCAGTCAGAACCCATTATCCCCTCCCCCAACATCTTTTCTCCTTACAAAATTAACTTCACTATTCTCCAAAAACAAACACTTCCAACAGGCTAGAATTAACCAAAGCCTGTGCAAAAATGTTACCGCCCAAGATTCTCCAGGAATCTCTAGTAAGTCCTTAGTGATTCTGGAGATAGCACTTATAGATGGGTTTTCATTTATTTTTAGGAATACTTTTTATCTTTTCATTACTTCCCACCTACCCCACTCCAGGTTGACTCATCACTGGGAAAAAAAGATTAAGAGAGAGCATTCCAGGGAGAGCTAACAACAACAACAACAATAATAATAGCAGCTAACATCTATATAGCACTTACAATGTTCCAGGCACATAGAGGAAGCTAGATGGCTAGAGTGTTGAGACTGGAGTGAGAAAGATCTGAGTTCAAATGTGACCTCAAATGCTTGCTAGCTGTGTGACCCTAGGCAAGTCATTTAACCTCTATTTATCTTAATCCAATGGAGAAGAAAGCAGCATACCACTGCAGTATCCTTCCCAAGAAAAGCTTTTAGGCAATGTGGTCCACAAGGTCATGAAGAGTCAGGCACAACTAAACCACACCAACAATAGGACAGGCACTGGGTTAAGTGCTTTATACTTATCTCATTTGATCTTCACACTAATCTTGGGAGGAAGGCAAAAGTGTTATGCTCTTTTTTCAGAGGAGGAAGCTGAAGCAAGCAGCGGTTAGGTGACTTTCCCAAGGCCACATAACTGAGACCAAGTCTTCCCAACACCAGGTCCGGCATTCTATCCACTATGCCACCTAGCTGCCCAATGGATACAATAAAATGTCCTAGTAGACCTCTACCTCTTTGCAACGAAAGGAGAGAAATTTTTCATTGTCTTCTCCAGCACTTTATTCTCTTATTCAAGTCCTCAAAAGTCTAACTTCATTACTATTTTCTTCTAGTCTGTTTCCTGAATTTAGGAAGGAAGAGAGATTACAATACATGAACCAAATCAGCATGGAGCTAGATGATGGGGATGTGTTTGATAATATTTTAGTTCAATTACATTACAAACCTAGGAAGTCATGATTGCTGCATCAGCAAAATTAGCCATTTGGAGAAAAATTATTAACTTCTAGTCACAAACAGAATTGTATCAAGTGCTCAGTTTGTTATAAAATTTCAATTTATGTAAAATTATTTCTGTTTGAATTAATAGCCAGTTTTTTAGATGTTCTTATTCTGTCTAGCTAAATAACCATCTGCCCAGTGACAAATCACCTAAGCTCTCTGGGTTTTCATTTTTCATCCACAAAATGGGAAAATCAGGCCCTTCCAGCTTGAAGTTTCATAAGTAGTAAATCAGGACAGTAACGTTATTTTCCCACATACACAAGGGGCAAGCTAGGCTCTCCCTCAGTCTCATCCTTCTACTCTAAATGACATACACTGACTTTTAAAAGAATCCTTTAAAAAATAATAGCTATCATTAGTAGATTGAGATATGTGATAGTGTTCTAATCACCCAGCAATAGAGAAAAATCCTTTCATAGCAACTTCAGAGTATACATGTAATATGGGTATGAATAAATAACTTGTGGGAGGCAGAGCTAAGATGGTGGAGGAGTAATAGGAGCTTCCTGAATCTCCTTCCAACCAATCATTGCAGAGCATTTCAAAAAGACAGAAATCAAAATCAGACAAGGGGCTCTCCCAGTGGATGCAGCCCTGGAGGTAGGCAGTATTTGGAGATTTCCATGCTATAACAGGATGAAATTACACTTATCAAAGCGCAAGCCAGGTCACCTTCCTCTACACCACCTACCGAGCCAGAGTCAGAGCACAGGCCAGGGCAATCTCTAAATTCTCAGGGGCTAGCTGAGACTTACTCCTGAAGACAGTGCAAGGCCTTGGCAGCAAGACTTGGGACCCAAGGCTGAAGAGTGCAGAGATTGGGCAGAGACAAGGCTATCCACAGCAGAGGCAGCAGGAACTGGAAAAATAGCCTCAGGACAAAACACTTTAAGGCACCCTACACAAATAACTGCCTGGCCTCCTCACATAGGCTTCTGGTTGGGAAGGAAAGCTACTACCAAGGCAAAGCACTGCAAGACATTCCAATCCACTAGTAGCAAAAGGAATAGACAGCAGCAAAAAAAAGCTTTTGATCCCTGATAATTTCTATGGAGAAAAAGAGCAAAATACAGAAGCAACAGCAGAGAGTGAGAAACAAGCACCCACAACCAAACTTTCCAAAAAAAAAAATGGAAATTGATCACAAGCTCTGGAGCAGGGGTCAGCAACCTTTTTGGCCATAAATGCCACATTTTTTAAAATGTAATTTCATGAGAGCCATACAGTGCACACAGTGAGCGCTCCTGTAACAGTGCGTGTTCCTGTAACAGAGCCTGAAAAAAAATTGACTTTATGGCTCCTGCAGAAAGAGCCATATCTGGCCCTCAAAAGAGCCAGATATGGCTCAAGAGCCATACATTGCCGACCCCTGCTCTGGAGGAACTAAAAAAGGAGTTCAAGAATGAGGTAAGAAAGATAGAAGAAAAAGGGGAAGAAAAGTGGGGAAAAGAAATGAAAGTAATACAAAAAAGAAAATAACAGCTTAAAAGACAAAATTGCCCACATGGAAAAAGAGACATAGAAATCAAATGAAGTAATAAGCAAATCAGAGACCAGAATTGACCTGGTGAAAGCCATGAAAAGCAGGATAGACCAAACCAAAAAGGAAAATCAAAAGATCATAGCTGAAAATCAGTCTTTAAAGGCAAGTAGAAGCTAATGATCTCACGAAACACCAAGAATTAATAAAGCAAAATTAAAATAATGAAAAAAATAGAAGGAAACATGAAATGCCTATTTAAAAGATAATGGACATGGAAAACAGATCCAGGAGAAACAGTTTGAGAATTATTGGTCTACCACCAGAAAGCCTGGAACAAAATAAAAGCCTTGACATCATATTACAAGAAATTATCCAAGAAACCCAGTTGGATTGCTCGTTGGCTATGGGAAGGGGGAGGGATGAGGGAAGGGAAAGAATATGAATCATGTAATAATGAGAAAAAAAATTTTAATTACTATAATTAATTAATTGATTAAAAACAAAATAAAAACAAAAGGGATACACACCCAAAACGAAAAAAGAAAAAGAAATTATCCAAGAAAATTGCCCTGATATTCTTGAACAAGAGGGCAAAATAGATATTTATAGAATCCATAGATCATCCCCTACATTAAATCCTCAAAAGACAACCCCTAGGAATATAATAGCCAAATTCAAGAGCTTCCAGGTCAAGTAGAAATATTACATGAAGCCAGAAAGAGATAATTCAGATATCAAGGAAACCTAGTCAGAATTACACAGGATCTGGCAACCTCCACACTAAAGGACCACAAGGCTTAGAATATGATATTCAGGAAGACAAGAGAATTGGATCTACAACCAAGAATCACCTACCCATCAAAACTGACTATATACTTTCAGGGGAAAGCATAGGCATTTAACAAAACAAAAGATTTCCAAACATTCCTAAAGAAAAGACCAGAACTAAATGGAGGAAAAGGGAAAAAAGAAAACAGAAAGGAAGTATTTAAACACTTATTATGTGTCAGATACTGTCCTAAATGTTTTGCAAGTATTATCTCATTTGATCATCATAGCAACCCAGGAGGGGGGAAGAAGGGTTATTATTATCCTCATTTCAAAGTTAAGGAAACTGAGAGACAGTAGTATATCTTATCTCCCTAGTAGAATATAAGCTCTATGAGGCCAGGACTTCCATTTTATATTTTTTACCAGCAGTGAAAGGGTCAACCAAATAGCTCAATAGAAAGGACACTGAGACTGGAGTCATCTAGCCTCACATACTTACTAGATGTGTGACCCTGGGAACTCACTTAACCTCTGTTCCCCTTAAGTCATTGGAAAAAGAAATAGCAAATCACTTCAGTATCTTTGCCAAGAAAATCCCTCAAATGGGGTTACAGAGTGGGACACTACTGAAAAAAGACTGAACAACAAGCTCATCCTACAGGACAATAAAATTGTCCTCTTTCTTCATTAAATAGATTTCAACATTTATGTGCCCTTATAAATGAACACACCATAATCCACCTATGTTTATACATATTCTATATTGTACATAATAAGCAAGAGATTTTCAAAACATGTTTACAAGAAAAGTAAAGGAAATTAAAAAATAAAGATCCAATGGGTACTTAAAAAATAGCCCATTTCTCATTTCCCTCTCAGCATTTTTCTTAACTTTATGAAAGAACAAAGAGAAAAAAAATGAAGAAAAATTTAAAGTTAAATAAGACTTTAATAAAGTTTTGTATTAGTGTTTTCATTTTACAGATGAGGAAAATGAGGTTTCTAGAAATTAAGTACTCAAAATTGCCCAGCAGGTCAGTGGCAGAAATGCAGTTGAAGTGAAATAATCAGACATTCCATTTCAAGGTTTCCTCCATGACCTCAAGCTGAAATGAAACCACATTCAGTTGCATTTGATAATTCATTTTTGTCCTTTTTTTCCAAAAGAAACTTTTTTTGGGGGGAAACTATGATGAAAAATTGAAGGAATGGAACTTAATGGGTCTCTTAGGAATTATTCCTAGATTAATTCTAAACCCAAAGTTGAATAAGTATGAGACACATGCTTCTTTTTTAAACAGCACAGAATGGAGACAGAATAGGTGAATAGATTGTATAATATCATGAACAAAAAACATTACAATAAAACTGAAATCAATACAAATGAATTTTATAGAGAGCTCTTCAATGCAAAAATGTTCTTAGAAAAATGTATGGATGAAATGATCTCTCTTTTATTGGTGGGTAGAAACTACTGAATTCCTGGGCTTCTATAAAACCTAAGATGAGTCCCAAGAGGTGGCTTACACCCCTGAAGGCAGGACCACTGGAGTTCACAGTCAATAATTTGGGACCACAGAGCCTCCATCATCATCAGCTATAAAGGATAAAGGGCCATCAATGGAACTTGTTAAGAAGTTTAAGAGAGACAATCAGTTTGAAACAGAGAAAAGAGGAGTTGCCCTGAAGGAAATGATGGCTTAAAATCATTATTATTCCCTTGTGTTGGACTCTTCCTCACCCCATTTGGTGTTTTCTTGGAAAAGATATTAGAATGGTTTTTGACATTTCCTTCTCCAGCTCATTTGACAGATAAGGAAAATGAGGCAAATGGGGTGAAGTAATTTATCCAGGGTCACACAACTAGTACATGTCTGAGGCCAGATTTGAACTCAGAAAGATGAATTTTCCTGACTCCAGGCTCCCCACTCCATGCACTCTATCCACAGCATGGCTTAGCTGCTCTTAAACTAGTTCATTTATTGAAATCTTTTTACCTATATCTATGAAAACCTAGATATGTGCTATCTTTGGAGATTTCTTCAAGCAAAATCTAGATGGAATCAAAATGAGCCAAATAGATCTTTACATATAGTATTTCTACAATCCTTTAAGTTTGGACTGGTTCATGAGAAGAGTAAAAAGAGTAAGACCAAGAGAACATTGCAAACAGCTACAGATTTAATATTTGAAGAAGAACTTGTGAATGTTCACCTCCAGAAAATGAACCGAGAAGTGGAAGCACAAAAGACATAGACTATATAGTTTGCCAGATGATACCAGATGTTATGGAGAAAGGAGGGAGGAGCAAACTAAAAAATAATTAATTTTAAATTTTGGCCCTGGTCCATTGAAGTCCAGAGCTTGGAGAGGTATCTCACAAATTATATAGTTTTCTGTGTATGTAATTTATCCATTACTAATGACTTTAAGCATCATGAGAGTAAAAGCAGTGCCTTATCTAAATCTCATAATTTCCAACAGCATATGGCATAACAACCTGCAAAGAATTGGTTATTTGTTTTCTTTCATTCTCATGGAGGACCAAATGACATCACTATGTCAGAGTTGATATACAAATTTGCCCATTTGTAGCTGATCAGATCAATATGAGCTCAGAAGGCACTACCACAGGCTGGTCACAAATAGCTCACATGAACCTTTGGGATGGAAATGTCTTTAAATTTGTGTATCTCACGTTTCTTTTGAGCTACTGCAGTTCTGCTTTGCTCTACCATCTTTGATGTGGGCACTCCATGCTAGATGGTCCTACACAGAGTAAGCACTTAAACATATTATATTTTTCAATTGAATTGAATAGACAGAATTCATGCCCAGTCCATGACCTCAATTTTTTTAAGTACTAAATTATATGAAGTCTCTAAGTTACCTTGGGGGAATCTAATAAGACCTTTAACAGTTTTATTACTTCATTATCTTTGTAAAGACAATTGAATTGTTCTTCACAACACCCTCAGGGCTGTTCCCACTGAAAAGTTCTCATTAAATTCAAACAAAGGAAATCATATTAATCTTAATGACAAATCTTAGTTCTGGACAACATAAAATATTTTCACCTCCTTCACTTAGAGAAATGGAGGATTAAGGATGGAAACCTGTATATCCATTCATATATTGAGTCAGAAATTGTTTTCCTAATCCATTCCAGTTATCTGTTTCTCTTTACTGTAAGGAATGGTATAGTAGCAGGAACAGGGATTGATCAAGAAATAGGAGAGGATAAGACAGGAGAAAAGAGGACAAGAGAGGAAAGGAACCAATAGCAACTTTAAAATAATAGTCAGAGGGAAGGAAGGTCTTAGTTAAAAAGGAAGATCATTAGAGTGATCAGGGGTTGACAATCTACAAGATCACCCAAAAAAGAACCAAAACCACAAAAACTTGCCCTGATAGCTCATCCCAAATTGTAGGTATCCTCTATTTCACCTTGCTTTGTTTTTTCTAGCCATTTACAGGTTAAAAGAAAACAAAAGATCATTTCCTGCTCAGGGATCTATCATTGGCTGCTCTTGTTCTGTATGTAACTATATCCAATACCTAGCCTAGTATGTGAGAAAGCTGCCCAAAACTGTCTAATGGGGTCTTAAAAGCTGGTGAATAATCCTTTTGCCTTCTTTGCTAAATCTAAAAAGGAGAAGCTGTATAATAGGAAACTTTCTTCTGAATTTGGCACTCTTGAGGACAAAGAACAATTGTTCCATTAAATCATTAGAGCTTGCACTGTCTAGTATGTAAGGCTAACAAGAGTATTAATTGAACCTCTATTCTTCTGGAACTCAGCCACAAGACAGTCAAGAATAAGCAAGTCTGAACTCATACAAATAAGCTTATACAGATAGTGGAATTGCTGGCCAGCAATCCCATGAGCCTAATTCTTGCATGTGCATGTGCATACCCACAAACATATAGGTATATTATTATTAATTATTATAATACATAATTAATTACATTATATACATAATTAATCATTATGATATACTTATTAATTGATTATTTTATTGTATTATATAAATGATTATTGTATATTATTACATTAATAATTAAGTCCTGGGATGACCATAATATCAAAGAAGACAATTATGTCTATTCATAAAATTCCAAGCTTCTAAACACTAATTCCATAAATAAGATGTCTAGAATTCTTTTCACACCTTGAACTCTTATTTCATTTTCTATTAGCCACTGTTTCCTTAAGAGTTTTATTTAGATAAGTTTAACACTGATTGTAATAAATTATTTGAATGTCAGAATAGAGAGTCTTTTTAAGGGAAGAGGGCATTCATTTCACTAAAGACAATACAATGCAATTTTCCTGAGTGCAGAGACCACTTGATTTTTTGTCTCTGCATTCATAACAACTTGCACAGTGTCTACCACATTGTATGTGCTTAATAGATGGGGGATGAATTAATGGAATGATTTTAAGGGTAGAAATCTTATGTGAGAGTTATGTGAGAGGGTAAATTTTAAAAAGGATGTAATCTTATGCCACTCATTTAGCATGAGTTTATATACGTGATAGGGTAGAAGGTAAAGGATAGAGAGGATGATGATACAGAATATAATAAAATTACCTCATCAATTGAATAGGGTACGAAATATGCTACCTGACCAATAACCATTTATGAGCATTGATTATACAATGTGTCGATACAGTGAGAGATTTGTAAACCAAGTCCAAGAACCTGGGTTCAAATCTCTCTTCTGCCCCTTGCTACCCAAGAGAATTCTCAGAACTTTTCAAGTATCTGGTACATTGTAATGTTTAATCTTGATTATGTGACCTTGAACAAGTTACTTTATATCACTAGGCTTCAGTTTCCTCAACTGAAAAATGAGGGAATTTAACTAGATGAGATCAAAAACTCTTTCCACATTCATGTGGATATTAGAATGTGAAAGTGCTGTCAATCTATTTTCCTCTAAATTTGAAGCATGTTAGAAGACAAAGGCCTATTTTTGATTCAATAGGCACTTTTTAATCACTACTAAAAACCCAGAAAACTTGCTCCAACAGCTCATCCCAAATTGTATTATCTTCAATTGCACCCTTTCCCTTGCTTCTTTTTCTACCCAGGTTATAAGGCAGGGGTCGGCAACGTATGGCTCTTTCTGCAGGAGCCATAAAGTCAATTTTTTTTCAGGCGCTGTTACAGGAGCACGCACTGTGAGCACTGTACGGCTCTCATGAAATTACATTTTTAAAAAATGTGGTGTTTATGGCTCTCATGGCCAAAAAGGTTGCTGACCCCTGTTATAAGGAAACAATGGGATCATTTCCCATTTGGGACTCTAATCATTGGCCTTCCTGATTCTGTAGAAGTAACTATACTTGAAGCCCAGCCTAGAGCATATAAAAGCTATACAAAACTGCCTAGCAGAATCCACACTTTTAAAGAGGAAAAAAATACATAAACCCACCAAGGAGCTGCAATTTTTTCAGGAAGGGGAAATTCCTGGTGTGGAAATTCTCTCCACTGATATATGCCACAAACCATCTGTGATTTCTTAGATAAATTCTATTTAAAAAGAAAAGAAAGGGGAGAATGTCAAAAATAGCAAAAAAATATGTTATTTGATGGTAGAATTTCTTTTTCTGTTGTTATGGTTATTCTTCAGCCATTTTATCCAACTAGGGTCCAAATAGCGGAGAGTCTTTTTAATAAAAGCCTTTTTAAAAAGGGCAGATTTTCTATATCTCTCCAACAAATATGTTGCTTAGGGAATGATACTGATAGTTTGAGTTGAAATGGATTTTTATTTATTCCATCATTATTATTGACTAAAATAAATTAGAAAGAATTTTTTTTCATTAAAAAAACCTCCTGAGTTCCAGGTTAAGATGGCAGCAGAGTAAAAAGTAGCTGCTTAACCTCTCCTAACTAAAACATATAGGTCTCCTCAAA
This sequence comes from Gracilinanus agilis, assembly GCF_016433145.1. Lineage (NCBI taxonomy): Eukaryota > Metazoa > Chordata > Mammalia > Didelphimorphia > Didelphidae > Gracilinanus > Gracilinanus agilis. The sequence continues at coordinate 337,220,129 of NC_058130.1, read as the reverse complement.
AAGACATAAAAACAAATCCAGAGGAATGAAGGGACTCTACCACAGGGCACAGCATTGGAGGTATGTGGAATTTCCATGCTATAAGGGAGTGAAAGAGCTCTCACTAAAACGCAAGGTGAGCAACCCCCTCCCCCACCCCACACCACCTACAGTGCCAAAGCCAGCTCACAAGAGCTACAGCAAGCTTGGGGCACCCATTAAGTTCTTGGCAGCTACCTGGGGTCACCAGGGCCTGCTCCTGAAAGGAGCAAGACTTAAGACCCCAAGAGGCTAAAGAGCACGCAGACTTTGAACACAGATCCTGAGCACAGGCTTTGGCATCCACAGATCCTGAGCACAGGAGCAGACTTGGATCCTGAGGGTAGGAGCGGACCTTGAGTGGGGACCCAGTGCAGAGGGGTGCACGACTATAGAAACAGCTCCCTGAGACTGTTAAAGGATCCTCGGACAGAGAAACAAGCAAGGGGACCACCAGGAGGCTTGAACCTGAGAACAACTAGACCCAAGACTTCAGGAGCCTAGAGAGTGCAAACAGACCCTGGTTGTGAGGATAAACCTGAGAGTGCGCAGGGCTAACAATGGCAAGCCAGAGACAAGAACCCCAAAAGAGAAAGATCATCAAGAAGAAATCTGTAACACTCGACAGCTTTAACACAGAGAAAATCCAGACAACAGAGCAAACTGCAGAGGAGAACAAACAAGTAATCACATCCAAACCTTCCCAAAATAATGAAAACTAGTCACAAGCTATTGAAGAGTTCAAATCTGAGATGATGAGAAAGATGAAAGAGATCTGGCAAGAAAATAACAGTTTAAAAGGCAGAATTTCACAATTGGAAAGTGAGGCAAGTCAACTGAAGACCAGAAATGACCAGATTGAAAAGGAAAACCAAAAGATTATAACTGAAAACCAGTCCCTAAAGGCTAGAATTGAGCAATTAGAAGCTAATGATCTCTCAAGACAGCAAGAACAAATAAAACAAAGTCAAAAGACTGATAAAATAGAAGGAAACATGAAATATCTCAATGAGAAATTGATAGATCAAGAAAACAGGGCTAGAAGAGACAATTTGAGAATCATTGGTCTTCCTGAAAAAGCAGAAATTAATAAAAATTTGGACTCCATACTAAAAGAAATTATTCAGCAAAATTGCCCTGAAGTTCTACAACAAGAGGGCATTATAGACATTGAAAGGATCCATAGATCACCCTGTACACTAGACCCTGAAAAGACAACCCCCAGAAATATAATAGCCAAATTCAAGAGCTTCCAAGTAAAAGAAAAAATCTTAAAAGAAGCCAGAAAGAGACAATTCAAATATCAAGAAGTACCAAAGTAGGGTATGTCCTTCAATTGGGGAATGGCTGAACAAATTGTGGTATATGCTAGTGATGGGATACTATTGTGCTCAAAGGAATAATAAACTGGAGGAATTCCATGTGAACTGGAAAGACCTCCAGGAATTGATGCAGAGTGAAAGGAGCAGAGGCAGAAGAACATTGTACACAGAGACCAATATACTATGGTAAAATAGAATGTAATGGACTTCTGTACTAGGAGCACTGCAATGACCCAGGACAATTCTGAGGGATTTATGGAAAAGAACCCTACCCACATTCAGAGGAAGAACTACAGGAGTGGAAACACAGAAGAAAAGCAGCTGCTTGAACACATGGGTTGAGGTGGACATGATTGGGAATTTTTTTCAAAACTACCACACCACAGCAACTATCAACAATTTGGAAATAGGTCTTGATCAATGACATGTTAAAACCAGTGGAAATGCGCATCAGCCATAGGTGGGGGGAAGGCGAGGGGTGAAGGGAAAAGTAATAGCATGAATCATGTAACCATGTTAACTTTTCTAAAAAATGAATATTAATAAATGTTTTAAAAAAAAACCTCCTGAATCAATAAATCAAGATAGCTCATTATGTAACTTTTCCTTCTGTTCTCATATTCATGAGGAGATGCAATAAAGGCAAATTAAGGAATTATTACATGATAGCCCATCATCAGTTTCGATCTTGCACCCACTGAATGAGCCAATTAACAGTTGAACTGAATTAAACTACAAAATTCTAGTACTGACATCAACCACTTAAAAGTAATGTTTCAAAATAGGTTCATTAATAGATACCATAAAACAGATTTCAGCATTTGCAAGTGACCAAAAGGTAAAGCTCTCTATAATCATCTGAACATCAGGCAGGGCTAAGGTCTAAGATTCTGATATAATATAACATAGTCTTTGAAAGGAGTCAAGAGAAGATGATCCCACAGTACAGTCTTGAACTCCTAGCCCAGCGTCATTCAGGGCTGTTTTGTTTATTCGGTTCATCTAAATTTGAGATTTTTTTCAACTCATTTTGTAAACGGTTTCCAATAAATCCCAAGCATCTAGTTCAAAGATGTTTTATGCTTATTCCACAAGGAGGATTTTTTTCCCCAAACAATGAAGCCACAGTAAATATAAAAAGGCAGAACACTTATGATAAGAGAACCAAATTATGCTTCGTAATGCCCAGAAGGATTCCCGTAAGTCAGCATGTTTTCTACCTCCCCACCCAAAAAAAGCGTTTTAAGAGCCTCACCAACCACAAGAAAATGAAATTAAAATAAACAAAAGAATGAAAATTTGAACCAGAATTTGCACATATTACACTGCATTCCCAGTGGTCTTCAATGAGGGATTCCCCCACCCCCACCCCGACCACCACCACCCTTTTAACTTAAAAACTAGTCCTTGGTAAACTTTCGCTTGCTAAGTAGGGTTGACTGAAACCAAAAATTTGAGAATTTATTGGAAACATCTTATAGCCTGAAACACAAAGAAAGGTCTGTCAACAATTTGGCTAGAAAACATTGTTATCTTCCAGGAAAATAGGATTTAAACTTGGGTTTTTGTTGCTTTATACCCTTACCTTTAAAAAAAATCTGCTAAGTAATAGTCTTTAGGTTTCAGTCTAGGCACCTAGGTAATTCAAGTCAGAACTTGTAGGGGGTGAATGGGATTTTGTCCCAGGACTTCAGTGTAGATGAGTGGCTAAATTCATCTGGAAACATTTCATCACTCCTCCCCACAATTTTGTTGTTATTGCTATTTTTGTTGTCTAGTCATCTTCAGGCATGTCAAACTTTGTGAACTCATCTGGCAATTTCTTGGCAAAGATATTGGGCCTGTTTGCCATTTTATTTTCCAGCTAATTTTTACAGATGAAGAAACTAAGATAAACAGAGTTAAAGTGACTTGCCCAGGATTACAACTTTTTATACTCCAAATGAAAAAACTCCTAGTGATGACTACGATGGAAAATCATTAGATAAAAAAAATGGATTTTTTTTTTAAAAATAGCCCAATGCTATAGGTCTTATAAGTTAAGAGCTAATAAGCTCCTAGGGTTCTGAACGATAATTAGCAAAGTGGATAGAGCCAGGCCTGGAGTCAGGAAGAACTGAGTTCAAATCTGGCCTCTGACACTTACTGTGTGCCTGGGCAAGCCACTCTTGTTTGTCTCAGTTTCCTCTAAAATGAGCTAGAGAAAGGAATGGTAAGCCACTCTAATATCTTTGCCAAGAAAACCCCAAATGGAGTCACAAAGAGTCAAACACCACTATAAAACAACTAAATCTGAAACATAATTAGTGAAATGAGGAAACTGATGAATGTGAGAGACACTTCAAAGGCTTCATTTTCACAGGAGATTGGAAACAAAACTTTTTGAAGCGCTTGTAGCCCAATAGTCTTCATTCCTTCTCCAAATACTATTTTGATATGAGGGAAAAAATGGTGTGACCTAATTAGTCCTGTTTACTTGATTATATGCCAAATTATAAATGCTTTCAATTATCACCAATCCTTAGTCATTCTCTAAACTTATACCCCATGTCAAAACTGTCAGAAAAATACAGAAAAATACTCAAACTTTGTTAGAGAAAACTCAACATTCCAAACAGTATAATAGAGCAGAGAAGCCCTGGACCCAGCTTCAGGAGAAATCTGGGTCAGAATCATGACTTTGACATTTGATTTAGTCAAATGACTCTACACAAGTGCAGCTCAGTTTCCTCATCCCAAAATTGGGGATAACAATATTACCTGATCCTAACTTTAAAGCAGGGGCACCTACATGGAACAGACCTGAAGCTAGGAGGATGTAAATCCAAATCTGGCCTTGGATACTTCCTAGGAGTGTGACTCTGGGTTAATCACTTAACCCACTATTCCTTAGTTTCCCCATCTGTAAAATGAGCTGGAGAAGGAAATAGCAAACCACTCCAATATCATTGACAAGAAAACCCCAAATGATGTCACCAAGAGTCAGACATGACTGAAAAATGACTGAACAACAATAAACTTTCAAGTACTATAGAAATGTCTTCTTCTCCTTCTTCTCCTTCTCCTTCTCCTTCTCCTTCTCCTTCTCCTTCTCCTTCTCCTTCTCCTTCTTCTTCTTCTTCTTCTTCCCAGACTTTGAGTAAGAGGGTGAGGGCAGTATAATAGTGAAGTCAAGAAGAATCATTAATATGCTTTGCAAATGGAAAATCATTCCAAAGAATGTGATATTTGTCTGCCAAAATGGCATTTGGTAAGTCAATCACATAGTAATAACGCCTAGGTGGATCTGACAAAAGCACCAGACCTAGAGTCAGGAACACCTGAGTTCAGATGTTACCCCAAATATTTACTGGGTGACCCTGAACAAGTCATTTAACATTTTTTGCCTCCGTTTCATTCTCTGTAAAATGGGGATAATAATAGTACCTCTCTCTCAAGGTTATTATGAAGATCAAGTGAGACAGTAATTAAAAAGCATTTAACACAGTCCCTATCACATATAAATGTTAGCTCTTATTGTTATTATCTGTAAAATGGGGATAATGATAGCATCTATCCATGGTTGTTGTGAAGATCAAAGGAGATAATGTATGAAGCGCTTTTCAAACCTTAAACTGTTATGTGTATGCTAGCTATTTATAATTCTTTTTCTTTTCTTTTCTTTTCTCTTTTAAAGGTTTTTTTTAGAATATTTTTCCATGGTTCCATGATTCATGTTCTTTCCTTCCCCCTCAAACCCCACCACCACCCTCCCCATAGCTGACACACAATTCCACTGGGTTTTACATGTATCATTGATTTTTAATAACTAGCATTTATAAAGTGTTCTAATATTATCACTAATTACCACTTACACAGTGTATTTGGTTTGTTAAGCACTTTCCAAACATTGTCTTACTTTATTTTCAAAACTACTCTGGCAGGTAGGTGCTACCCATTTTACAGATGATGAAACTGAGGAAAAGGTTTAAGAGACTTGTTCAGGGTCATACAGCTAATAAGTGTCTGAGGCTCAGTTTAAAATGAAATCTTCACTCCAGGTCCAGCCCTCTATCTACTACACTACCTGTTAGTGTACCCCATCACTATATGATCTTGTTGGCTTAAAGAGGTCAGTCTTGGAGTCAGGAAAACAAACCTCAATTTTTACTTCTCTTATTTAGCTATGCGATAACGACATAATTATGGCCAAATCACTTAAACTCTCAATGCCCAG